>NW_006784492.1:1118414-1138822 GCF_000442215.2 Lipotes vexillifer
CCCGGCGGGAGCGCTCACCTGGCCCAGCCGCCTCTGTATCAGCCCCCTCCCGGGTCCCCACGGCCCTTCAGGTAGCTGACTGTGTGCATCTCTCCCGACTCGGGGTGGAGTGGGGAGCACATGAGGCCCCCGATGCTGCAGGCGACCCTCCGAGGGAGGCAGACTCTGTCCCCTCCTCCCGTCTGCCTTGGGTTTGAGTGGGATCATGCTGGGTTGGGTTAGAGCATGGGTTAGAGGGTTAAAATCACAGGGCCGCCCTCACAGCCGTGTAAACCAGGGTCAGGGACTTGATCCCTTGGGCCTCAGTTTCCACACCTATAAAATGGGGAGACGAGAGCTGTTTTGAAAATTAAAGCAATAATGAGGTATGGTTTGATAAGCACTTAGTGGCACAAGGTGGGTCCTCACACTCACCGTCGGACTGTCTGCCAAGGAGCCGGGATCCTTTGTGGGCCTATCACTTGTGATACATGCCCTTGAGGCTCCACTTAGAGAAGGTCCGGGCTTGTCCCCAGGGAGCTGGAGCCTGATGCAGACCACAGCCCCCTTGTCCCCGACCTGGAGCTGCGGCATTCTGGGAGGCGGGGGACTCCCGCCAGGAATGGCTGGGCCACCCGCTCCCTCTGATTTTCATTAGGACTTGTCACCTCCCTTACCCCTCCCTGTTGGGCAGCGTCATGGCTTACAGTCCCTTTGGGACCGTCCCAGCCCAAGTTCCGTCAGCTCACCGGGGTCAAGCCAGGGGACCTGCACCTCCCAGAAAGGAGATGGAGGAAGGCCTGACATGGACTCAGGGTCCATGAGCCGGCCTGGGCTGGGCCACGGGCGCTGAGGATCGCGTCGGAAGCCTCTCTTGCAGGCAGGTCAGCGTGGCTACAGAGGATGGACCCGAGGCAGAGATGGGCAGAGGCTGGAACCCTGGAATAAGGAACCGGCCCTTACCCTGGGGACCCCAGGGGCCGCCGGACAGTGTGCATTTCCTGGACGTGGGGTTGAGGGAGCGGGTGGTGTCCACAATGATTTCTGTGACTGGGATGGGGCAGGTGGGGCTGATGGGGGGAGGGATCCAGGAGGTCACTGGGTACCTGGCCAGGTGCTGGGGAGAGGGCTCCCTCTGTGTCCCCAAGGCCTGCCTGGGTCTCCTGGATCACGCCTCTCGGGTCTCCGTCCTTGGGATTTTCCCCTCCCTGGTTCTCCACGGGTCCAAGCCAGCGGGGTCCTCGTGTATTGTTGCCTTTGAGGGAGTTTTGAGCAGCATTTCTGCCCCCTCCCGCCCCCTCCATGAACACAGTTTGCCAGGAGGGCGGTATTCCTCTGTGTCAGCTTTGCCCCGCATTTAGGGTGCGCTGCTGGGTGGGCACAGCACCCAGTCTCTGCTGGGCTAGGTCAGGGCCGACTTCTCCAGCAGACACAGCACCCACATACCTGAGGGCCTGACAGGCTCCTAGGGGCCCCTGGAAATGTTCAATTTTAATTTTTTTACAATAGAATAAAAAGTGAAAATAATAATAGATACATAATAATGAATCTGGCCTGGATCACATTCATACTTGTACCAACACAGTCGTAAAATATAATGTTAATATTTTTTAATGAAGGAAGGAATCCACGAAAGCAAAAGTACTGAGCACCCGCGGAGGTCATCATACAGCCCTGGACAAAGTAGGCACGTGGGGTACATCCTTGTGCTTCCTCAGGACACAGGTCTTCAAATGATGACTTTCAGCTTCAGAAGACATTTACTGGGTTCATCTGGACCCGCTTGGTCACAAGGTGCAGAAACACAGCTCAAACCAGCTTCAGCCAAAGGGTGACTGATTGACTCAGTGACTGATAAGTCTAAGTGCACGTCAGGATTCAAGCACTGCTGGATCCAGGGCTCAAACAGTGTTGTCAGGGCCCAGGCCCCACCGTGCCTCTCAGACGGGCTCTCTTTTCTCTCAGCAGTCCCACAGTGCCAGCTCGGCTGCCCCAGTGGTAAAGACCAGCCCTGGGAGCCCCTGGTTAGCAGTGAGTAATAGTTTCTGTCTCGTGGGACGGGCACTGGGCCTGGTGCATAAATGGTGCTCAAGCAGTGCTTTAGGGGCTGCAATACGTTGATCTTACCTGTGGGCGGGTC
The DNA here is from genome assembly GCF_000442215.2 of Lipotes vexillifer. NCBI lineage: Eukaryota > Metazoa > Chordata > Mammalia > Artiodactyla > Lipotidae > Lipotes > Lipotes vexillifer. The sequence goes on from NW_006784492.1 coordinate 1,120,534, forward strand.
AACCTGCTCCCTTCCTTCTACTTCCTCCTGCCAACCACAGGCAAGGGGTCGTCTGAGGGCAACCTCCTTGGTTCTGGCAGCTTCTGGGTGGGAGGTGGCTGTGCGTGTCCTGGGTGGTACGGACAGGTCCCGACGCCAGGCTGAGGTGGACGTGGTGTCCTCATTCCCTTCCTCTGGGCGGCGGAGGCTCAGATGTTGCGTGAGGGATGCGGTGCCTGCTGGTGAGCTGAGAGGAGGGCCGCCCACGTCTTCCTGGGGCTTGGACTGCACGGGGTGTGTGTGTGTGTGAGTGTGAGTTCAGTGGGTGGGACCTTGTGAGTCCGCCTAGTGTGAATGTGAGTTCAGTAGGAGTGTGTGTTACTTCCTGGCTGGTGACCTCCTGGCTGCCCACCACTGCAGCCCCCAGACTTGCCCGCCTCCCCCTCTCCCAGGGCTGTAGGGGAGGCCAGGCCACCTGGCACACTCCTGGTCACCCCTCACTCCCGTTTAACATGCCTTAGTGGCTCCTGCTTTAAAACAGGAGGGGTTGGGAGTTCCCTGGCGTCCAGTGCTTAGGACTCTGCGCTTCCACTGCTGGGGTGCGGGTTCAATCCCTGGTCGGGGAGCTAAGATCCTACGAGCTGCGTGGTGTGGCCAAAAAAACCAAAAACCAAAAACAACAATAACAAAAACCAAACCAAAGCAAAACAAAACAAAAACCCAGGAGTGGTTGATACCGCTGTGAACTGGTCCCCTAGGTGCCCTAGGGAGACCGAGGCCTGTGGTCCCTATGAGGCCTTCGGGGTCTCTCTGTGTGTGGGTCCGAGGCCACCCAGGTTCGCCCTTGGGCCCCCTCCCCATGCAAGTCTCCTGGCTGTGCCTGGGCCCCTCGTGTGGAGCCCAGCAGGGAGCCTTGTGCACGGCTCCTACTGGGCCATGTGGCTGAAGCCCTGATAGCCCGCTGCTTGCACGTGACATGTGGCACCTCCTTGCTGTCCAGACATGCCAGCCGGCTGACGACTGAGGCCCCGCCTGACCGACCCTCTCCATGCAGGGCTGTCTGTCCACAGGACTGCGTGTGTGTCCGCTCAGTGTCTCTGGCTATGGGTGTTTGACTGTAAACAAGTGACGCCCTCTGTCCCTGTGACCTCATCTTTCTGCCCATCTCCCTCAGTCCCCTGGGCAGGAGGCCAGCTCAGTTCTCTCTCCTGCCACACAGGTGGGGCGTGGTCCCACGAGGGGAAGGGGCTGGGGGGTGGCCCAGTGCCCTCCACCTGGGCCCCTGCCTGGGGGAGCCAGCTTGCTGTGCCCTGAGTCTCCCCAAAGGCCTGCGCTCTGCACCGCCAGCGCCCCACTCCTGCACCCACATCATGCGGGCACCAGAGCCGGGCCCGGCACAGAGACTGCCTCACCTGCCCAGGGCTGCCAGCCGCGGGACCAGGGCCACGGCCAGCTGGCCAGCCTAAGAGAGCGGACAAAAGTTCCTGAGTCTGCTTCGAGCTGGTGTGGGATCTGGGGGGGGTGGGGTGGTGGTTCATGTCTCAGACTCACTCTGCTGCTCACATCATGAGGATGGAGGGGCTTGCAGCACGCGCAGCGCTGGACCACTCACCCATGGGTGCTCTCAGAGACTCTTCATAGTGACCCTGTGGGGTAGAGCCCATACCCATTTAACAGATGAGAAAACTGAGGTCTGAGAAGTAAACTGACCAATTCAGGGTCTCAGAGCCGTGCGTGGAGGGGCCAGGATGCACTTCCCTGCCTTCTGATGACAGCAGGCCCAATGACCTCATGAAATGCCACCAACGAGCCTCAGGCTGAGTGTGGAGCCTGCTGGAGCTTTTCATGTGGTGAGGAGGTGACAGGTCGCTGTCTTCTGTGGTCCCGAAGTCAAGGTCGAGGTCTGAGCCCAGGGTGGGGAGGGCGAGGGGAGAGGCGCCAGGCGCAACATTTAAGGAGGCCGAGCTCTCTCTCGGGTGTCAGCCTGCGAGCGGCACCTCCTCCAAGGCTGCTCTGGGTTCCTCGCTTTCCTTGCTGGTCTCCCCCAGGTAAGGGGTGGGGTGGGGGCCGGGAGGCATGGTTTGGGCAGCAAGGACCTGTTTAGAATGCGAGGGCAGGGGACTCCCCTGGCGGTCCGGTGGTAAGACTCCGCGCTTCCAGCGCAGGGGGCACGGGTTCGATCCCTGGTCGGGGAACTAAGATTCCACATGCCGCGTGGAATGTGAGGGCCAGCCGAGGCATCCAGGACTCCAGGCTGTGATGTTCTGGAGTTGGTCCAGTCTCACTCTGGGGAGTCTGATCTCTGGTTCCAGGAGCAATTCTCCCCGGAAGGCTGTAGTGCTAAAACATTCTCAGGCTTTAATTTTCGGTTAGATACAAATTATTTCTTTCTGGCTTGAAGAATAACATAGTCTCATCAAACGTGCCAGCTCCAGCGCCCTGAGAAGCAGCATGCGGTCTGCACAGCAGCCCAGCTGACTGCGACAGGGGCCTGAAACCCACCCTCCTCCAAACCCTCACCCTCCGTCGGCAGCCCTTCTGCTCCCTGCTGGCTTCTGGGGAGACGCTGACAGCCCGGAAGGTCCTGGGTGTCTCCACCACATGGCTCCCTCATGTGCCAGCTCTGTGCAGGGTGCCGTCCTCCTGGGCCTGGCGCTCGGGAGGTGAAGGGTGAGGCCCTACCCAGGGGGCCTGACGTGCTAATGGGTCCCTGTTCAAAGTGGCTCACGCAGGGCTGGACTAGGGTGGGTGCCCAGGGCACAGGTTAACGAAGTGCCCACTCTCGGGGGCGTGCAAGTGCAGAGGCGTGATTTGGGCATCATAGGTGCAGCCTGATGGGGGGGTCCGGCTGCTCAGCTGCACCTGGTGCAGCCTCCATCCTCCCTTGTCCCCCACACCCCGTGTGCCTGCCTGCCTGCCCCCTGTTCCCAGCATCCAGCTCCTGGGCCTGGCTTGTCCCCTCCCCCAGGGCCATCATCTAGCCTCCTGCTTTCCCGAGACCTCACGGCCCCCCATCTCTCCTGGTCTCCCCAGTTCTGGCCTCCTCCCAGGTTGACACTCCTTCCGCTTCTCCATCTGCCTCTGCTGCTCCCCAGCCACTGGCCAGAGTCACTATCTTGCAGATCTCCTGACTGTTTCCTGGTCGGGCTCGGCGCAGGGGCTCCTGGGGGGCACGGGCCTCCTGGGTCCATCTCTGGGTGCCCAGCGTGGGAGAGTCCCTGACCACCCCTCCTCCTTTGGGGTATCACTGTTCCTCCCAGGGGCCTGGGGTTTCTCTAGACCCCGATTTGGGGGCCTGCTTGGCGCTGGGGTCCTGCTCAGAGGTGGGACCCTGGTGACCTGTCCCAGCTCTGGGGAGCATTCGCTTGTTGTGGCAGCCATCGGTCCTGCATTTACTCGTTCCTGACCTCTAAGTCAGGCACCACTCCGAGTCTGGGCTGGGGAGGCTTGACCCTCACTCAGGCAGGAGAGTCTGGACTCAGAGATCGGGGAGGATGGGAAGGAATGGATGAGAACTGTGAGCTGATTCTGGAAAGACCAAATTGAAACAGGTTTGGTTGTTGAATTAAGTGACAGACAGAACCAGTCTATGCAGTTAGAAGTCAGGATAGACGAGAGCAGGGTTTCCGAAACTCAGGGTTGTGGACACCTGGGGCTGAATAGTCCTCCATTTGGGGACCAACCTGTGCAGAACCGAGTTTTGAGCAGCGTCCCTGGCCCCTGCCCACTCGATGCCAGCAGCGCCCTCTCAGTTGTGACAATCAAAAGCGTCTGCATGGGGCTTCCCTGGTGGCGCAGTGGTTGAGAGTCCGCCTGCCGATGCAGGGGATGCGGGTTCGTGCCCCGGTCCGGGAGGATCCCACATGCCGCGGAGCGGCTGGGCCCGTGAGCCATGGCCGCTGGGCCTGTGCGTCCGGAGCCTGTGCTCCGCAACGGGAGAGGCCACGGCAGTGAGAGGCCCGCGGACCGCAAAAAAGGAAAAAAAAGCGTCTGCATTCCTTGCCAGATGTGCCCCAGGGTCAACACTGCCCCAGCCGAGAGCCCCTGGACTAGAGGTTACCCCCTAGGCATTCCTAGTACTGTTCTCTTTCAGATCCGGGGCTGGGTGCATGGCATGGTCACCTTGTGAAAAGTCACCAGCTGTCCCCTTATGTTTAGAGCTTCTCTGTATGTACGTTATAGCCGGGAAAAGGTTCATTAACAGAGGAATCACAGGAAAGTAGGATGAAGGATGTGTCGTAATGTTTCAGGGTCTTCGTCAACAGCGAGCTCTGAGGGTGCCCACGGTGTGTAGAGTCTCAAAGAGCCCCCAAGGGAATCAATCTAAGGTGCTTTGGAAACAGAAGGATCTATGCCCAGGGGGAGTTGAGTCCCGCGCCCTCAGGCTGGTCGAGCATCGGTGAATGGGTCTCCTGTCCTGACCCCATGCTTTTAGGACTTTTCTGTGCTCCGAGTGCCCCAGGCCTGCTCACAGCAGGTCTCAGTGATCACACAGGGTGGGTGCAGCTTGCATGGTGAGGACAGCTGACTGAGTGTGCACGAGCTGTTTTCTGAGCTTTTTGCTGAACTGCTTTCAAGTTTTAGTGAACAGAAGACAAGCATTTCTTCATTATTGTTATTATAGTTCAAAACAAGTCTGGAAACAACCTAGAGGTACGACAATGGGGGATGATTAGTGCATTCGTGTGCCTCCACGTATCGGAAAATTAGGCAGGAATTAGCATCTGTGCTTGAAGAAAGGCTTAACGTTACATAATATGAAGTGGGAAAGCAGGACTGAAATTTACCTACAGTGTGATCTCAATGCAACAAGATTCGAACATAGGAAAAAGACGAACATCAGAGAATAAACGGAGAGATATTTCATGTTCGTGGACAGGAAGCCTCTATATTGTCAAGATGTCAGTTTCCCCAACTTGATCTATAGATTCATAGCAACCCAATTAAAATCTCAGCCTGTTCTTTTGTGGACGTCGAGAAAGGACACACCAAAGTCAGCAGATACTGCCACTGCACCCTGACATTACGAGTGATTTATTTTTTTACTTGTGGTTTTCTGAGTTTTCTGCCATGAGCATATGTTGCTTTTAACATTAGAAAAGAGCAATGAAGTTATATATTTTTTAAAAGAAATAAATGCAGAAAGAAAGAACAGTAAGCAGAGAGGGGCCGGGCAGAAGAGTTTAGCAGCAGAGCCTTTTGGAGTTGGCTGGACGGGACCCAGGAATGTCACTGGGGCCAGCTGTCATACGTCTCCTTCCCGGTGTCTGGGCACCCCGCCCCCAGCCCGCCCCATCCAAGGGCTTTGCTGGAGAGATAGTCCCACAGTGAAATTCAACTCAGACTGGCCTGGGGTCTGGGCCTCTCTGCATTTTACATCTGCGGAGATGGAACACCTGGGAAACATCCATTTTCTATGGTCTGGATGGGCCGAGAGGGGATTATTTCTCCAGCTGGGGTCCTTTCTCTTAAAAGGCTTTTGAAATAGATGATGGAACAGATACTGCTGAAAAGCCCAACTGCAATTCCTCACGGTCAAGTCCCCTGTCCACAGAGCCTGCAGCGGAAAGGCCCCAAGGAGGCCCAAGGACTGTGAGGGCATTGCTCCTTGGACTCTGCTCTGGCTTTAAGGCCTTTCTCCGGTGCCACCTCCTCCAGGAAGCCCCCTCTGGTTTCCTGAGCCCACAGTGCTCACCCCTTTGCCTGCTGTCCTAGCGTGCTTGACCTGCCCTGTCTTGGGTCACTGAGCTTTTTCTCCTTGTGGAGGAAACTAGGGAAGGGGATGAGGCTGATCCCAGTGACCCCTGACAGGGGAGTGAGGAAGTGAGTGGGGGACGGAGGGTGCATCAAGAATCACGGCTGCAGGCTCCTGGGGCTCAATACCAGTGGGGCCCCCTGGGAGGCTGTGGAGCACACCTCGAGTGGTCCCACCCAGACATGAGGAAGCTGGCATCACCCGCAGGCGGCCATCCCTCACTGGCTGAGGGCCACTCCTGGGCATACCTCCCAGGCATGTCCGTCCTGCCTGGGCACCTGCTGGCACATTCGCAGGCTGGTCCTTTGGCCTGAAATGGCAGACAGAGGCAGCCTTTGGCTGGAGTGACGGGACCGTCAGCAGGTGGGCTGGCCTAGGGGTGGGGATGGGGCGTCACCACGCCTCCTCCCGTGTCCTGGGGCGGCCACAGGACCTTGATGCAAGGCAGGCTGAGGACCCAGGTAGGCCGCCTGCCACTTCCCCCAGCCCCTCTCTCCTTGGGCCCAGAGCAGGTATCCGGAGGTTTGATGAAGAAAACAGAGCCGGGAGAGTCCGTGCCAGCTCTGACCCATCCCGGGGAGGCGACAAGCTTTCATTCATCCAACAAATATTTATCAGCAGCCCCAGATCTGCCAGGCCCTGAACCTGAGGCTGTCACAGGGGCTGGTAGTAGCTCCAAGACTCTGAGTCAAAGCAGGACCCTTGGTCCCTGTAAAACAGGCTCAGGCCCGGGAGGGGTCCTGGCCCTGTGGGCAGTGTGTGCGGAGCTCGCAGCTTGACTTTGGAATCACATTCCAGCTCCACCCACTTTGTGCTCTGTGGCCTGGGCACATCCTTAACCTCTCTGATCACGTCTCTCATCTGCAAAAATGGGAAACAAACTCAGTTACAGGGTCATCAGAGAATTCCATGCCACCCAGACATCAAGTGCTCAGAGCACAGCCTTCCACCTGGTGAGTGGTCAGCACAGCATCACAATGGTAACGGGCCACGAGATGGGGCTCTCCCCACCCAGAATTTGTTTCTCAGAGCAAAGCGGGCTAATGCCCACCCTTTCTAAAGAAGGAGCCAGAACCTCTCTGAAAAGGTGACTAGGGGGTGACTAAGGGGTGCTGGGCATACCGACCTGAGCCGTCACTCGCTTCTGGTGATCGTGATTGGGAGGGACCTGAGGGAGGATGTTCGGGGCGAGCTGCCCGGGAGCCGTGCGCCTCCATCCCCAGGTGAGAGGAGAGGCACGTGCAGGCCCCAAGCCGGGTGCAGGGCTTGGGGAGAACCACTTGCCGGCACAAAGATGTCACTCCGAGTCGCACAGAGCTGGGCGCGGCCGTGGAAAATCCGAGGGTACCAGGCGAGCAGGGAGACGGCGGGAGCAGCAGCCCTTGCAGAGCGGAGGGGTTGAAGCCACGTTCCAGAGTGGCCTGCCCGGGAGTCCTCCTGTCAGGGCAAGTGGCCCCAGGGAGAGCAGCAGGGTGGGGTGGCCTGTGGGAAGCAGGAGCCAGGGAAGTGACCACAGTTTTCCCAAGGGCAGCCCTACGAGGCTCTCGTTAGCCATGGAATAAGTGGACCAGCCAGGAGTGCACATATTTTTGCACAGACGTGTATTTTTCTGGTATGGATTTCTGGGTTGGAGCAATGAGCATTTACCCCTCTAATAGACACATGGGCCAAACTGCACTGCAAGAAGGTCTCCTGCCCGCGGTGGGTGTGTGGCCTGTCTCCGCACCTGGCCCCGGATGGACCTAAGTGCCTCCAAGCTCCGCTGGTGATGGTAGGATGGCATCTCGTGGTGGTTGTCTCTTCCCATCCCCCATTCTTGGTGACGCTGGCCCCTTCCCTTGTGCTTGCTGACATTTGTTTATCCTCTGTGTGATGTGCCTGGCCCTGTCCTTGTGCAAGCAGGCAGGGGACATGTCCCCTCTCTGGGGCTGTGCTGGTACTCACTGGGGCTCTGGTGGCGGAGGCCTTGTCCCCAGGAGCAGGGAGCCGGGACCGCAGCCTGCGGGGCCGATGCTGAGGATGAGACAGACCAGCCCAGTACATGGATGGTTGGCTTCCCAGAGGGTCTGCAGCATGAAGGCAGGAGGGTGGAAGGTAACTCAGGTGCCTTGAGTCTACGGCAGTTATTTAAGAACAGCACTAGGAGAACTGAGGCAGAAAAACTGTCCCAGTTTTAGAAAGACTTCATTTTCTAGACTCCAAAAGTCTGAGCCCAGATGCCTCATTTCACAGATGGGGAAACTGAGGCTTTGGGGTGGGGTGGGGTCATCTGGCTGACTCCCCAGTGTGGCTGGGAAGAGGCACACTTGGACCCCGTGTAAATGCAGGAGGTAGGTGCAGAGGGAGCGCCAGGTGCTGGTACCTGTTTAACCATTGGCTCTGTGGGTGAAACAAAGACATAGCCCTGATTTGTGGGGTCTGCCACTTGTCATGTGTAAATTCTCCCACAGTGGCTGATTTTGAGCCACCAACATGATGCTGGTGAGCATTGGAGCCAGGAGGGGCACACAGTCCAGCCTGGTGGGGACAACCCAGGAAGGCTTTCCCTGCCGCAGCCTCCCGGGCCCAGCTGTTCCTGCTTCAAGGGGGATCAGAGAAGCAGCTGGGCAGGCGGCACCTTAATCCACAGGTGGGCTCCTCTGGGGCCAGAGCATTTGTCCCCCCAAACAAGGGGCTCTGCCTGCGTCAGGGATCCATCTCTGTATATGGGCAGCTCCCCCAATGGGCAGGGTTTGTCTCGGACACTTCTGGGCCTGCCCACTGCACCGTGTGGCTGAGACCAGCTGTGACCACCCTCAGAGTTTCACAGAAAAACTTGCTGGGCCCACTTTCCTCAGAGAAGCCTCGTGGATGCCTTCTCCACCTGCCTGTGTCCGTCCTTCCAAAACCACAAGGACAGGTATTATTATCCCCATTTTACAGGTGAGGAAACTGAGGCCCACTCAGCCAGTTCCAGGCCCCACATTAGTTCCACTGAACTAATGGCACAGATGACATAACAGCTGACCCTGCTGGGCAGCGCTTCTGTGGGAACCACCTACAGCTGTGCCCTGAGTGTGCGTCCTCTGACATCTCTGAGCTGTAGTTTCTTCTGGAAAGACTGGATGAGATGCTATGCCCTGAATACTTAGCACGGGGCTGGGTGCATGTTCATTAACACCATGGAACAAGTGTGTGGAAGCCACCATGGATGTGCTTGAGTCAGGGAATACCTCGTGGCAAGCCTGCCTGCTGGGAGGATACTCTGCAAACCAGGGCAGGGGACTTGCTTCTCCTTGGGGAGACCAGGGAGGGGAAGGGGGAGCGCGCAGAGAGCAGGTGGAGCAGGGTCAGAGTGGAAGGCAGTCCTCCAGTGAGGACTGGGGTTCCAGGGGAAGCAACCCTATTGTAGTTTGCAGGCATTTTTAAGTTGTTTGCTGTGAGGCTGTGATGTACCTTCCCTCCCTTGTTCCCCATGAAATCTTCAGCAGTCAATATTCCTCTCACAGAGTTTGCAAGAGGATTCTTCTTGAGAAATACTGAAGAAGATGGTGATCACAATAGTGATGCTGATGACAGGGTGGTGGTGATGATGATGATGATGTTGGCGATGATGGTGATGATGATGGTGATGATGGTGATGATGGTGATGGTGATGGTGATGATGGTGATGATGGTGATGATGATGGTGATGATGGTGATGATGATGATGATGTTGGCGATGATGATGATGATGATGGTGATGATGGTGATGATGATGATGGTGATGATGGTGATGATGGTGATGATGATGGTGATGATGATGGTGATGGTGATGATGATGGTGATGATGATGGTGATGGTGATGATGATGGTGATGATGGTGATGATGATGGTGATGATGATGGTGATGGTGATGATGATGGTGATGATGGTGATGATGGTGATGATGGTGATGATGGTGGTGATGGTGATGATGATGGTGGTGATGGTGATGATGATGGTGGTGATGGTGATGATGGTGATGATGGTGGTGATGATGGTGATGATGGTGTTGATGATGATGGTGATGATGGTGGTGATGGTGGTAGTGATGATGATGATAATGATGATGGTGATGATGATGATGGTGTTGATGATGATGGTGATGATGATGGTTATGATGGTGACGGTTGATGATGATGATGGCGGTGATGGTGATGATGATGATGGTGATGATGGTGATGATGGTGATGATAATGGTGATGATGATGGTGATGATGATGGTGATGATGGTGATGATGATGGTGATGATGGTGATGGTGGTGATGATGATGATGGTGGTGATATTGATGGTGATGGTGATGATGGCAATAATGATGTTGACAATGATGGTGATGATTATGATGATGGTGATGATGGTGATGATGGTGGTGATGGTGATGATGGTGGTGATGGTGATGATAGTGGTGATGTTGGTGATGGTGGTGATGATGGTGATGATGATGATGGTGATGATGATGGTGATGATGGTGACGATGATGGTGATGATGATGATGATGGTGATCGCGATGATGGCTCCTAATACTTAGGGACACCTACTAAGTCTCAGGCACAGTTTTTTTGTTTTTTTGTTTTTTTTTTTTAAGCTGTGGCACATGGGCTCAGTAGTTGTGAGGCTCACAGTCTCCAGAGCACAGGCTCAGTGGCCATGGCTCATGGGCTTAGTTGCTCTGCGGCATGTGGGATCTCCCCAGACCGGGGCACAAACCCGTGTCCCCTGCATTGGCAAGCAGACTCCCAACCACTGCACCATGAGGGAAGCCCTCAGGCACAGTTTTAATTTTATTTTACCTGATTTATCCCATTTATTCCTAATGAACCATCTCTAAGTGTACACCATTATCGTGCCCAGCATGAGTGGCATGTCCCCATTGCTCCAGGTGAAAGAGCTGCTCCTGCAGGCGTAAGAGTCCAAGAGCACCAAGGAAGGGGGTTCCTGGATATTCTGAGCCTCACAACCACCCCTATGTGGAGGGATTGCTGTTCTGCCTCCTAGGTGCAGAAACTGAGGCCCAGAGAGGGAGAGCCTGTGCCTAAGGTCACAGAGCTGGGGACTCAGAGGCAAGATGAAAATTCATGTGGGCTTGACTCAGAGCTTTCACTAAGCATCTAGGCCAAGTGATAGAAAGGCAAAGAAGAAGCAGCCCTGCCTCAAGGAGCTCACAGTCTCATGGAGGAGACAGGCAGGTAAACTGACCACAGGGGAGGAACAAGAAGGCCACCTCAGCTGAGGGGTCGGGAAGGCTTCCTGGAGGAGGTGGCCTTTGGCCCTGGAGAGAAGGGGAGGCATGCTCAGATGGTGGCTTGGGGAGGCCAGCAGGCACGGCCTTGTATTTGCTCTGCTCACATTTTCAGCCGGGGCTCCATCCTGAGCCCCCAAACCTGCCACTGGGCCCTCAGAATGCCGGCCTCAGCAGCCATCTCTCCCAGACCTACTCTTAGACCCATTTCAGCTCTAAACACAAACACATTGTCAAGATAGTGGCCAACTTGGATCCTGTCCATGAGCAGCCCACTCTGTGACACCAAAATAGAAAATGGCTCTATCTGTGGATGTCATGGCCTGCTGGCCAAGGCTTCGCCTTCAGCGGACAGATCCAGACAGCCCCGCCCTTGGATGACCCGTTCACATCGATCCTTCCTGCCCAAATACAGTATAAAAACGCTTGCAGAAACATGTGGCAGTTAACCTCATAAAAAGGCACTCCGTCCTGGGGCAGATCTCCGTGTCAGGCATGTGGGAACAGGCAGACCTCAGGGAAACAGTGGATCCTACTTGCTAAAGGAGTGTGCTCGATGTAGCTTATCGTTATCATGGCCTCCCTGAGTTAGAAAGCCACTGGATGTGGGAACTGGGAGTTTTGGACAATCTCAGGAACCCAGAAATCATAATAGCCCCTAGTTATTCATTGCGTTCTCACTACGGGCTGGTGCCCTAGTAATTTATCACCTGAATCCTCTCTCAAGCCACATAACGACCCCACGAGTTGGATACATTGCTATCCCATTTCATAAATGAGAAAATGGAGGCTCAGACAGGAACCTCTGAGCCCTCCCCCTCCCCCTTCTCCCCCAGCAGGATCACACCCCAGGTGCCTCTGAAGTCACCAGCTTCTTGGCTTCCTTTCCCTCCCTGTCCCAACTCCCCACTCCCTGCAGTGCTTCTGGGGGTCACCTACGCCTGAATCCATGGCTCAGGGTCAACATCTGGGGGACCCGGCCTCAGACACCTCGTGTGTAAATGCTTCGACCTTGGTGCGCCTCCAACCCTCACCTCCTGCCAACTCTTCTTTGCAGAGAATTCCAGGATATGATGTTTTTTCCTGCACACCTGCCCCTCAGCAACAATGACTTCTGTTATCTGACATGTCTGTCATTACTATTTAGAACAAACAGAAAAAGAGGTCCCAGGTGGGGATAGAAGATAAAGGTAAAGACGATGGCTGGGAAGAATAGAGGGTTTGCAAAGAAGTCCTGGGGCCTCGAAGAGGCTGAGAACACGCAGGTGAGCCTGGGCTTGGAACCATGGAAGGGAGCCAGGTGCAGGAGGAGAAACGGATGCAGGAAGCAGCCCAGCCCAGCGGGGATGCCGCGCCCCTGGGTGACCGTGGGATGGACTAACCCACAGCGCGTCAGGCAGTGGAGTTGCTCAGTGTCTCAGGAATCCAGGTGGGCCTGAAGGAAGGAGTGAGGATGCTGGGTCAGGAGGTCGGGAGGAGTGAACACAGAGAGGGATGCTTCTTGCTCTCTGTGGGACCAGCAGAGCAGGTCTGGACTGGAGGGAAAGCAGGCGCCCAGGACTTCCTGCCCCTCAGTTCACTGCTTTGCAGACTCCCTGCCTCTCAGTACACTGTGATCTGGGTCATGACAGATCATGTAACAGATTGGTGGTCTTCATAGTTTTATTTCAGTGAACGTAAGCATATACACAGGGCCTTGTTGGCCCCTGGCTGGTGCGGCCCGGGGTCCCTGAGCTCCTCACATGCACAGTCTTTTGTCAGGAGATTTGCTCAAAGCTCAGCCCTGGCTGATGGAGAGGGGTGCCTGGGTGGCAGACAGGAGGGCGGGATGGCACGCTGTCCACGTGTGTGAGCAGGTTGCAGGTGGTGGAGAAACAGCTGCGCCTAAGCTTGACCCCCAGAGACTCAGACATATCCATCCCAGCCCAAAGGTATGCCAGCTTTGGGGCAGGAGCCCTGGGAAAGCTGTGAGCCAAGGGGCGTTGAGAACAGAGCTGGGTCTGTTTGGAAATGGTTCATCTTCTGAACAAGGAGTTGGGGCACAGCAGGTCTGGGTGTCCACTCTGGGCTGGACACTGAGACACGTCTGTGCATCAATGAAATAGAGAACAAATATACAATGGAAAGGGTCGACAAAGTCAAATCTTCTTTAAAGAGTAATAAAACGTATTACCCCCTGCTAAGACTAATCAGGATAAAAAGAGGGAAAGCACAAATGGTGATGTCAAGAATGAAAGTGGGACATAATGGGAGAAACAGAGGCCATTAAAGAAATAAAAAGAGGAAATTATGAACAATTTTGTCAATACTTGCAAAATTTAGATGAAATAAACACATTCCCAGAGAAACACAACTTGTCTAAGCTGACATAAGAAGAAATGGAAAACTTGAATTGTCCTTATTACACTAAAGAGGTTGAATCCATAGTTCAGACCCTCCCAAGAAGGTTCTTGGAGAAAACTCCAAGAATAGATGTCATTACCAGAAAATTCTATCACCATTTAAGAGAGAAATAATGTCAATCTTATACAAATTTTTGCAGAGAACAGAAAAAGATTAAACACTGCCCAAGTCATTTTATGAGGTCAGAATAATCGTGATAGAAAACTCCAAAGTGAACACCCGGAAAAAAGAAAATTATAGACCAACTACTAATGAACACAGAAAACTCAAACAAAATGCCAGCAAAATATTAAAAAAGGATATTACACCATAATAAGATTTTGTCCAGTAGTGCAAGGTTGGTATAGCATTTTAAAATCAAGGTATTTCAGTACAGTAACAGAGCAAAGGAGGAAATCATTTAATCATTTTAGTAGAAGCAGAAAAGGCTTTTGTTAAAATTCAATATTCATAGTTTTTATTATTATTGCAAACTAGCAATAAAAGGAAACTTTCTTAAGCCGATAAAGGTTAGTATAAAAAACTTATAGGAAACATTATTTTTAATGGTGAAATGTGGAAATCTCTGCTTTTGAGATCAGAAACAAGATTAAGATGTCCATTATCGGGTTTTATACATAATATTGAACTAGCGGTTTTAGCCAATGCAACAAGGCAAGAAAAACAAGTAAAATGCATTAAGATTGAAAAGGAAGAAACAAAACTCATTATTTATAGATGATATTATTGAGTATGTAGGAAAATGCTCTCTCTATATATATTGTTAGAATTAACAAGGTTGCTGGATATAAGAGCAGTATACAAAATTATTGAAAAATAAGAAAAAAATCATAAAAACAAGACTATATATCAGCAATAGTCAGAAAATTAAAAAAAAATTTGAAGGATACTATTTACAACATCAAATGTAAGCTACTTACACAGAAAACTATGTGACATTTTTGGAGAAATTAATGGAAATTTAAATATGTGGGGGAATACCCATGTTCGTGTGGTAGAAGCCTGGATATTATAAATGTCACCTCTCTCAAAGTTGGTCTGTAAATCCAGTGCCATACTAATGAAATTCACAGGAGGTGGAACTTGACAAACTTATTCTAGAATATATGCAGAAAAGCAAAGAGTCAAGGTCAGCTAAGCACCCTTGAAGGAAAAGAAAAATGTGGATGTTTTCACTGTACTCGATAATAAAATATATCATAAAACTAAAGTGATTTTCACTGGATGGTGTTGGGACAAGGATAGAGGGGAAGATCCATAGGACAGAAGAGTCCAAAAACAGACCAGGCATATATAGGAGCTTGGGCTCTGACAAAGGGAGAAATAATTGCCTTTTATGGGACAATGATATCTCCATATGTCCAGATGGAAAAGGATGGGACTTGACCTCTCCTTTGCACCACACATAAAAGTCAGTTCCAGCTGGATTATGGATCTAAGTATAAAATGTAAAATGATAAAGCTTCAGGAAGCTGTCAGGAAGGTAGGGATCCTGAGGTAGGAAGATACTTTCTAAGCCAGATATAAAAAACATGGGCTAGGAAGGAAAAGATGGGCAAATTGGGCTATTAAAACAAACCCTTGTGTTCATCAAATGATACCGTTTGGAGAGTGGCGATGCAAGCTACAGAGACAGAGGAGGTATTTTCAGCACAAAAGTCCTGAAAAGAGCTCATTTCTACAGTGTATAAAAGAACCACCAAGCAATAAGAAAAAGGCTGTTCTAGAGAGTAACGGGCAAGATGTGAAACGTCCTGCACCAGAGAGCACATCTAAGTGACCAGCAAGTGTTTGCAAAGTTGCCCAGGTTCCCAGGGGTCACAGATTTGCAAACTGAAATCAAGAGCTACTGCTCCGTGGCCACAGAATGCCTCACATTCAAAGCTGTGGCTACGTCAAGCGCTGGTGAGGTTGTGGAGCAGTGAGAACTCTCATCCACACGGGGGACGGGGGGAGTGCAAGTTAGTAGAACCTCTTTTTTTGTTGTTTTGTTTTTGTTTTTGTTTTTTGCGGTACGCGTGACTCTCACTGCTGTGGCCTCTCCCGTTGCGGAGCTCAGGCTCAGCGGCCATGGCTCACGGACCCAGCCGCTCCGCGGCATGTGGGACCTTCCCGGACCGGGACACGAACCCGTGTCCCCTGCATCGGCAGGCGGACTCTCAACCACTGCGCCACCAGGGAAGCCCAGTAAAACCACTTTGAAAAGCTTATATTTCTACCCAAATGGGATATGGGATATACATATACAAATGGGATACACATGCACCCAATGACCCAGCCATTTCGCTCCTAGAAAGGCACCCAGCAGAAATGCTTGCCCAGTCGCTGGAGACACACACACATGCTCACGGCTGCTTGGAGGAGCTGGGGCACAGCCCCGAGCTGGAAACAGCCCAAGTGTCTGTCACCAGGAGACAGGTACTCGTGGACCGGATGCTCTCCAGTGACGATGAGCATCAGTAACTAAAGCCACACATCACTGTGGATGAGACTCACAAACAGCATGTTTGGTAAAACACACAAATGAGGACACATCGTGGGATCCCTTTTTTTTTTTTAAGAAGATGTTGAGGGTAGGAGTTTATTTATTTATTTATTTTTGCTGTGTCGGGTCTTCGTTTCTGCGTGCGGGCTTTCTCTAGTTGCGGCGAGCGGGGGCCACTCTTCATCGCGGTGCGCGGGCCTCTCACTATCGCGGCCTCTCCCGTTGTGGAGCACAGGCTCCGGACGCGCAGGCTCAGTGGCCGTGGCCCACGGGCCTAGTTGCTCCGCGGCATGTGGGATCCTCCCAGACCAGAGCTTGAACCGGTGTCCCCTGCATTAGCAGGCGGATTCTCAACCACTGCGCCACCAGGGAAGCCCCGGGATCCCATTTTTAATAGTGAAAGATGCACGTGAAACTCAACTTGTGTTTAGCAATGCAGGCATAGGTGATAAAACTTTAAAGCAAAGGGAGGAAATGATGACCCTAAAGTGAGGAAAGGAGGTGGCGTCGTGGGGGGGTGTGGGGGCTGTCAGGCTGCTGTTCTTGACAAGTCGGTGGTGGTGGTGTGTGTTTGTTTTCAGATGATACACTCCACCGTAGGCAAGGGCCCTTTTCTCTATGTGTCACACTTCACAGGACAAATGATTCTGAAAAAATAAAAACGTTTCAAGCACGTCCTCTCTCCATTTACCCACTGCGCCGTTTTTAGAAAACATTTACTTGAGGAAACATTTCAACCAAAACGGAAAAGACATTGATAGAAGAAGACGACATTGAATTCAAGAAAAGTGGGTATCCTGACACGTGGAATGAAAAGAAATGTGCACAAGGACACGGCACGCCGACAGCGACAGAGGTGCGATGGGAGCGGGGCGATCGCGTGTGTGTGTGTGCTGTGTGTGTGTGCACATGTCTGTGTGTATATTCACGTGTGTGCCCTGTGCACACTCACGTGTGCTGTGTGTGTGCACACGTGCCTGCATGTGTATATTTACATGTGGCCGTGTGCATAGTCACGTGTGCAGTGTGAGCGCGTGTGCTATCACATCTTGTTCTGTTTACCTGGGTTTGGAGGGGCCGGGGCTGTGAGTCTGGGAGTGTCTGCAGAGGTGGGTCAGGGCCAGAGTCTGGCCTCACCTCTGGACCCGAGAAGACAGAGGGCAGCCGTCTGTGGGACAGCGTGTGGCTTGTGACCACATTGTGACCCCGGACGTCAGAGAGGACTTGGGCAGCCAGAGGGAGGAGGGCCCCTCTCAGTGGGTGAGGGGTGAGGGGTGAGGTGAGCGGCTCACCACCTCTGAGGAGCCCTGGAGGGGTGGCCCCAGAGTGGGGGGGGGTCTCCTTTGAAGTGAGGGGAGGGAACAGGATGGAGGCCAAATTGAGGAGGACAGTCCTTTCCTTGGGAGGCTCTCCTGGCCGGAGGTGTCCCCAGAGCCTGGAGCGGGTCCCGGGTGGAGCTTGGTGACTCCGGGTGGGTAAGGGGACAGCACGTGGTCTGCTCCATCAGAGTGGACACCTGCAGGTGTAGGGAGGCTTGCTCCCGGGGCTCAGAGAAATCCGTGGCAATGAGGAAATTGGGGCCATTCTCTGCCCACCCCCATCGCCCTTCCCCTCCCCTCCCCAAGTCTCCACGCCCCTGGGTATCTGGGCTTCCCTGATATGGAACTTGGGGATCTGGCTTGCAGTGACGCGGCAGGCATGGGCCCCCGAATGTTAGAGCTAAGAGCACCTCGGTTTCACGAGCCCCACCTGAGTGGAGTGTTTTACCTGAGCACCTGCTCTGCCGCAGGCCCCGGGCTGGCTCTGGGGACGTGGCTGGGACTTCAGAGAAGTTCACAAACTCCTGGAGCCGGCCTTCTGGGAAAGGAAGCGGTCAGTATACAACTGAACAGTGGGACAGACTGGATGCGGAAAGCAGGGACTTCCCCGGGGGCCTGGTGCTGTGAGGCTTCCTGGAGAGAGAGGATGGATGGGCTTTAGAGAGGGTTCAGGTTCCTGCTGTCACGAATCACCATAAATGCAGTGACTTAGAACAATGCAACTTACTGTCACAGTTCTCAGGGTCAGTGTCACTGCGGAATTCCAGGTGTGCGCAGGGCTAGTTCCCCTGGGGGCTCCAGGGTAGAACCCATTTTCCAGCGTCCAGAGGCTCCCACAGTCTTCAGCCCCTTCATGTCACCCCAACCTCGCATCCATCGTCTGACCCTCCTGCCTCTCTCTATAAGGACGCTGTGGCACGTGCCCCCCTGCCGGACAATCCAGGGTGACCTCCCATCTCAGGATCCTGCACCTGATCACAGCTGCAGGGTCCCTCTGGCCACGCGAGGTGACATGACGGGTTCCGGGGGGTATGACGTGGACACCTGTGGGACCATTTTTCAGCCTACCATGGAGGGGATGGTCAGTAGAAAGAAGCAGGCACAGGGC
>NW_006784492.1:1139091-1173242 GCF_000442215.2 Lipotes vexillifer
AGGGAGAGGGAGCGGCTCGCACAGAGGCGGGACGGGGGAAAGTGAACGGAGGGAGATGAGAGCAGAGCCAGATCCCGAAAGACCTGATAAACATGCAGCAACAGCGGGGCAGCCATGGGGGCTGCGGGGAGGTGGGGAGGCGGGGGTCCACGCCCGTGATGGAGGGCAGGGGGTGACTGGAGGTGGGACCCGCCCTACGGAGACACAGAGCTGGGCAGTGTTGGCAGGTGGGCCCCAGCCGGGTCGCCCCCAGGCATGGCTCAAGGCCGGGGTATCAGTGCCCGGTCCTCTGCTGTTTCCCTCGCACCTGTGACCCCTTCCAGAATTTCCGTCCTTGGTCACTGTGTTCTGGATCCACTAATCCCGGAGGGGCCGCGGAGGAACTCTGGGAGGAAGATGCCATGACCTGCAGGTCTGTTGCTCACAGAAATCCTACCCCGGAACGCTGACTCTGGGAGCTCCTGGCCCGGCCCCACGTGCTCGGGTGGATGGATGTTTGTCCTCTGCTGCAGCTGTGGCCACAGCTGTCGGCTCCAGCCCAGCCCCGTCCCCTGCAGGCCAGCCCCCAGCTCACGTGTGACCCCAGGTCCTTCGCCTCTCTGGGCCTCAGTTTCAGCCTCTGTGCGATGGGTTGTTTGGTAAGCTGTGATGCCCCTTCCAGTCCCATCCTTCTAGAGCTCCAGGTGTTTAGGGAGGGACCCCGAGGCTGGAAGTGGGGGTCCCCCTCCCCACGGGGCTATGACCTTCTCAGCACCTTGTTTACAGCTCCTGGGACGCAGAGTAGGGGGTGGGCTGTGAGCTCAGCCACCAGGGGTTGCGTCAGGAGCCCGGGGGTTGCACGTGGCTTGGGCGGCAGCTGGCGGGCTCTGAGAAAGCTATTCTCCAGGGGCAGCTGGAGTAGCCACCGAGAGGCCGGCTCTGCCCAGCGGGGGCGGTCAGGGCTGAGTGGCTGGCAGAGGGCAGAGGCCTTGACTGCCACAGAGCCCACCACCGTAGGGCCAGCTGGCGCGGGCGAGCAGGCAGCCCCCAGCATCAGGTGAGGGGTCCCTCCTCCCGGGAGGTGGCATCCACAGGCCTCCCTGGATGCAGAAGCGTGGAGTCAAGGGCCCCGACAGAGGTTAGCCAGGGAGGGGCTGAGCCGAGACCACGGCCCAGGCCCAGCTGCCGCCTGCGCTGCGAGCCCCACCTCCTGCCTCCCGTTTCACACGTGGACAACCTGAGGTCATGGAGGGTAGGGGAGCCATGTCACCCAGGGAGCTGGTGGCAGGGAGCAAGCAGATGTGAAGTGACATTTTGGGCACTTTGGGGCCAGACTGTGAGTCAGGAACCTCCCGTGTGACATTTGTTTTTGGCGGTGCCACGCCGCTTGCAGGATCTTAGTTCCCGGGTCAGGGATTGAACCAGGCCACCTAAGTGAAAGTGCCGAGTCCTAACCGCTGGACTGCCAGGGAAGTGCCCTATGTGATATTTAATTCAGCACTTACTGCAGCAAAGCCGCTTTAGGGACAGATGGGTCTCACCCCACCCTCTCTGGGCAGCGGGGCTGCGTCCCACATCTGTCCCCTTCCTCCCTCCCCTCCAAACCCGAGGGTCCCTGGGTGGCGGTGAAGGGGGGTTGCTGATGAATTGGTCACCGTTGTTGCCCGCAGAGGCCACGCTCAGGGAGCCCGGTCCACGCCAGCTCCACACCTCAGGGGAAGACGGCTCCATGAAATGCCCAGAGGGAGCCGGCGACCCGTCTGGCACACTGCAAGCACGACTGGATCTACTGGGCAAGTGCTGGGCACGCCCGACGTCTGTCTCTCAAAGTCTCAGGCAGGAGGGGCTGTCGGTTTCCCCCACGTTGCCCCACCTCTGAGGTTACCTGCAGCTGCGAGGGGGAGTTCTGGGCTTGCTGTCAGCATTACCTCCAGGGCCTGCGTCCCTCTGCCTTGGCCTGGGGGCTCCCTTTGGGCATAGCGGACACTAGCTCCGCCCCCTGGAACGAGGGAGGGTGGGGTCTGTGGACAACCACCCCGCTTTCCATTTTGCACAGCTCTTTGGAGAGTCTCAGCCGGGTCTGCCCCGTTGCCTGAGCCCACCAGCTCAACACCGCAGGCCTCAGTCGGCTTCTCTCCCTTCCCCACCCCTGCTGCTGTGCTAAGGGCTGGATTGTATCCCGCGGATTCATATGCTGAAGCCCTACCCGCAGCGTGATGGTAGGTAGAGCTGGGACCTTGGGGCTGAGCAGGGCTCGGTGAGGGTGGGGACTCCACAGTGGGATTGCCGGCCCTATGGGCAGCCCGCCGCCCCACGTGTGCACACAGAGAACAGCAGCCTCAGCAGCTGGGAAGCCGCTCCCGCCAGGAACCGAATGGATCCCCTTGATCTTGGACCCTAGATCCCTCTCAGATGCCCGGCCCTGGTCAAGTCTGAGGCTCTACTCTCAGCGCCCTGCTTGCAGCTCACCCTCTGCCCAAGGCCAGGCCCAGGCGCCCGCTGGCCACACTCAGCATCCCCAGTGCCCGGCCACGTCCTGGACTGCTGTTTCCACAGCCCCGGCCTCCTCACTCTCAGGGGGGACCAAGTGGCAGCTGGGCACGTGCTCGGGACGGCTGAAGACGGAGAGCAAGGACCACGCTGCGCGGGCCGTTGCAAGTGTGCAAAGCAGGGGGCCTGCCCGGTGGGAGCGAGAGCAGAGACCCCAGAGGGTGGACAGACTTCGGACGTTCGGGCTGTTCTCGATTGAGGGGTGGGGTGGCACGGGGCCTGCTCTGTGGGGACGCTGTGGCCCACTCTGGATGGGAGGGGAGGGATGGGGGCTGGCTGGTAGGCTGGCAGCCCCGCGGCGTGGGCTGAACCAGCCTCTGGGGCCGTGCCCTGACGTTTTCGGAAGATGCTGGCACCGGGATGGGCTGTAACCGTGGAGTCCAGCTCAGGGTGGACGGGATGGGGCGGGCGGACCGGCGGGCAGTGGGGACCACGGCTCGGTACGGGTTGGGAGGTGCCTTGCAGGGCTGCTTCTATGCCTGGCCCCCTCCTTCCCCAGCAGGGCCTGGGTACGGCCCAGGGGTGGGGACTGAGAAGGGTGCTCAGTTCACATCCTCTGAGCCCTGGGATTGCAAAACTGGGATGGTGAACCAGATCCCAGAGCCCTCATTAAAAAGCCGCCTGTGACAGTTTCTGGTTCTCTTCTGAGTGTGGGTGCTGAGTGCGTTTTGGTCCGATTTCCCTTCCCCCATCCAGCCAGCTGGCCACACTCAGCATCTCCAGCGCCCAGCGTGCCTGTCTCCACGCATCTCCTGTGAGCCCTTCTAGGTACTGAGCGTGATTCCGGCTGCTGCCATGGCCATCTGAGACCATCTACTGAAATTCGCCCCATGGCGGGTCATTTAAGTCTGGACCTACTGAACCCCAGGCTCTTGGAGCTTGGAAAAGCTTGCAGTCTGCAGTCTGAGGTCACTCCCCCGCCCCACCCCCGAGGCAGAAGGTGGCGGCGGTCACACAGAGGCCGGCTGGCGGCAGACCTTGCCGCACTGTGAGAACCAAGGGAACTTGATCCTTCCGGGCCGGGGGCCCAGAACACAGGGCTGGGCCCCTCCCTCTCAGCCCTGATGGGCGCCCCTCACCCTCACAACCCCACCTGTGACCCTGGGAGCTGGGCCTGGGCAAGTTCACAGCTCCCGCCATCCCTGGGCAGCCCCTGCGGTGTCCCTGAGCAGCGAGCTTTGTCCCTCCTGTTCTGTCTCATTCCCTGTTGCTGGGTGGTCTCTGCAGTGAGGATGACACAGCACAGATGCAGGGAAGCCTTTATCACACGGCCTGGCCGGGCACACACTGCACACACTCAGCGGACTCGCCGCTGCCAGCCAGGCGCCTCTCCAAGGGCTCTGCCCGACTGCCAGGAGGTCGGTGGTCTCAGGACCCTCCTGCCTGCGGGGAGAGGCCATGGCACGGGGAAGGGAGGGGTCTTGCCGGGGACCGGGGGGCTGGGAGTAAGTGGGGAGCCAGGGCTGAGTGGTGGGGCGGCTGGGGCGTGGCGATGCCTGGGCGTTCCAGGCGGTTAGCCCCGGGTCTCCGTGCCCACTGATGTGTCAGCTCTGGGTCAAGAGAAGCTGCACAGCGGCCGGTGGGCTGTCCCAGACGCCCCTGCTGGCACAGGACCGTGTGCTTGTAAACTTTAATTCCCATACAGTAGAGAAACATACAGTACAAGCAACATGGGGGACCGGGCTGCACAGTGAAGCTCACGGGGCCACCTGGAAACAGGCTCCCGGCAGAGAGGGGGGCACCTCGCCTGCTCCTGGGCGATGCCCTAAGTCCCGCTGCACGGAACAGCCAGGGGAGGTGCAGCCGGCTCAGCCCTCC
Organism: Lipotes vexillifer; assembly: GCF_000442215.2. Taxonomy (NCBI): domain Eukaryota; kingdom Metazoa; phylum Chordata; class Mammalia; order Artiodactyla; family Lipotidae; genus Lipotes; species Lipotes vexillifer. Next base: position 1,143,439 of record NW_006784492.1, read on the forward strand.
CCTCCCCTCCCCCTGCAGGTCCCAGATTCCTCTGCCCTTGGCCCTCCACCCCAGGGGCGCCTCCCGGAGGACGGGCGGCCTTCCAGGGGGTCAGACACGCTCTGCTCCCTGCCAGCTTCTCTTGCGCCTGGGAAGGCGGACCTCATGGCCAAGCCCTGGGGCTTGGCTGGACGGCCAGGGGACATCCCGCGGTGCCAGCTCCGGGCCAGACCCGCCACACCTGACTCCTCAAGGGGAGCAGACTGGCCGGGCAGACAGCCCTGGTCATTCAACGTGGTGGGCGCTGTGCTACTGGGTGTGGGAGGCCAGGGAGGCGCACCTGGCAGAGGAGAAGGCTGGGGGGCTGAGACCTGAACAGGTGAGAGTCAGCGAGCGGAGCGGAGGGGCAGCGGGCATTCCAGAGAGAGGTACCCTAACAACAGGTGCAAAGGCAGGAAGGCGGGAGAGAGGATGGGACTTCCTCCGGGAAAACAGAAGACTTTTCTAGATCTGGGAACTTGGAAGGGCCCTCAGGAGCATCTGGGGGACGTCGGGCTGCCCCCAGGGCCACCGTGATGCTGGAGCCAATCCTCCCAGAAGGCTGAAATGCGGACCCCTGGCCAAGCCTGGCCTGTGGCTCTGGCCCTGGACGGCCGGGATGAGGCCTCTGGCTCTGCTGAGGACCGACCTCGGTCCTTTGTCCTGACCCCAAGGGAGGCAGCGGTTCCGGGCGGAGCCCGTCTGCTGGCCCCTGTCCCAGCTGCAGGCTCCGTTGGCATGGAGGGAGGGGGCCCCACCCTCACAGGACGACCTCGGGCACAATGCTGAAAAGCAGGTCGTCGTTCCCCCGCCGCACCTGCAGCAGCAGGGGGGACTCGGTCAGGACGGCTTCCTGCAGCTCGCTCGAGTCGGCCAGAGGGCGCCCATTGACCTTGACGATGATGTCGCCATCTTGGATGCCCCCTCTGCCAACAGGAGAGACACACGGTCACAGCACCGCCCCGAGAGGCCCGGGCCCGGGTCTGGGCACAGTGGGCTTTAACAGCAGCACATTAGGAAAATTCATTTCAGCAGGGAAGGACAGGGCCCTGACCGCAAGGCTGTCGCACCAGACGGAAAGCACTATCCTGCAACGGACTAGCGCTTTCTCGGTCGACTTCTATGCATCAGAAGGGCTGGGGTCACGTTCTGGCTGCAGCCTCCCTAGCTGGGCTGCCTTGGGCCAGGTGCTCTGCCCCTTCGAGCCTTGGTTTCCACATCTACAGCCCTATGTGGGAACATGCTTTGTAAATTACGAGGTCCAGGGGGTTGATTCTAAGGTAACACTTTCCCATCAGAGACAGAACGAGCTGGGCTGGCCCCCACTTTCTGCACCTGACTCGCTGAGTCCCCCTCCACCCAGAGGGCGGGCAGGGTATCACCGTAGTTAGATGCATGGGTGATAGCGCCCAGATCCACACGTGTGGGCCGTGTGACCTCGGAGGAGTGACTTTGCCAAGCCTTAGCCTTCCCATCTGAGCAATGGGGCGAGAGCAGCAGCCTGCGTGTCCCAGGCTGCAGTGAGGATTAACTGAGATGATGCATGTGGAACGCACAGCTCACATGCAGCCTTGGTCAGCGGCAGCCACCATCGCCACCGAGCTCCCCTGTCTGGCTCTTGGGGTGCCCTGCGTGTGGCCGCTCTCGGTGACTGCTGTCTGCTGAATCACTGGGGTGCAGCAACTCGGAATAAAGAGCTTGAGTTGCGGTGGTTATTCTTTGGCTTTCATGATTCGTGGATCGGTATTGCAACAATTTTTACTGCAGATCGGCTGCGGGCTGAGCATGTGTGCTGTGTTCACGGCGGAAGGACACAAGGGGTCCGCGTCTTCCAGCCCAGCACACAAAACAGAAAGGAGGGGTCCTGTTGGGTTGGAGGGGCCACGGGGACTGGGGGGCCCACTTGCCCGCCTCCACTCTGCACTCTGCCCTCACCCCTTCCAGCAGCCCAAGATCTCAGCGTGGACCATCTCCAGCTCCCGGGGTTACAGTTAAAAGCAGGATCTGATGCAGCCCGCCCACTGCACAGACGGAGCCCTGAGGCAGAGGAGGGGCAGGCGCTTGCTCAGGGCTGGTCTAGGGCACAGGATCAGCCGTGCAAGTGCGTCAGACCCCACCCACCGCACTGCCTGCCTCAGCTCACAGTGCTGCAACATTTGACCTTTCTCTAGTAGTTGGTGGTTTCCAAGAAAACGAGGCTTTATCTCATTTGATCTTGACAGTGTCTCATGGGACAGGAAGAGTAGGCTGAATCATGCCCATTTTGTAGATGAGAACACTGGCCCCGAAAGCCCCAGGCTGGCCCACTGGGCTGGCGAGTGCCAGGCTGACGCAGAGTTCTCAGCTCGGGGTGACCTCTGCTACTCTGTCTCCCCAGACCCAAGGAAAGGACATTCTGGGCCAAGGAAGGGCACGGCCTTCACCTCTCCAGCCTGCCTCTGGCTCAGAGGACTGGCCAGAGTCCCACCTGCCACTCCACATTGCGTCATGCTGCCAGGAAGCTAAAGGTCACGCACATCAGTGAAGCCCAGCCCAGGCCCTGCACCCACCTGCCCAGTCTCCCTGCTTCCTCTGGTGAAGCCTACCTCTGAGAAGGTGAATTTGGGACAACCTCTTGCACGTAAATTCCACTGCTGACCGCCGGGAAGTCTGGGTTGCTGGCCTTTAGTTCCTCCACCAAACTGAAAAGGCAGTTCCACGGTTAAGACACTTCTGAGCCTCTAAACTGACTCCTCCTTCTCTCCACCACCCAGGCCAGACCAGGCGTCTCCTCTGGGCTCCCACATTGCCCTGTCCTGCCACTGACCACTCTGGGTTGTCACTGATTCTTGCCTGTGTCCCCTACTCAACGTGGGCTCCTCAAGAGAAAGCTTGGTGAAGGTGGATGGTTAGAAGTGTAAAGAGGGGAGGGTGATGGACAGACAGATGGGAGGATGGGGGGAGGAGGGATGAGGACGGAAGGGAAGGTAAAGGAGGATGAACAGACAATGGGCGAATGATGCCGTGGAGAGACAGACGACTGGACGGATGGTGTGACGGATGAGTGGATGGATGATAGGGAGACAGAAAGAACACCTTTAGAAGACAAATTGGCATATTGGTCTTGATTCCGAATTGCTTTCAGACTTATTCCCTAGGTGAACAGTTGCTGAAACAGAAAGAAGGTCATTTGAGGGACTGAGTGGGTGGGAGGGTGAGTCAGGTGAGCTTATCTCTTCCCAGAGCTCCCCAGTGCAGAGACCTCTTCCTCCAAACCTTGGACCTGACGTTGCCTTTTCCTCCCTTCAGCTTCCTTTCCTTCCTTTCTCTCCCTCCTTTTCCCCACCCCCTTCTCTATTTCACTCACTTAGTATTTCCAGGCACCCACTCTTCTATAGACCGGGTCCTGGGAGGGGTGGGGGGAGCAGACAGATGAGCAGGACCCAGTCCCTGCTCCCAAGGAGCTCATGGTCAGGGTTGAGGATGGGAGATTCTGACACCACGGGACCAAGGCGATGCTGGCGAGGGAAGCACAGCTTTGCAAGAGAAGGGGAGGCACCTCCTCCCACTCGAGTAGCCTGGGGAGGTAGAATAGTGTCCCCTCCACCCCCCAAATTGATGCCCACCTAGGGCCTCAGAACGTGACCTTGTTTGGAAATAGGGTCTTTGCAGACGTGGCTGGTTAAGAATCTCTAGACGAGATCAGCCTGACTTAGGGTGGGCCCTTAATCCAATGGCTGATGTTTTAATAAGAGAAATAAGAGGGAGACTGGACACAGACACACAGGAAGAGGACGCCATGCGATGAGAATGGCAGAGCTTGCAGTGATGCAACCACAATCCAAGAAACACCTGGAACCACCAGAAGCTGGGAGGTACAAGGGAGGACCCTCCCCTGGAGCGTCTGGGGGGAGTGCAGCCCCGCTGACACCTTGATTTTGGACTGTGGGCTTCCAGAACTGTGAGAGAATGACTTTCTATTGTTTTAAGCCACCGAGTTTGTGGTAATTTGTTATGGAAGCCACAGGAAGCTAATCTGGGAGGCTTCCTGGAGGAGGGGCACCTGAATGGAGTCCTACGGAAGCCAAAGGAACCTATCAGGCAAAGGGGGAAAGGCATTCCAGGCAGAGGGACCGGCCTGAGCGAGGGCTCAGAAGCCTGAGTGTGTCTGGCCTGCTGGAGCACCTGCGGGTGGCCAGGGTCTGGAAGGAAGCTCGAGGTGAGGGATGAGAACGGAGGGGTGGCAGGGGGCAGCGTCCTTCAGCACTCACCTTGGTGTGATGGTCCGCATCCGTATGCCAATGAAGCGTTTCTTCCAGTCTAGAAACCGAGCATGTCGGGACTTGGTTAGAGCCTCCGTGGAAGCCTCTGTCCCCGCCAAGGAGCCAGGCAGGGGCAGAAGTCCCCCAGCCCCTACACCAGTAGTAGAAGGCAGCAGGAGCCACCTTGCTTGGACCAGCCCAGCCCCCTTGTGGTCAGGCACCTAGAGTTACCTCTCTCCACTTGGCTGTTCTTGAGGAGCTGGGAGACGTCCTGGCTCTAATCTTGTGGCTTCGTGCCCACCCTCACCCTCTCAGGCACCATCCAACCACCTCAGCTCTGAAATCTGCTCTCCTGCTAAGCCCCACATCCAAACCCCAGCGGACAGTGGGGCTCTTCTCTCCAGCCTCCATCCCACAGGGTCCCCAAACTCACCTTACTCTGGTCTGAACTAGTCACCTTCCCCAGCCTTCTCCATAAATAATATATTAACTGATAATACCCAGTGAGCTCTAACCATGCGGCAGGCCCTCTGGTTGCAGCACTATACACATAATAGGCTAAGATGGTACCTCTATGCCCCCAGCTGCCCCAGCCTGTGACTTAGACCCAGAAATAGAATTTACATATTTTAAACCATAAACAAGTTTCAGTACAGTTTTAAAATGTCATATAAAAATATGCTCTCTGGCCACAATGTAATTAAACTAGAAATCACTAATAGAAAGGTATCTACAAGATTCCCAATAACTTAGAAACCAAATATATATTTCTAAATAACCCATCTTTGTTTTTTTTTTGTTTTTGTTTTTTTCTGTACGCGGGCCTCTCACCGTTGTGGCCTCTCCCGTCGCGGAGCACAGGCTCCGGACGCGCAGGCTCAGCGGCCATGGCTCACGGGCCCAGCCGCTCCGCGGCATGTGGGATATTCCCGGACCGGGGAACGAATCCGTGTCCCCTGCATCGGCAGGCGGACTCTCAACCACTGTGCCACCAGGAAAGCCCCTTTGGCACTATTTTTAAAAATTAATTCAAAGCACATAATAGTCCTAAGTCTAAAACCTCACAAAGTAAAACTTTTGGAAGAAAATGTAAGAGAAAACCTTCCTGGACCTTTGGTTAGCAAAGATTTCTTTGATATAACACTAGACTCACAATCCATTTACAAAAATTGGTAAATTAGACTTCATCAAAATTTACAAAACTTCTGCTCTTAAGAGCATGAAAAGACAAGCCACCAGGAGAAAATATTTGCAATTCATTTATCTGACAAAGGGATCCTACCCAGAATGTATAAAGAATTCTCAAAACTTAAGAACACGAACAACTCCAATTCTAAAAATGGGCAAATTATGTAAACAGACATTTCACCAAGGAAGACTGATGGATGTTCCAGATGGTGGAACCCTGGAACATGGGAGATGTTGGGAGATGTGGGAGATGAGGTCAGAGCACATGGGAGCCCTGACCCCATAGATCTGCTGGGCTTTGGGTTTTGGGTTTTACTCCCAGTGAGGTGGAGCCTGGGGAGGGTTTGCACAGGTACACACCACGGTCTGCCTTAAATTTTGCAAGAAGCTCCTCTGGTAGCGAGAAGAGTCTGTGGGGGGCAAGGGCATGGACAGAGGAGCAGAGAGGAGGTGACTGTCCCTGGTGGCTGGCTTGGGGGGAGGAGCTGGAGATGGCAAGAGGGTAGTAGGGGACGGACAGATCCCCAAGGTAGGGCCAGTGGGGCTGGCTGATGGATTGGATGCAGGTGGAAAATCTGGAAGGATGGAGCTGCCGTAACTGAGAAGGGGAATGGTGATGGGGACACACAGATTGTGTGTGGGGGGGGGATGACAAGCAGTTGTGCATCCGAGTCTAGGGTTTGGGGAGAGGGTCAGGCTGGAGATGTAAATTTGGGGGAGTCACTCTCTAGACGGCACTTAAATCCACAGGACTGGATGAGGTCCTCAGAGGAAAGGGGTGGGGCCCGGGCACTGAGGCCTCAGCCCTCCAACCTGCTCCTGGTATGAGTACTGGCCACTGGTCAGCTTCGCTCACAGCCCCAAGGTCATGCTTACCGAAAAGGAAGAAACCCGCGGCTTCGAGAAGCGTAGCCCAGGGTCACCTGAGGCCAGTGGCTGTCCTGTTAGATCTCCTGGGGCAGGAGACTCCTCACCCTCCACCGACCGCAGAGCAGCGGGCCACGCCCACTCGTGGACTCTCCAGAAACAATCATAACTGCAACCCTTCGTCTTCCCGTCCTTACTGGAAAATCACCTAAGTGATGCATGTCCGATGCTGCAAACAAGGCTTGGAGGGAGGCTGGGTGCCCTGTTTCTTTCTAAACATGTCACGGAACCACGCTGATCCAAAGTGAGGCAAGTATATCAAAGATGGTAACAAAACAACAGTGCGGGCGGGGAGGGGAAGTGATTGCCTGAAGGGGGCGGATGCTCTCTGGGGAAGGAGAAATGCACCCAAGGGTACATTTTCACATGGTCAACTGTACGTCACACGAACCGACTCTCACTTCAACAAACAAACAGACACGAGAGCGATGCTCACACCTGGGCTTCTCGGCATTAAGACTAATCTCTGGTTTGCCCCAGGGCCCCCAGCCCAGGAAATGCCCCTCACTCAACCCACCGTCCAGCGGGTCCTATTGGCTCCAAGTTCAAAATAGACCCCGAACCCAACCAGCCCTCACCCCACAGCTGCCACCCCCGAGCCTGGCCATCAGAAAGGCTGCTGTGGGCCCCTAATTGGTCTCCGGCATCGACTCTTGTCTCCCCAAAATGGACTCTGTAGATTAATGTTGTATCCTGCAACTTAGCTGAGTTTTCTGACGGGTTCTATTGGTTTTTGGGTGTCGCCCTTCAGCATTTTCTATATAGAGTATCATGTCATCTACAGAGTGACAGTTTTCCTTTTTCCTCTGCCATTAGATTCCTCCTTTCTTTTTTTTTTTTTTTTTTTTTTTTTTTTTTTTTTTTTTTTTTTGGTTTTTTCATTTAATTATTATGGCTAGGACTTCCTAGACCACGTTGAACGACAGTGGCGAGTGTGGTCAGGGTTAGACTTATGTGTAAAGCATAACTGGCTCTCTTCCCTTTCCTCCCTCTCCAACTCTCTGAGGCTTCCGGGAAGGACAGGACTAGACCAGGGTCACACATGACTCAGGGAGTCGAGCTGAACCATTGCTTTTCTGCCCCTCAGTCCTGGGCGTAAGTTTGCATACTATCTGCATACCTTCTGGGCGGACACCTAGGATGGCCCAGCCCACTAACTCAATCACCCGCTGTGGGTACACGTTAGTCCTAAGGCTGGCTGAACCCCCAGACACTCCTGGGGCCACTCTTACCTTGAAAGTCCCCCAGAGGCCTCTGCCCCCCAACCCCTAGATGGAAACGAGAAGTGCACCTTAACTAACATCCCCTCACTATAATAAAAAGATGGTCAGTCTTAAAGAAATTTAGATTAACTGGGTTTGGATGATTTGGTATTTTTATTAAAAAAAAAAAAACCTAAAAGTGAACATCAGTCAATTTCAGAAGGCTTTAAAATTATAAATTCAGTCAGTCAGCTAAAACTTGTTGGGCTCTTTCATTAGTCCACATGTCCTCAGGGAGGTGACATCTCTGGGGACAGGGGATGAGTGTTCCCTGGGGCCTGGGGTGAGGTCAGTGCTGATGGGGACAGTCCCCGTACAACAAAGGGTGGGGACAGTCCCTGTACAACAACAGAGGAAGAGAGAAAAAAGAAAAGGATGTTATCACCCCATTTCCAACAAATCAGTCACCTCACAGCTCAATCTGTGCCAAGTACAGCCCCACTGATTTCCAGGAAGGTGGCCAAAGTCAAAGGCACCCCTGGAGCAGAGGAAAATTAAACTGGAAAACTTGGTTATTAGAGAAAAAACCAAGTGTGGTACAAAGGTGCAGCCCTGGATCAAGTTCAGAGCTTCCTAGCAGCCAAGGAGAAAAGGGCCCAAGAGGTGAGATGATCCCCTGGCCAACAGAAGCCTTCAGCTTCTTTAAGGAAGACCGGCTGTGCCCTGGCTTCAGGCTGTCTTCACATAAGGGACACGGATGAACACGGGGTCCTCAACTGCGGTTCTTCATGGGACCAGTCCTCTTAGCCCTGGTCTGGGCTGTACTGGAGTCTGTATACTTGGCTGGTGGGGGCGTGCAGGATGGGGCAAGCATGAAGAAATCCCCCTGCCCTCAGTGGACTCCTGGCGAAGGGGCTGGGAGGAGACAGGGGGCAACGTGAAGGTGTGAGCAGTAGGGCTGAGTCGGGTCTGGGCGCTGTGGCCACGAGGGGTCACGGGAGACCAACTGGGCGGAAAGAGAAGTTGCTCAGGTGAAGAGAATGGTGGGAAGATGGAGGCCGCCAGGAAAGGTCCTGAGATCAGAAACGCGGCCCTCCTCTGGAGAGTGGCCGTGACCACCGACTCTGGGAAAGCAGCTGGCCTGTCCTTACTAGGGACAGGGGACAGTCACCTGGCCTTGTCAAGCATCTCCCAGATGGATGCTCGTGGCCATCTGGGAGCAGGCAGGGTGGGCTGGACATGCCTGTGTGGATGGGGGTAGGAGATGGAGGATGAGGAGAGGGTAATGTCCAAGGATCAGGACCTCGGGCTCTGCTCCCCCGGAGTAGAGGCTACGCTGCCCAGCAGTCTGCATGGCCAGAGGGCTGAAAGAGGGAGGACTCGTGGACGGGCAGGTGGATGGGTGGAAGGAAGGAAGGGTGAATAGGCGGATGGATGAACAGAAGGGAGGAGGGATGGAAGGAAAGAAAGAAGGAAAAGGAAGGAAGAAAGGAAGGATAGATGGATGAATGGATGTATGAGTGGGTGAAGGGATGGGTGTGTTGGCGGGTGAAGGGCTGGGTGTGTTGGTGGGTGAAGGGATGGGTGGGTGGATGGGTGGGTGGGTGGGTGAGTGGATGGAAGGAAGGAAGCACTGGGTTCTGACAACTATGGAGCAGCCCAGAGAAGCGAAGCCCAGGGGCCAGACCCCTGGAGGTGGGAGGTGAGGTTGATGATCCCCAGCCAGAGGGGCCAGTCTGGAGGGGTAGGGGTGAACGTGGCCATGAAGTGGAAGACCTGGAAGAGGCTGAGGTGTCCCCGGGCGAGGGTCTCGGGACATCAGGACGGGGTCAGGAGTGAGCGTGGGCACGCAGCACCGCAGGACCTCCTGGCCCGGCTGGAGGCTGTGGGCTCAGCCCTGGGACGGCCTCCCCGCCTCCACGTGGGAGCTCCGTACCTTTACCGTGCTTGCCCTGGAACTCCGTGAGGAACTGCGCGATGCGGTCTGAGGGGATGGCGAAGGAGATGCCGGCCGCAACCTTGAGCGTGTTGATGCCAATGACCTCGCCATCCTGGGCAGGTGATCAGAGCGGGTGGTCACTTGGGGAGCCCAAGCGACCTCTGCCCTCAGCGGCAGAGCAGCGTGTCCGCGGCTCGGCTCCCAGAGGGGACCCTGGCCATCAGCACCCTCCCTGAGAAGCTCTGGAAAGGTGCTCTGGGGTTCACACCTGGGTCAGGGACCCCCCACCTCTCCCGCCATTTGCCTCCAAAGCTGACCCCGCCCCCATCGCTGGAGAGTGTCGGCCGGGGAAGCTTGCAGTCTGCCCCTGCAAAGCAGAGCCCACTGACCGAGGACACCCCCAGGCAGCATTCCGAGGGGCTTGGGCCAAGAGGGATGTGATGAGGACTGTGGGACCCCCCCCCAGCCCCGCCTTCTAGAAGCAGGGTGGGGCAAGTGGGCCCAGGGCCACCCCCAACATCCCCCCTCCTTTCTGTCCCTTTGGAGCTGGGCTCCCACCCTGCCCTGCCCTGCCCGCCACAAGGCTGGTGCAGCTTGGCCGGATCTGCAGCCTGAGGCCTCTCTCCTGGACCTAGCCCCTCCCTCAGCCCGGCAGGCACCCCTGCCCTGGCTCTCCCGTTCACCTCAGGGGTGACACCTGCACACGACACCCAGGCCAGGGCCTGGCCTGGTCACCAGGGGTCCCCGCTGGGGCCTGACGCAGAGCTTTGGACAAAGGCATATTTCACCTGCCTGGTCCCCCAAGTGCCCATCCCCACCTGTTCCCTGGGAGCCGTGAGGTGGGAGAACCAGGCCAGGAGAGGATCCAGGGACGGAGAGTCTCTCATCGGCCCTGTATGCCCATCCCCCTCCGCCTGGACCACAGGGCGTGGCCCCCTGACCTCCGGCCTAAGGTCCTCCCACACGAGCTTTCTTGAACACCAGCGCTGTGGCCTCAGCACTGCTGGAAGAGCCTAGGGCTTGTCAGGGCGTGGGGAGACGCACCCTCCGCGTCAGGACGTGGTGCACCAGCCTCCTTGCACTGTTTCCCACCTGTTGCTCCAGCAGTGACACCTGCCAGTACGCCTCCACCCCGTGCCCGTGCTCTGCCCTCTCCCTGGAATATCTTTCTCCTGCACGTCCCCATCCACCCAAACCCTCCATCTCCACAGCCCAGATGAGATGCTCCTGCCTCTAGGAAGCCCTCCCTGATCCCATGTCAGCTGCCAGGTCCCCCGGCCCGGTGTCCCTCTGAAGCCCTCCCTGCTCCTCACAATGTGCTTGGGTGTGTCCCTGCCTGACCCCCTCCTTGGATGGGACCCCCTCCCGAGTACTGCCTGGATGGCAAGGCTAAGGCGTTCCCCTGAGATCTGGCACTAGGGGAACAGGCATCTGTGTCTTAGAGAGGGCTGGACCTCAGCTGGCCTGGTCTATCCTTACACGGGCCAGACGCAGGGACCAAACCCAGGGAGCCTGGGTGCCGAGGTGCGTGGCACGCCCATCTCGTCTCCTGTCAACAGGGGGACCCAGAGGGGGTGACTCGTCCCCAGCCTGTGTCCCCTGCCCCAGGTCTACCACAGGCACACAGCTCTGGCCTGGGCTGCTGTTCTGGGGGCATCCCTCACTCCTCTGACAGCACCAGCTCCCCTGGGGGCACGGGGCAGCACACGCTCGGGGTCATATCCTCCTCCTGGGCCTCCAGGCTGTTGGCTGTGTTCTGGGTCCCACGCCTGCCTCGAGGCTGTGCCCCACCCACCATGTGAGCAGAGTCCCCGAAAACTCAAGGCCCCTGCTCTAGGGGACACTTACCAGGTTCACCAGCGGTCCCCCGGAGTTCCCGTACTGCAGGGGGAAGAAATTCGACATTAGCTGTGCCCTGAGCCCCCCAACCCCGAAGGTTCCTGAAGCTTTTTCTTCAAACTACCGTGTTCCAGCCAGCACAGAAACATGTAATTAAATGTCAACCCCGGACAACGTCGAAAGGCCTCATCACTCTCCCATTTCATAGATAAGAAAACTGAGGCCCACAGAGGCCAGGTGCACGGCCGTCTGATCATCAGGGTCTGACCTGCCCAGTGCTGTCTGCAGAGACCTCAGGGGTTCCCTCCAGCCTCACATCCACAGTGGGGGCAGCAGCAGGCGGATGCGGGATGGGGCACCATTTCTCATCCCACCAGCCTCGAGGAGTCTCTCAAAGACTAACGCTTCCAGAAGAGGGTCTGAACCACGGCAAAGCCAGAGAGGCAGGCGCCGGGCGTCAAAGTGCTTTGTGAATGCAAAAGGTGCCATCCAACGTAATAGTGATAGTAATAATCAATGTTGACCGGGGTGTGTATTTGGGCAAAGATATTCCAGGGGCCTTGGCTATGTCTCTACATCCCTGAAGGGCTGTCTCAGGTCAGGGCAGCAGCCTCTGACTCCCAGGGCCAGCCTGGCACCCATGGGTAGAAGTCACAGGGAGTCAGAGCTCCACTTAATCTACAGAAAGAACTTTCTAGCCAGTGGATGCATCCAGTGATGGAGAGGGCTCTGGGGACAGAGCCCCGCGGCTACGGTGGACGCTCACGTTGATGATGGCGTCCGTCTGGATGTAGTCCATGTCTGAGTCCCGGAGGCCCAGCTCCCGGCCGTCCCGCTGGGCTGTGCTGACGATGCCCGTGGTCACGGTGTTCTGTAGGGCGAATGGGCTACCAATGGCCACCACAAACTCGCCGGGCCGCAGGTCTGCCGAGCGGCCCAGCAACAGCGCCGGGAGCTTTTTCTAGGGGGAGGTGGGGAAGACACGGGGAGGGGGGCTCAGCTGTCGGCCTCTGGTGGGACCAGAGCCAGATCACGTCCAGGCCCCCGGCAGGGTGGTCCCTGGAGCAGCTGGACAGAGCTGTCAGGGCTGCAGACCAAGCCAAGTCTGGCTGCCCCGTGGTGGCCACGAGACCCAGGGCTGGCGTTCACAGAGCAGAGGCTCAGCCCCCCAGTGACCACAGGTCTCCCTAGGGCAGGCCTCAGGGGTCCGTCATAGGGAGACTGCAGAGAGGGTCGAGCCGGGCACGGCCTCCGAGGTCACTGAGCCCAGTGGTTCAACGGTCCCAGATCCCTCTGAAAATCCGACAAAAGCCATGGGCAGCAGCACCCGGCAAATGCACACACTGATGTGTGGAACGGGGTCTGCAGGAGCCCTGGAGCCCAGTGGGGACCCGCAACACTGGTTTTGCAATCCAATGCAGCTCAACCTGATCTCCCAATACAGACACACAGGGAAGCTGAGGCCAGACAGATAAAGCGACTTAACCGCGCTCTGCATCCCCGTCCCGCCCCTGCACACCGAGGACACCCGCACTCTCCCCTCCGGTTTTCTCCTGGAGCCAGCGGGGCCTGTCTGTCTGTCTGTCTGACTCCACAGCTGGACTGGGAGCTCTGAGAGGGGCCCTGCTTTATTCGTCTCCATGTTCTGGAAGCTGCAGGGGGCAAGCTCGGAGGAGGAGGTGCCCGTGAACTTGCGGGGTTTCCTGGCTTTGGTGGTGCGCCCCTCACGCCAGACATCGTCCCGGGGGGAGGGGCGGCACATGGGGCCCCTCAGCATCACTTCTGCAGCTTCCTGTGGGTCTGTTCTTGTTTCCAGATAAAAGTTTTCTCTACAAGGTGCCGGAGTTTCCCCGCCAATGGCGTGTCAGTGACAAAGGCGACTACAGGAAGCAAACTTCCAGGTGAACTAAATAACATGAAATCCATGTGCCGATTGTGGAGAGGAGTAAAGCTTCTAAACTACACAATGGAAAAAGGAAGCAAAGCCCCGGAGATGGCTGCGCTCAGATCACAGGGGCCTCAGCTAACTCTGGAAGTCGGGGGGCAGGACCCCGCACTGTGGACCCTCAGCACTGTGGGTTCCATCTGGCCTCTGCTCTCTGCTCCCATGTCAGGAGTTTCCCCTTTTTATGCAGTGCCACCACGTCAAGTAAGAATTTTTCCCTGTTTTTCATAGCAGCTCTCGATAAAGGTGGAAAGGTAAACGCCTGTAAACGGAGTGAGGGGACCTCCGGGCGGGTTAAGGAGACACCAAGCGGCTGTGCCCACCTGGGAGACATGGGGTCTCGACGCCACCTTCTGTGCTGCTGGACGGCAAAGCCTCAGTAAGTGGCACAAAGGGTCCCAGGTGGAGGGACCGGGCGCTGCAATCGGGGTGAGGACCCAGAGGGACAACGCGGGTCAGCAGCTTTCCCCAAAGCCTGGTTTGATGCCACGTGCAGGGCTCAGAGGCTAAGAGGCAGACCTGCTGTCATGAGAACCGCTGCAGGCGCTGGGCATCTCTGGGCACCAGGGCACCTGGGTCTTACTGACTCTGCTGGCATCTTTGGCCCCAGATGGCCGCCAGGGTGTGCCCCTTTCCCCCCTGGGATTCCAGTGCCTGGAAGGGGAGAGACCCAGAGACAGTCAGACCTGGGGTCTAATCCAGCTCTGCCTCTCCCCACAGGGGTCCTTGGGCAGGGGTTGCAAACTGTGGCCCTTGGGCAAATCCAGCCCAATCCAGCAGCCTCTTCTGTAAATAATCTTTTCTTGGACCACAGCCCAGCCATCTGGCCTGTGGCTATTTTCCCAGTCCAGTGCAGAGCAGTTGCTACAGAGACCACAGGGCCCACGAAGACTAAATCATTTCCTACCTGGCGCTTCACAGAAAAAGTGTGCCAGCCTCTGTCCTTGAGTACATCCCTCCTCCCCCAGCCCCAGTTTTCTTGTCTTTAAAATGGACGTGGTGTTCCCAGACTCAATGACTACTGGGAAAGGGCTCCAAAGTGGGCAAGGGTCTCCGTTAGGATAGCGGCGTGGAGCCACTAAACCTCCTCTTCCGTGATCGGGCAAGAGGACACCTCCTTGCAAAAGACCGATCACCTCAAGTGCTGGCAGCTTTATTCAGAAAGAGCAGAAGCCAGGTTCAGACTCAGCCAAGCTGGACTCGCCAGCCCAGATGGGCCCGCCCCTCAGGGACCTCACGGCATAGGCAGGGCACAGGTCACCGTCGGTGAGCCCGCAGTGGCCCACAGAGTCGTGACCACAGCGCTGGACGACAAGAGACTCGCTGGAGGGAGTCTAGGACTTGGCCGAGTGGGCCCAACCTGCCCTTGGTTAGACTGACCTCGGGCAATCACCTGATTCCCCAGGCCTCAGTTTCCCCTCTGAAAGAGCCGGACACTGGCACCCCTCCCGCCAAGGGCTATGGTGGGGGTTGGGGGGTGTGCACAGGCTGGCCTCCCAGAAATGGCCAGTGGGAGTCACGGAGGAGCACTGTGGCCCCGGGGTGGGTCTGCCTGCTCAGCTGGGGTGCCGATGTGGAAGTGGGGGGATGGAGGGGACAAGTATCCCAAGTGCTCCCCACTGGCCTCTGTCACCCCCACGGGGACAGAGGCATCCCCAGGAATGGGCCCGGGAGGGACAATGGAAGCGTCCTGGGCCTCGAGATCCTCCGTGTGGGAGTGGCCATGGGCAGCACAGAGCCTGCTCTGCCCTGCACGGGCGGCTCAGGGGAAGTGCAGGGCGATGTCCGGACGCCTGGGTTCTAGTCTGACTAGACCCCAAGACTGGGGACACATCGCCGGTCCCCGGGGGTCTCAGTTCCTCTGAGCGTCTGACGGGAGGGCTGGGCCAGCGCGTCTCAGAGCCCCGGGGTCCAGGAAGGGCCCCCCCTCCCCCGCCGCCCACTCACCTTGGGATGGATCTTGATGGTGGCGATGTCCGACTTCTTGTCGATGTCTTTGATGGTGGCCTCGTAGGTGTCACCATTCTGCAGCTGCACCTTGAGCTGCTGCCGGCCCGAGACGGTGTTGGTGCTGGACACCACATGTGCGTTGGTGACGATCAAGCCAGCCTCCGACATGATGAAGCCTGAGCCGCTGGACAGGGGCACGTTGCGGCCGAACAGAGGGTGTCTGCGGGGAGGCGAGCGGCGGGCGTTCAGGACTGGGGTGGGGGTCGGCCGCAGCAGTGGGCCGGGGGGAAAGGAGCAGAGCCAGTGCCTGGGCTTGGCGTCCACCAGGCCCAGGGTCGAATCCCAGCTGTGCCACCTCCTGGCTGTGGCCTCGGCCAGGTCATTAAGTCTAGACCCATTTCACAGCCACAAAGAGGGGCCCATGATCTGTGACTCGCCATCTGCGAGGATGAGTCAGGAGGCCCGTGAATGTCAGACCCGTGACGATACAGCAGGCATTTCCTGCCCTGGAGCCAGACAGACCAGGATTCTAACCTCAAGTCCAGCCCCCACATACATCTGCCTGACTGTGTGCAGGAGGCCGACCTCTCTGAGCCTCAGTCTCCCCATCTAGGAAATGGGCTAACAACACCAGCTCCACTGAGCCGGGGGCCTGCAGGCAGTTGGTCAACAAGCAGGGCTGCTCCTGGCATACGGAAGATGCAGGATGTGCACCGGGCCTCCGTGGACTGTCACACAGCAGGTCCCCAGGTAATGTCAGTGTCCCAGATCTCTGGCTGCACAGAGAGACGGTCTAAACACTGAGGGGAGCGTGCTCCCACCTCCCTCTGGCGCCTCCCCACTGCTGCCTACCCTGAAGCCCCAGATGGCGTGAGAAGCAGAGCTGGCGAGGCTCCGTTCCGTGACTTCCACACCACGTGCCTACAGAGGGAGCCCTGGACGTGGCAGGGCAGGGACACCAGCCTTAGCATCTGCCTCCGTAAAATGGGATGGAACAGGTGATGCAGCTGGCATGGGGCCCGTGTCAGTATTCTCTGGTGGGGGATAGCACCCCGCCACGGCTGGAGCCCTCTGAGTAGCAACCTCAGCTCCCAGGATGCCCGACACAGCTTGGGACCTACCCCGGGAGGGGGGGGTCGGTCGCCTCTGGGGCCCCAATGCAGGGCCTGGATGGAGCAGATCATCGGTGCCTGAGGCTGCTTGGCAGAGACAACGCGAGGGAAGGAGCAGGGATGGCAGGGAAGTCTCCGGGGAGTGGGTCTCTAGGAGGTGCAGAAACACCACCTCAGCGTCAGCGGGACCAGGGACAGCTAATGTCACCAAGAGCTCCCTCTGAGCCAGGGACCAAGTCATTTTGCGCTCACAGCCGCCCTACAAGGTAGGCAGGCCTCCAGTTCGCAGGTGGGGAAACGGGACCAGTGACATGAACCAGCTGCCCGGGTCAGGCAGGAAAAGGGCACAGCAGAGGTCTGAACCAGGCAGCCTGGTCCCTTGGCCCCTCTGCAGGGTAACCAGAGCAACTGTCCACTCATGCCAGCAACCAGCTTCTGCCCCCGCCTAGTTCCATGTGGGTCCCTGAGTGGCAGCCGCACCCGAGCCCCGCGGGGCTGCCACGTGTAGGATTTGTCGAGTGTCTGCAGAAGGGCCCCAGGCAGCCCAGGGCCTCCTCTCCGGCTCCAGGGTCACAGCCAGAGGTGCCTGTGCTGGAGGATCATTTTCTGGTGTCTGGGATCTCGCCCGCCTTGGCCTCACCACGCAGACATCAGCCTCCAAGGCTGATGTGGAAATGGCATCACCGCCTGCCCTGCTGGTTTGGGGGTCTGATGCCTGGGGCTTTCTGGAAAGACGCTGCCCCCTCCAAGCCACCTGCAAGGCCAGGGACGTGCCACTCACATGTCCAGTTGTCATTTCCTTAATGACACGTCTCAGGGTCTGGGGCCCGTGGAAAGGACAGTGAGGGGTCAGCGTATCGCAGGCGGATGGGCTCAGCTCTGAGGTTCAAGAGACTTGGGGCAGCTCTGCAGCTCCGAGCCTGGGGCAGTTCGCCGGGCCTCTGTTTCCACATCCAGAAAATGGGAATGCGGGAGCCCACCTTACGGATTCATGGGAAGGTGCATAGGCTGTCAGTCAGTGCTAAGGGACAGGTTGCCTGGTCTCTGCCTCTCCTTTAGGAGGCGGGCACACAGCAGGGCTGTTTGGAGCAGCATAGGAACTGTAGGAAAGGCAGCCCGCGCGGCGATGGGCACACAGCAGGCGTCTGAGGACATTGCTGAGCTCACAGCATTAGTCTCCCCTGCCCCGCCCCGCATGGAGCATTCAGTGGTGAGCACGGTCCCTGCCCTCCAGAGATGGGGGGCAGTCCCGCCCAGTGACAAGGGCTCCCACTACTCAAGCTCCACGGCCGGTGAGCAGGGGGCCCTGTGCTGGGGCCAGGAGTCAGGGCATGAGCAATTCTGCCCACTCCTGGGAACCCCCAGGGCCACCTGGTCCTCTGTGCCTCAGGTGGGCATAATGACACTGGCCGGCCTCCACCACTTGGGGAGAGTGCTGTGAATCAAGCAAGGCCCTGGGGTCGTGGTCGAGGCCTCAGTGACCGTCCCCTCGGGCAGCGTGGCACACGGGGTCCTGGCTGCCTCCGATCCCAACAGGATGGAGTGGGGTTCTGACCCTGTGTGTCTCATCTGGGCTGCCACTGGCCAAAAGGTTAGGAAACTCGATGGAAGAAACACTTTAAATTTGACAAAAGTCATGCTCTTTGTCATGCTCTTCTCTTTGGGGGGCTATAAGTCAATTTAGGGCTAGAGCCCAGGATTCCACAGGAGCCAGCGGTTTGCAGTGTCCCTGTGACACCTGAGCAACCCCCGACCTCGCACCTGCTCGTTCCACAGCCCGGTCACCTGAGAGGTGCTTCCTGTCTCCTCAGGTGAGGAGGTCAGGGTCAGGGAGGGGGCACCCCCGCCGGGGCAACAGCAGCCCGGCAGTCTGAGCGAGGCCCGCCGGACCCCACACCCACTCTGGTGCCTACTGCCCCCCAAGGCTAGAATTGAGTCTGCTTTGGGCCCAGCGGATGCGGGGGAGACCTTGGAGGGGCGAGGGGGGCCGCACGTACCTCAGGAAGAGTTCTATGTGGACCACGGCCGGCGCCGTCTTTTCCACCACGTCAGCAATGAAGTTGAATTTATACCGCGGGCTGGTCAGCTGGTGGAGACCTGCACTGGCAGGAAGAACCAGGTGCTTTAGCGAGGCCCAGACATCTGGGAATGGGGGTTCACTTGCCCCAAGGATGGTTAATGCTGAGCTACCCCACATCGCCAGGCCGGCCAGGAGGCTCAGAGAGGTCAGAACACTTGCCCTGGGCCACACAGCACTGACGTGACACTCAGGCTGGATCTGGGCTAGTCCCCCTGGGCCGTTGCCCTTTCTCTCAGATACAGCAACGTCCGGGCGTGAGGAAATCGACCCTTCCCTTTGCCAGCTCTGGCCTGTCCCTCCAGGCCTTGGGCTACTGCAGTGGCTGGACAAGGTTACAGCAGAAGCCCCTGGGTGGTCCCTTCTGAACTGCCCGCTCCTGGCCATGGTGTGGCCCCCATCTGGGCCAGGTCAGCTGCCGCAGTCTGAGTCGCCAGGGCCGCCCCCCACACACCCTGACCCTGATCTGTGTCTAACTTAGCCAGGCCCCAGGCTGGCTTGCCAGGCAGCTCACGACCTTCCCTGGAACATTCGCCGGCTCAGATTTCCGCTGCAGTCAGCAGTGGAGCTGCTGCTCGCCAGGACCACAGGCCTGAGACGTGTGGGTGGCACAAGGCCCACACCCCTTTGGTCTCCCTGTTCGGGCACGTGCTGGGGTCTCCCAGGTCCCCGCCAGAGACCGGCGCTGTCTGGAACCCACGCTGCCCAGCCCTGCTTGTAAGGGCTCCCAGGGCCTGAAATGAGTACTGGGCTGAGCACCACTGAGCTCCAGCTGTGTGGCTTTAGGCAAATCACTTACCCTCTCTGGGCCTCGACACCTCACCTGAAATGTGAGACCAAAGGTGCCTCTCCACCCCCATCCCCCAGGGAGCTGTGGGAATAGGCTGTGACTTGCCAAGTGTAATGCTCCCTGCCTCGGTAGGGGTGGGAGGGGAAGGGGGGAGCCCGCCACCCACCCTGCTCCCTGATGTTGGCGAACAAAGAGGGCTCAGCCCGTAAGGTCTAGCTTCGCAGCTGATGTCTCTTGATGGTCTCTGGGAAGTGACCGAACATCAGGATCTAGAGAAAATCTGGTTTTCCTGGTTCTCCAAAGGGACGGGAGGGAGCAGGCTGGGTGCAGCACAGGCGCAGGGTGCAAGGCCACAGTCGGTGCCTCATAAACATCGTGGACAGATGCGGTCCCCATCCACAGCCCGACTCATCTCCCCAGCTGTGCAGGGGGGCAGCCCGGGCAGGGGTCATCAGCTCCATCCTAAAGGTGGGGAAACTTGAGGCTCAGCTCGAGAACCAGGCTCTTGACAGGGGCTGCAGGGCTCCCTTCCTTAGGGCCCTCCCCTCCCCCCCGTGGCCCCCCCAAGGCCCTGACTGTGAATTAAGCCTGAGCTGGGACTCGGGGCCCAGAGGAGAGCTTGCCTTGGGCTCCTCTGTCCGGGGAGGTGAGCAGGGCCCACCCCACGGATCCTGTGATGTCTGCCTCTCAACCAGCCTGTGGGCGCCGGTCACGGCGGGCCCAGCCCCCTGCGGTCAGCCTGAATCAAAGGCCGCCTATCCGGGGTGGCTGGAGACTGGCTGGGAGACGTGGCCCACTGCCGGCCACCTCGTGGCTCCCTGATGATCAAACTGCAGCCACCAGGGACCACCGTGCTCAGAGCCCTCCTCCCAGAGGCAAAGCCCAGTGGAGGGATGGCGTCTAAGATTCAGAGGTTGTGTCTGTGGGCAAGGCCCATGCCGGGCCACGGCTCTGCCTCCCCCAGCACACGTGGGTGCCAGGCATGTTTATTTCCACGTGGATAGCCAACAGTCCCTGAAACTCTGGAGGAGGAGCTACCCATCAGCTAGCCCGCGGGGCCCGAGCCTAGCTCTGCCTGCCAATCCCAAGGGCACTGGGAACCTGCATTCATACTCTATCTAAAAGGCACAGGGAAGTGAAGCCAGCCACCAACCTTGTTGCCCCTTCCAGGTTCTGCTCTCTGACAAGGAAGCTCCCCTGCCAGTCAATCCCCACATCACCAAGGTCCCGGAGGACCCCAGGCAGTGGGGAGGACTCAGCACCAGGCCTGGATTTACTCCGGCCAAGGCTCGTGCCCACCATGCCATGCTGGAACAGGCAAGCCCAGGTGGGTGAGGCCAGGTGTCACCCCTCCCTGCTCTGTAAGCCGTGGGGGCCACTTACCCCCAGTCTCTGCTCCATCATCCACCATTCCCACGTGGCCCGCTCCCCAGTTTTCCCTACCACGATGTGCTGGCCTGTCCTGGGTGCAGCTCAAGTCTCGCCTCCTCCAGGCAGTCTGCCTTCTTCCAGCCCTCCTTGGGGCTCCCAGCATAATGTCTCACCCACCACACTCGCTCTCATAGGGATGCTGAGTGCCTTCCGTGTGTGTGCTCAGTGCTGGGGACAGGACAGTGACCAGCCAGGCACAGCACTGTGTCACCAGTGACAGGACAAGGGGAGGCCCAGGGTGAGATGGGGGAGTCCAGTGGCACCCCTAATCCAGGCCTGGAAAAGCACACTGGGAGAGGAACTGAGATGCAAAGACACAGCATCACGCACGAGGGCAGCTATGGGTGGATTCGGCCAACTCCAAGCTGGGCCCAGTGTGAATAAGACAGGAGGGGTGAAAACATCTGATCAGGAGAGGCTGCGTTGCCACGTGACTCCATCCCAGTTCTCAGTGACTCCAAAGCTTTAGGCGCGTCTGTCCAGCCCCTGGCTGACCCAGTGGAGGTCCCGCAGGCTGAGCGCCCCGAGCTGCCCAAGCAGCCGAGGAGCTGACCTGGCCACCCGCAGATCTGGACGGCACGGCGGCCTCCCACCAGATGCTTTTCTTTCCAATGTGGCCTCTCCAGAGATCACTTAAAATAAGCGACACTCAATTTCATGTGACGATTTAAAAACGAAAACCCTCTGTAAAATATTCACAGGCCAAAGGCTGGCGGGAAACACATCAGACTATTTCACGGTGGATATTCGGGGGCAGAGGTAAAGTTATGAGTGATTTTGTTTTCTTTTGTGGATTTTGCAAATGTTCTCCCGTAAGCAAGTTAGATATAGAAAGAAACAGAGGGAGAGAGGAAAGCCTGGACGGGCTGTGAGCTGGGCTGGGGTGTGAGACAGCGAGAGGCCGGGCTGTGTTTCCCACCATCCCCGGCAGGGCCCTGGTGACTGGCGGGCTGTGGAAGCTCCAAGGAGAAGCCGGGCTGGGCTCACCTCCCACCCGGGCGCCAGCTCCTCTGGGACACACACATGTCCGGATCCCCCGACAGCCCAGCTGTAACCAGCATATGTGAACCCCCAAGGCAGCCCTTGAGAGGGGGTACGGGAGGGAGGGCCTAACCCTAACCCTAACCCAAGGACGAGGATGCTCTGCTTGACCCCATCCGGCCCAGCGCACAGTAGGTCTGCAAACACCACCACAAAGAACATTGTTCAGCCTGTTAACCAGGTTTTGCGGGGAGCAGCCTCACAAGAGCAGCGCCAGTGTGTCCCAGGAAACAGGCCAGAGACAAAGATGGTTTAGGGTGGAGACAGGCCTGGAGCTAGCCCCAGGTCCCATGGACTTCAGAGCCCGCGCCTCCGGGGTCAGCCGGTGGGTGACACAGGCCCTGCCAGGCCCTGTCCCTTTAAGCTGGTGAGGTGGGTGGTGGGGAGGAGGTGGGAGGTGGGCAGGGCCTGCTCCCTGGTCCTCTTCCCCACACACAGATGAATCATCCCATGAATCAGTGGGAAGGGAAGACGTGGTTCCCACTGCCTCTTTCCACATGAAAACCTTGGGCCCCACGGCTGGGAGGCAGACGCTGCTTATTTGGGGGTTTTGACAGCCCCCATCCCCGCCCTCACGCTGTCCTGGAGCCAAAGTTCTGAAGTCAACAGTCAGTCTTGACCAGATTCAGCTGTTAGCATTTTTGTTTGTTTGTTTTCAAAAATAAGCTGCAATCCACAGGCTTTGGAAGTTCTAGTCGGGAAGAACTTGACACACAGCAAAGCAAACAAGGCCAGGTGTCCAGCGCTGGCGCCCTCCCGCAGGAGGAAGGGGCACAGCCAGGGCGGAAGGGGACCCAGAGAAGGACTGGCAGGGGAGCAGGCGGGGCCCGGGGCCCCACCTCCCACATTTCTGCATGTCAGGGCTTCCGGCACAGCGGCAGACCCTGAAAAGAGGACCTATGATGTGCCAGCTCTGGACAGTCACAACTGCCATGGCATGGATGGGGCAATCGAGGCCCAGGGTGGGACAGTGACTGGCCCAGACACCCCACAGGGCCACTGACACTGCTGCACGGGTTGTGTACTGCACAACTCCAGGACCATTCTTAACAAACATCACAGCGTGACCACCTCCCTTGGAATTGTGCAGGGCGCAACCTGCACAACCGTATGCATTACCCGTCCAGCACACAATGGGCAGAGCCAGGACTGAGACCCAGTTCTTTCCTCTAACTCTGAGGTCACTGCCCCTTCTTCTATTGCCTCCTGCAATCAGAAGACACCGCCCCCCCCCCATCACCCAGTAGTTAGGTAAGAGCTGGGAATGGAGGGGCCATCCGCAGGTGCCCACAAGGTCCCAGGCTGCGCCCATCTATCCATAACGCTGACTACAGCCTGCAGGCCAGATGGCAACCTCTCAGCAGGGCTCACGGACCTGGGTGTCCAGGTCCCATTTACATCTGCAGCCTAGCTACTGCCGCACGCCCCCGACCCGGTACCCTTGGCTCTGGTTCCCCAAGCATGCGTGCTCTGAAGTGCCCCCCCAAACCTTTGTAATCAGTCCCTCCCTCACCACCGCCAGGCCCAGGCCAACACACCTCCCCCTGGGGAGCCTGCCCCCGACTCAGTGGGCTCAGGGACCGAGCTCACTCGTCTGGGGCCCAAGGCACCTGGTGACCCCTCTCAGACCTGTCCTTCGAGACTGTCCCCGTGGGCTGGGCGCCCCTGACCCACAGTGGTGAGCGGAGAGCAGCAGGGGAGCAGGGGAATTGCCTCTCCCCCACAGCCTCTCGCCCTCACCCCAGGCCCCACCCACCACCCACAGGGGCAGGCTTCAAAGCCCCAAGAGCCGCCTTCCGGATCTGATTAGTTCCCAGGACGGCTCCCTGCCTGTGTTTTTCTTTTTCTTGAAAGCATGCCTGTCCCCGAGGGAACTGTCTCCCCCCAGCCAAAGACAGCGGTTACAGCTCCCGGGGGGCGATGCTGCTGTCCGCGACCTCCAGGCTCCCGTCTCTGAAACCCAGGGCTGAGGGCTGCAGCCGGAACTCCCTCTCCGTGAGCCACGCCAGCCGGGGTTCTGGGCATTTATGATAGCGGGGAGTTCTCACAGCAGTTCTGCAGGGCAGGAATCTTCACAGATGAGGAAAAAGGCTTCGAGAGGTCAAGAGACCCGCCAAGGCCGGCAGCCAGGTCCCAGACCCCCGACCCTCGGCACAGCTCTCTCCCCGTGCTGGTCCTCAGCCAGGGGGACCGGCTGTCCCGCCCCCAGGAGAGTCCAGCCTTGGCCGGTCATCGGCTTAGGGCCAGCCTGGCTTTCCTGGCTGTGAATCCCGCTGGGGCTGCAGCCGACCCTGTGGAGGAGGGGGCTCGGCGATCAGCTCCTTTGTGCTTTGTCAGAGGGGCCCCACAGGCCAGGCAGGCCTCCGGGCCGCCCACAGGGCCGCCCAGCCACGGAAGCCAAGGTGGGGTCAGCCCCTGGTTCTCCTCTTACAGGAAGCCCTCCCTTCCCTGACTGGTCCATCAGCTGACTCCTCTGGGTTCAGGCTCCTCAGCTGTGACGTGGGTACTAAACGAGGCCAGTGGAACCCCCGTGGGCAGGGCCTGGCACGTGGCAACCGCTCCACAAACACTGCCCTCCAGATCCTTCCCGTCCTCCACTGCCCCACTTTCCTCTCACAAACTCCACTTATGTCAGATACGTCCATTTGTCAACATTTAGGTTTATTCCCACTAACGCCTATTAATTAACGCTTACATGGTGCAAAGCACTTGAAATTCATTATCTCATTGATTGTCAATGACCCAGTGAGGGGGATCTGTTGTCCCCATTTCACAGATGAAGAAACTGAGGCGTGGAGAGCTTAGACCTGCAGCGTCTCTCCACGGAAAGTGGTAGAGCTGGGACTCACCCCTGAGCAGCTGGGAACAGAACTGGGTCTCAGTTGTGGCTCTGCCCATTGTTTGCTAGAGGGGCTAGAGAATACAGTTGGGCAGGTTGTGCACTGCTACCCTCTGCACCAGACTGGGAATTCAGTTTGGGATGCGCACACACCCACACGTCCTGGCCACATCTTTGCTACACTGAGGACAAGGGGTCTGTGATTTTATTCTCTTTCCAACCTGTTTATTCAACACCCTTATCAAAACCAAGCAGGGAGGCCATTTCCTCAAGGTGCTGGAGGCCTGCCCGGGGTACAGGGTACTAGATGCACAGTCAGGAGGACCCGGGTTCAGCACAGCTGTCCCTCCCCACCTGGTGACCTCGGGTAGCCCACTACACCTTGATGAGTCTTTTCTTCTAAAGGGCCGTGACAAAAACACCCAGACACCATGTGTGTTTAGCCCAGAGCACAAGGTCTCGCCCTTGACCCTGGTAAAACCTGGTGGCTTCTCACCCTCAGAGCAGGCCAAGGAGGAGGCTGTTTTCAGACCCTCTGGCAGGACACACCGGCTCACTCAGTCAGCTGCCGGCTACTCCGTCATCCAGTCTGCACGAACCCCAGGCTTCCAAGGAGGCCAAGTGAATCTCTGCTTTGGCCTCATTTTCCCCAGAGCTCCCAGCAGCTGAGAGGTATGTGTCAGGCCAGGTGGACACAGCCAGTGGCACACCCACTGGTGTCTGGCACCAGTCTGGCACACCCTTGCTCCAGCTCACCCAGCACAATGCTCGCAGTGTGACCAAGTCAGGGCAGTTCATCCCCAAAGCGGCTGGGTGTCTCTGCTGGGTCCCCTCAGATGTGGACTTGAAGGCAAGGACGGACCTGGATTTGGGCTGGGTAGGGGTGGAGCTCCACAGGGCTCACAGGTCATGGTGGGGCCCCCAAAGCCTGGAGAGGTGATGAGCCTGCTACCCTGTCCCAAACCTAGGCCACCCCTTCTCAATGACACAAACAGCAATACTGCCACCAACACACGGACAGGGCCACTCATCAGCCAGGCTCTTGTCATGGAACCCCATGCCCCACTAGACACCCTCCATGCCAGAGCCCCCCGCCAGAACCTGATCACAACTCTCCGAACTCGCTGCTCCAGGAGAGGCCCCGCCACCCACCCTGACCCCTTACCCCCATCAGTCATGAGATACTAATGCCTCTGGAGCCTGTCCCCCTAGCTCAGGCCTCATCAGTTCTTCCTCCTCAGGGCATCAGACTCGCACTAGCTGGGGCCCTGTACCCACTCTGTACACCTGTTACCCATAAGCCTTCAGGGGTCCCTCACCTCCTAGAGATGGGTCACCCTCACAGCTCCTCCATCTGGCACCAGCTTATGCTCAGCATTTCCTGCTGTCCTCCTCAGCACAGGCTCTCTTTGCATCAACCTCTCCATGGCTGTTTAGATGCCACCTCCTCCAGGAAGCCCTCCCCGATCTATGTCTTTCCCCATCCCGGAGATGGGTTCTCCCTCCCCTGAGTTCCACACATTGTCATCTGGCCCTCACAACACATGATCAGGGATTTCACAAGGACTCAGCTGGTGATGGTGATGGTGGGCAGGCTGAGGCTGCAGAGGTCAGGACGTACTGAGCCTGCAGGCTGCATCAGAAGTCCTGCTTGGTCCCAAAGCCAGTGGTCCCAGAGTCACAGCAGGGCTTTGGGCTGGGGAGATGTGCGTCTCATGAGTCCTCAGGAGCCACCAGATGCTGCAGTTCAGCCCTGCTGTCTGGGCAGGGGGAGTGAGAGGAGTGGGGATGCCTGATGAGTCCTGAATGCAGAATTCTGAGACCCACAAGGCCCCAGGAAGCTGCTAAGAGGATTAAAAATCGAAAGCCAACAAATCACTTAAGTAAATAGAGCTGAGAGCCTCTGTTGGCACCTGCGCTGGGGCTGAACAATAAAAGCTGATGATTAAATGCCACACCATGAACCGCCCAGGGCTTGAGATTCTGATTTAACTGCACGCTCGAAGGCCTATTTGTCTGCAGTTGTAGGCAGAGAGGCTGTGAAAAGGGACACCTCTGCTCTACGCAGACCCTCTGCACACAGTTCTCTGGGTTTTACTCTCCCATTGATAGATATTCACCCACACCGTGTAGTATCTGCCTAGCACAGACATGGGAGTACACAAGAGCTCCACAGATAGGTAGTGAACCCATCATCACTGGAGGTATGCAAGGAGGGACGCCCACCACGTGGGCCAGGCTTTCATTCCACAGCACCTACTGAGCCCAGGTGCTGGACAGACATCTGTCTGTGGTCACTGAGCTACTGTCCTCTTCTCAACCTCCTGTTTCCCCCACTGTCAGTTTCTCCAGGACACAGATGGGGTCTGCCTCATTACAGGGGCCTTGTTACCAGCCCACAGCCAGCGGGACACACAGAGAAGGTGCTTCACAGACGTGGACTCCCTCAGTCAAGAATAAAGGTTTCAAAATGCCTAGACCACCTCCAACCTCCCTGCTGACCCCCGGCACCCTGGAGCCTGATCCTAACAGCATCCACTACTTGGGAGAGCTGGCACTGGGAAGGGGACCACAGACACCACCGAGCTGCAGTGGGCAGGCGCCAGGCCCACCCTGAGCCCTCTGCCTCCCAGACCCACCGGGTGGCTGGTTCCGAGCCCCAAGTCAGAAGGTGCGATGGGTGCTCAAGAAATGATAATGCCCATCTCCATGACATCGAGTGGCACCATGCTTCCAGTCTCCTGGGCACAATCCAAACACAAGACTGACCTCATCACCCTCACTTCTCTTAAAACCTTTCAATGGCTCTCCCGTATAATCATGGCTAAGCCCGCATAACGCTTCCCAAACCGGGCTCCCCGGAACCCCGGTGTGCCAGGAGGAGGTCACGTGTGTTCTGCCAGGAAAGAGGTCTGTTGAAGCTCTCTTGGGAGACCCTGGGTTTTATCATTTTGTGGGGTTTTTTTTCCTTTTGCTGTAGGTTTTCTCAGAAGCTCCGATAGACTCAAGCGGAGTGTGAATCCCCATTGCAGGGCCGGCGTTTACTTTCCCAGACTTTTGGGGCCACAGGACACTTATTTTCAGAATCCCAGACATGGTTCGGGAAGCCTGGCCTACAGGATGAAGCCGAAAACACGACATTTATGGGCCACTTGTGGTCCTGTCCCAGCCAAGCCGCCCAGCCTTGGGTGTCTCTCACAAGCCTACACGTGCACGCGCGCCCACACGCACCCCCGGCACAACAACTGCTCTGGGCTACGTGGCTCACCATGCACATGCGTCCACGTGGTGGTTCACGCTGTCTTCTCTTCCCAGAAAGCCTATCCCTCCCGCTACCTGGAAGACGCGTCCCCATCCTCGGAGATTCAGCTTAGATGCCCCTCACCCCTGAAGGTTTCCCGGCACTCCAGGCAGCCGTGCTCCCCACGGCAGAGCCTGTTCTGGTGGTCAGCATCTCCTGGTGGGCAGCTGCGGGCTGAGGGCACACAACGGGGCCTGACAACTCCATCGCCGTGAACTCCGGGCCCAGCGCAGGCTGCTGCACTCAGAGCACCTGCGGAACCAACGCTGGAGCCTGTGTTCCTAAGAGGTGCCCCAAACAAATAAGGGCACAGTAGGGTTTGCCAGCATTTTCTTCCACAGGGTCAACCTGTGTGGCAAGAAGCAACCCAGAGCCAAGTCCAGGTTAGGGGAGGCTGTTCTAAGGTGTGACGGGACTGAGAAATTTCCTACCCCGACGGCCGGTCCCCACGGAGCTCCAAGCAGTCCAGAGGCTCCACAAGCCCGCTCCCCATTCCTAAACAGCCCTCAGGTGACATATGCGTTTTAAGCGCAGTGCAAGACGAGAAAGGAAACACCACATGTCACTCAATTGGTGTCTCCTGAATATCCAGACTGGAGATTTAAGTCCCGGAAAGATCTCTTTGCATCCATCACCCAGGCAGGGATGGAGATGGGGACCAGGGGAAATGAGACACAACATGGGTAAGTTTTGATGAGGCCAGAGGCTGGAGAGATGTAGAGCTAGACCAGGCCCCTCGGGGTGGTTAGGAGAGCACCAGGTTTCACTTCTGTGACCTTGGGGACAGCACTTTAACCTCTCCCAGCCTCAGTTTCCCCACCTGGAAGACCAGAAGGCTGGTTGGATGATTTCTCAAAGAAACCATCACTTGTGCCCGGGGAGTGTGGACCTTGAGGCTCCGCCCCGGCTCTGAGCCTGTTTCCCCAGGAGACCGCTTCATTCCACCACCACCGCCCCCCACCCCGCCCGCAGTGCTAGCGGAGCAGCCCGACCGAGAGCGCTTACCCGATGGGCAGGCGCCTTTCTGCAGCTGGCGCACGGGCGTCCCGGAGAGCTGCAGCGCGCGGCGGCTGGCCGCCTGCAGCGCGCACACGTTGGCGTAGGTGTGCCCGTCGGTGCCGCACACGGCGTGCGCCCAGCGACACCGACACACGCCGCGCACACACTCCAGGCTCTCCCCGCACGGCGAGTCTACGGCGCGGCCGCACGGCTCGCCCTCGACGGCGGCGCACACCAGGCAGCAGTTGCAGAGGTCGGGCACGTAGCCGCCGGGACAGCGGGGACTCGGGCACCGCGACACGTCGCAGCGCGCGGGGCACGACGTGGCCAGAGGCTCCCGGGCCAGCGCCAGCGCGACCAGGGCGGCCAGGACCAGCGCCCGCGCCTGCATGGCGGACGGGCCCGCGGCGGGCGGCAGCGTGGGGGACCGGCCAGGGGCGCACCGAGGCCGCTGCTCCGGGCGCCGACGGAGGGAACGCGGGCGGGAGCGCGGCCACACGCGCCGGCGGCTCAGGCGGGCGGGCGCCGGGACCGCAGAGACATGCCCGGGGCGCGGAGAACGCGGGGCACTGGGGAGGCGCCCGCTCCCTCTGGGCAGACGGTGGCGGGTAGCCGGCCCCACCGCGTTTAAAGGCGCCGGCCTCCCGCCCGCCCTCGCTGGAAGGGGGCGGCCCGGCCCCTGCGCCAGCTCCGCCCCGGCCCAACCGACCCCGCCCGGCCTTCCGGGCCTGGACCCACCCGCGGCCGAAAGCGGGGCCTGCCTGGTCTGGGAAACCGGTGTGCTGGATATTCTGCGCCGCCGCCCGCGGCTAGGGGCCTTGGGGAGGAAAAGCCACCAGTGTGCGGGCCTCCAGCACCCCTGGGGATCCCTGAGCTGGCCGAGTTCATGACTGAGTTCCAGCGACCTCAGCTACTCCCCCTCCCCCTCCCCCTCCTAGAAACGGGCCGTCCCGGCACCTCTCCCC
>NW_006784492.1:1173280-1200708 GCF_000442215.2 Lipotes vexillifer
GTCCCGGCACCTCTCCCCCGCCTGCCTCCCCTCCCTCTCCCCCGCCCCCCGGGCCTCCTCAGCCAGGAAGCCCTCAGGACAGGCCCCAACCAATCCACGTTGGTGGGAGGGATGGATGTCACCCCTCCCGGCTCCCCACCTCCCCTGGGGACAAACCTTCAGGAAGTGCCGCCCCCACCCCCTGTCCTCAGGCTTTAGAGCTTGGAGGATGTGCTCCCCAGGCTCTGGACAGGGCCTGTCTGGGGGCCGCCCCACCCTCGGTGCTCTGTGGCCCTGGCAGTTATCTTACAGCTCCGTGCCTCAGTTTCCTCTCCACGAAAGGGGGAGGAATAGCACTTGCTGCCTCACAGGATGTAGGGAGAGTCCCACGCAGTGGATGGTGGAGGAATGTCCGCAAGCACTTTGCGCGTGGCACGCAGTCGGCCCACGGGACCGGGAGGCTGCTCCATCCTACTGATTATTCCGCACACGGTCTCTGAAAAGCCACTTCAGACCCAGGCCCTGCCCCGAGAGCCCAGAGCCTGGTGATCGTGATGTCATCAGCGTGACAAGGGCTGTGGGGATCCGAGGAGAGGGCAGAACCCTCCTTTGGAGGTGAGCTTCAAGAGGGTGTAGGGTCTGGGGCTTCCCTGGTGGTCCAGTGGTTAAGACTCCGCGTTCCCAACGCAGGGGGCCCAGGTTCGATCCCTGGTCAGGGAACCAGATCCCGTATGCCACAACTAAAGATCCTGCATGCCGTAACTAAAGGTCCTGCATGCCGTAACTAAGACCTGGCGCAGCCAAATAAATAAATAAGAGGGTGCAGGGTCTGGATGCGGTCATGGGCCTGGGGGCTGGCGGGGTCAAGCCAGGAGCTCTGCCCCACCTGGGCCAAGGGTTCAGAAGCAAAGACAAGTCAGAGTGGCGACCCATTCGGCAGAGAAAGCCCTCGGGTACAGACCCTGGAGTTGGGGGTCTGTACCCTCTCTGGCAGGCCCTTCAGCCGCCTGGTGAAGTCTGGAGAGCCCTGCTCGGAATGATGTCTTTTAAATGCATAAAACAAGCTGCACAGCTTTACTAGGGGAAGCAATGCTCCTATTAATCCAGTTAGTTAAACATATAAATCCACAGTATGTACATGGCTTCTCTGTGAACCCTTTAAATAAGATCTGGCCAGCAGTGGGACACCCGGCCAGATTTCAGAGCACATGGGGGTCTAGAGGTGCCTGCAGCCGCCGCAGCATGGGGGGGTATACCTGTGTTCCTCTCGGTGGCAGGGTCACAGGGGCCCTGTGGCTTGGGCCTGCTTCACCGTGGAACGATGTGCTGGGCTTCAGGGGAGGGGATGGTGAAAATAAAGATTTTCTTTTTCATCCTAGTTTTCAGACACCCAGGTTAGGAACCTCTGGCTCAGAGGAGGGAGAGGGAGCTGGGGGGTGGGGGAGGGACTGTGTCTGGTCCCTGAGGGTCTTGGCGTCCCTGAAGGACTGGGCACTGCTGAGAGGTGAGACGGGATGTGGCCCATCAGACGGGTACGCTGGAGGAGGTGGCTCAGGCTGGGGTACAGAAGGGGAGCTGGTGGCCCTGAGCGGCAGTGGCCGTGAGCGTACGGCTGAAGGTCAGCAGGAGAACGGGCCGCAGGAGCCTGGGTCTTCCCTTTCTAAAAGGCCCTTTGACAAAGGGCAATGGGATCTGCACTTCTGCCTCGAAAAACCGGAAATGCATTTTGCTTTGAAGATGTGGAGAATTTCAGGCCTTTCTTGGGATAACCCAGAATGCCAGGGGTGGGGGACCACAGGGCTGGTCTGGGCCTCCCCCAGCCCTGGCCAGGGCTCCTGGTTTGTCTCTCCTCTAGGGAGGGTGCAGGCCTGAGGGGCAGAGGGAGTGGCCCACGGGCCCAGGACGTCCTGGGGGCACCGTGACCCAGAGTAGGTTCCTTGGGGGACCTCGGCATGCCAGACACCCAACCCTGCCAGGAGGCTCCAGTGCACAGAAAAGCAGAGACCTGGGTAGGACCGAGAGCTCATTTCTCCTAAACCTTTTGTCTACAGGTGGGGAAACTGAGTCTCAGAGAGGTCCTAGGCTGGCCACAGCTGCAGACCAGAGCTCCCACAGCCCTCTACAGTTTACACGGGACAACGCCTGCTGTTCTTGGGCCCTGCGGCTGTTCAGGTGCTCTGCTTACATGATTTGATGCCATATTCACGGCTGCCCTGGGAGGTGGGTATCGCGATCCTTGAAGGAAGCTCTGGGATGCACGGGTCACAGTGTGTGGCAGCCTGGGACTCAGTCCATGCCCTTCCCTCAAGACCACACTGCCCCCAACGGTCACCTGATTTGACCTTTACAACCGTCTTGCAAAGGGGATATTTATTCCCCTTGTACAGATGGGGAAACTGAGGCCCAAAGTGAAAGGACCCATCCGTGGCTTCCCTTCTCCCCTCTGAAACTGGGGTGCAGTCCCTGGGGTTGCCTTTGTTTTTGCCTGAAATAGGCAGGCCCTTCTCACAGAGGCTGCAATGAGCATGGCTGGCCCCAGGCCCAGAGTGCTCTGTCGGTGAAAAGGGAATCTGTTTCCAGATGTTCCTGCAGCTGCCGGGGAGACGGAGGGAGCAGCGCCCCCTGCTGCTCTGACTC
Organism: Lipotes vexillifer; assembly: GCF_000442215.2. Lineage (NCBI taxonomy): Eukaryota > Metazoa > Chordata > Mammalia > Artiodactyla > Lipotidae > Lipotes > Lipotes vexillifer. The sequence goes on from NW_006784492.1 coordinate 1,175,897, forward strand.
CATCCTGCCTCTGGGTGCGAACCAGGGCACCTTCAGTGGCTTCCCCACCTGCTGCAGGAGCCCCTCCCGCTGGATCTGAGTCTCCCCCTCCCCCCCACCGTGGGTGAACGTCCTCGGAGGCCTAGGATGCTCCCAGGTGCTGCTTCAAGGAAGGTGGAGGCTCTTCCTACTTATTATTCATTCATTTATATTTACTCCCCCTTACCCCCCACCGTTGGTACTTAAGGCCTTTTACAAACAAGAACAAGATAAAAAGGAAGGAAGAGAAATCAATTAAAGCAAAAAAGAGTGATAGAAAAATAATGGGAAGCCAGAGGTGGAGCTAATATACAAATTCTTGTCACGAGATGCTATTATTTAGCGCATGCCCGTAAATTTGGCTCCCAGCTTCCTGGTAGCCAAGGCAAAGATGGAAACGTGATGTCCGTGTTGTAGGAAGAAGCCATTACTCCAAAGCAGCCTGACTTCTCACTACTAAGGGGAAAGAGGTGTCCCCAGGGAGCCTCAGAAAGGATTCTGCAGGATGGCCTGACACCTTCCACATCCGGTCCCGTGTGGCTCCCCAGAAAATAGCTCTCATTGGGAATGAGGGACAAGCCAGACTAAGGATCCTGCAAGAAGCTCCATTCCTTAGCAGGTGGGATTCAGACTGGCCCAGGGGGAGCAGGGGAGCTCTGCAGTAAGTGCCCAAGCTTGGAGGAACACCCTAGAACCTCATTCAGGAACTGGAGCGGGTGATACTGAACCTGATGAGAACAGGCCTCACTCGCTCGTGAGAACGCCTTCCCCATGTAACACACTATACCGCAGGGAAGGAGCTCCACGAACCTTTCAGTGCGCGGGCTGGGTCAGCCCATGTGACTCTTGGCACACAACACAGCAGGGCGAGAAGGTTCCAGAAGAGGGGAGCGGCCCTTGAGGACTGAAAGCCGTCAGAACCATGTCAACGAGGGTCCCAGACACTCTGCCCTGGGACCCTCTAACAAAACATAGCCCAGGGGACCGAGGCATTCTCCCCATAGCGTGGCGCCCAAGGGCCCAGGCGGGGAGACGGGTGGGGTTGCCTGGCACGTCCCTGAGCACCGGCAGAGCAGCGAGCGGTGGGCGGGTGGCAGCCGTGCTCCCTGCAGACTCTGCCTCACGGTCACTATCTGGGTATGGTCACCATCTGGGTCGTGCCTGACTCCGCTCCAGATGTCAGCCCCTCACAGAGAGGGACAGTGTCTCATCTCCCCAGCGCTGGCCAGGCTGGGCGTTGGCCAAGGTTACTTACACTGATCGGAATGGAATTGAGTCCCTCCAGGCGGGAGCCCTGGGGGACCTCCAGCCCAGGCCTCCATCTCTGCACAGAGTTGGACAGCCGGCCGGACCTTGGTCCTCGGGTCGAGCTCTCCAAGCTCTGGGAAGCCTCTGCCCTTTGACCTGAACTTTGTCTAAGGCTTCACATTGGATGAGGTCATGACTTAGGTCACTTTGGGGACTTTGCATCCCAACCGCACCTCGGCCTGCAGTAAGACTCGTCAGCCCACGTTAGTGGGTGACTCAGAGGGTGGGCACCCTGCACAGGGTTAGGGTGGGGAGGGGGTCAGTGTGGGTGGGACCCACTCTGTCTTCAGCCCCCAGCCCCTTGGCCCTTACCACACTTGGAGGAGGTGAGTCTCTCTGAGAGACTTCCCTCCTCACCCCTGTGTCCTCCCTGGCCCCTGGCCTCCAGGGGCAGAGGGGCAGGGGCAGGCGCCAGCTAGCACTCAGGACTGCTCTGGGGACCCTGGGGAATAGGTGCTACTATAATCCCCATTTTGCAGGTGGGGCAGCCAAGGCACAGAGAAGCGGGGTAAGGTGGCCAAAGGCACAGAGCCTGCCCGAGACGGCGCAAGATATGGACCCAGGACGTGTGGCTCCAGAGTGCATGCCCACGGCCAGTTCGCTGCGCGGTCTCCAGGCAACCACACCATGACAGCATGCACGGAGGATGCTGGGACAGAGGGAAGCCTGGGGGTTGGACGGGGGCCACTCTGGGGCCCAGGGGAAAGGAGGGCCTTCCCTGAGTGGGCTCTGAATGCTGGGGAGGAGGTTGCTGGACAGAGCAGGAAGACAGGGAACCCCAGGAGAGGGTGCAGGGGTGCAAAGGGGCCCAGCAGGGTTAGGGAAGGCAGGCCTTCTCTCTAGGGCAGTGGGGACCCCTGGAGGAGGAAAAGTAGCAGCACAACATGGTCAGCTGTTCTGAGACAGCTTTTGCTCTGGCTCCATGAGGGCCTGGATTGGCCAGAAGGGGGTGTGCGAAAAGTAAGGGACCTGGTGGGGGATTCTGCAGAGATCCAGGTGCAAGGTGTTGCCTTGGCCCCAAGGTGTTTGCGGGTAAGTGACAGAAAGCCCCACTCCAACTGGTTTCAGCAAGAGAGGGCTTATCGGTGCACCTTTCTGGTAGGTGCAAGGTGATCTAATGTCAGGTATGGCCTGATCCCAGTCCCAGGTGGCAGGAAGGTAAGTCTCAGAGACTGAGCTGAAAGAAGCTGCACAGTGACTGAGAACAGCAGATCTGGGCATTCCCTTCACAGAGGTGGACACTCTGCTTGCACACCTCTAGTGGCAGGGAGCTCACTACCCACCAAGGCAATCCTTCCCGTTGTTTGAATGTTCTTCCTTCGATTGAGCTAAATGCTGCTCCTGTAATTCCCACCTCTGGACTTTGCTGGACTCCAGGAGACCGTGGAGAAAACATCAGTTCCCTTATCTACAAAAGAAGGCTGCAGGGACTTCCCTGGTGGTCCAGGGGTAAAGAGTCCGCCTTCCAATGCAGGGGTTGTGGGTTCGATCCCTGGTGGGGGAACTGAGATCCCACACGCCAAGGGGTAGCTAAACCCATTCACCACAACTACTGAGCTCGTGCGCTTCAATGAAGATCCCGTGTGCTGCAACTAAGACCCGACGCAGCCAAGAAACAAAAATAAGAGTAAAGAAAATTTAAAATAATAATAATAATAAAGAAAAAAAAGAAGGCTGCAAACATCAAAGGCTGGTCATCACGTTGCTTCTCTATTACATCAAAGGCTGGTCATCACGTTGCTTCTCTATCACAAGTTCTCTTGTGACCTTGGGCCTCAGTTTTCTATCTAGAGAATAAAAAGAAGGAAACTTCCTTCTGGGGTTCCTAAGGACAAACAGAGGCAGTAGGTAGGGCTGTAAGATGGCCCCCAAGGTTCCTGCCCCTGGTGTACACACCCTTCCTATGCCCCTTGAGTATGGGTGGGCCTGACCTAATCAGGTGAGCCCTTAAAAGGGCCTGGGCCCTTCCTGAACGCAGAGGCTCCAAGTGTAGAGAGATTGGAAGTGTGAGGGACCCATGGAAGGGGCCACAAGGCAAGGACCTGGGCTGACCTCTAGGAGCTGAGTGGTCCCCAGCCGACAGCCCACAAGACAGTGGGGACCTCAGTCCTCCAACCACAAGGAAACGAATTCTGCCAACAGCCTGAAGGGCCTGAAGATGTCTTCCCCGCTGGGCCTCTAGTCGGGGGTTGCAGGCAGCCAACACTGTGTGAGACCCTGAGCGAGGACCAAACAAGTCGTGCCGGAGTCTTGCCCCACAGATACCATGAGACAATATGTGTGCGTTGTTTCCAGCCACCAGGTTTGTGGTGATTCGTTTTGCGGCACAGAAAATGAATACAGGAGGTGAAGGCTGAGTAAGTGTGTCGTTGACTCTGAGGGGACAGAGGGGTGGAGGGGTGGAGGGGTGGGGGGACAACAGCCTGGAGGAGGGGAGGCAGCCCTTGTGGCCAAGTCCCAGCCCCGGAGACAGCCACTCCTGGGCCCCGCCTACTGGCCCAGCTCTGCCCTGTCTCAGGGCGTTTCTTTAAGTACCACAAGGCGGGTGCTAGTTACACCCACCTCATGGGAGCAGAAAACCAAGCTTGGAGAGGTTGAGTGGCTTTCCCAAGACCCCGAAGCCATTAGGCAATGGACCCAGGGTTAGAAAATAGTCGGGTCTGACCCCAAAGTTCACACTCTTACTCCAGCACCACACTTCTGTTCCACACCCATTTTATAGAAGGGAAAACTGAGGCCCAAGAAGGGGAGGTGGGTTGCAGAGATGCCGGGCTAATTGTTAACAAAAGGTCACATGACTGAGCCTCAAAGCATCTGTGTCTGGTCCTCACCACATCCTCCCACTGACATGCCCGTTTCAGAGACGAAAAGAGCGGGGCACAGAGGTTCAATAACTTGCCCAAGGTCACACAGCGGGCAAGGGAGCTACAGAATCGGGATTGGAACCCAGGCAACGTGCCTCTCATACAAAAGCTGGTTTGGGACCAGCAGAGCTGCGTGAGGGCCGGGCAAGGAAAGCTGAGAGGAAGGAGTGGGTAGACGTCTTAAAGGGGTCCCGGCTGATTGAAATGAAGAAATCAGAGCCGCTCGGCCAGCAGGCCTTGGTCCTTTTCCCTTCTTTTAAGACAACAATTCTCAGGTTTGACTGTCTGCAACCCAAGCCCTTCTTGGAAATCACCCTGCCCCACCTCAACACTGACAGGAGTTGGACATGAACCTCCCCCTGGACCAGAGCGGCCCACCCCACTCCTGGGAGGGTACATCCTGTCCGTCCTGTCCAGCAAGGCGGCCCTCACTGGACAGCCGGCTCACCCCCCAGCCAACGGAGCAGCTGTCCTGGAGGCTGCTGGGCCTCTGTCCACCCTCTGAGGAGCCGCCAGCCTTTCTTTCAGCCCCTGAGGCCCTTCTCCATCCTCGCCAGAGCTGGGGGGCAAGTTGATGCCCAGAAACAGTCACTCTGGCCATCCAGGATGTCAGGATGGGCAGGCTTGTTGGGAGTGGTGGACAGGGATCTGGCGCCCCCTTCCTCTCTCCCCTGGGCCACACTGCTCTCCGGGACCCCTGAGCTGTGTCCACACGGTCCCAGCGGGCTGCTAGACTGAAGGTGAGCCAGAGAGGAAGCACCTCAGAACTGAGGGCGAGGGGACCGCCTGCTGGCCCTCTGGGGCTCTACTCCAAGCTTTCATGCTGCTAATGGGACACAGGTGCTCCCTAGGCCCCCCCCTCCCCCCACCCCATCAACGGTCCTAACGTGAAACCTGTTCCCACCATGCTCTGTGCCCAGGTGTGGTTTAACCACCCCCCCGGGGTGGGGGCGGTCCCTGTGCAGAAACTCTTACCATCCCCATGTTTCAGGTCAAGGGAGGTGAAGTGACTCACCCAGGGCCACACAGCCAGGCACGGCAGACCTGGGTGCTGACCGGCGGGCCACACAGCTGGTCCCTGGTTTGTGGGTGGCCAGTTGGAGACTGAGGTCACACAATCACAAAGATGAGCTGCTCCAGAGGGAGTCCCACAGGAGTCTAGGGTCCCCACTGAGCGTCCTCCTGATGGGCTTGCACCCCCTCAGGGATGGGAGCCCCTCCCACACACCCTCCAGGGCAGCCCACCCCCCTTTGTTCCTTGACCTGGCAGAACCTCACACCCATATGTTTCTCCTGCCAGGCCAGGCTCCCCGCGGCTACCGCAGCCTCTCAGCCTGGACCCAGGGCAGACCTCCCAGCACCCACCCTGTGACAGTCTAAACTCTGGAGGCAGATCCTGGTGCTTTTTGAGAACCACTTCCCACTCTCCCAATCAACTGGAGCCTGGTTTCCTGTCCTCCTCATGAAACTCAGGTGGGTCTGAACCCAGTGCCATTCAAGGGTGAGCCCTGATTGGCTGAGCTTGTCAGTATATCCCATCCCCCTTCCATGGTGATTGGTTCGGGGGGGGGGGGGCCTTTCCCCAGTGAGAGCCAATCCATATAAGGTACCATTCGCTGACACTGTTAGGATGAAACATTTCCTTCTGCACAGACACTTTCCCTCAGCGTGGGAACCAGGAAAAGTGGGACTGGCAGCCATCTGATGACCCTGAGGGGACAGTCTGCCTTGAAATGGAGCTAACTGAGGAGTGGAACTGAGAAAAGGAGAGAAAGCAAGCTGGTCTTGAGCCTGGATCATGCCATGCCTGAAGCTGTCATTTCTAAGCTATCAGTCGATTGAGCCAGTAAATCCTCTGTAATGTTGAGGTCAGCTTGATTTGAGTTTCCTGCAGTTACCTGCAACTTAGATTGTTGTACAGGGGCTGTGCCCAGCCAGACCCTGACAATAAACATAGATTCAAGAGGAGAGCTCAGCCAAGTGGTGGGGGTTATGCACCTGCCACTTACAGAGTACCTGCCATTGCTGGGCACTGTCTCTTTTATGCCCCCATGACAAGGTTCCCTTTGTGCAGGTGTGGACCTGAGACCAAGAGATCACCGAGTCTCACCCAAGGCTAGGATTTGAACTTGGGTCTGTCTGACTCCAGAGCCCGTGCCCTTCTCTGCCCCTAGGTAGTCCCCAGGCACTGCATGTGTGCTGGAGCACAGAGCCTGACCACACTGGACATCCAGAACCAGGGAGGCCATGGGGCTCCCCACCCTGTGGACCCCACCACTCACAGCCAGCCTGCCAAGTCCACTGGCACTCTCTGGACCGCACGTGTCAGGGGAGCATCGCTAGCTGGCTCTGAGTATCCCTGCAGCAGGAGGCATGGGCATGGCCTACGCCTGGCACTTTGGGAGGCAGTGCATGGTATAGCCATGAGCCAGCTCCAGGATGCAGGGGGCTCCAAGCTCAAGTTCTAGGCTCTGCCACGTCCTGCTGTGTGACTGTGTCAGTGCTCTTTCAACTCTCTGACCCTCAGTTTCCTCCTCCTTAAAATGGGCACACTGAGCTTCCCTGGTGGTGCAGTGGTTAAGAATCCGCCTGCCAGTTCAGGCGGATCCCACATGCCATGGAGCAACGAAGCCTGTGCGCCACAACTACTGAGCCTGCGCTCTAGAGCCCACGAGCCACGACTACTGAGCCCACGCACCACAACTACTAAAGCCCGCGTGCCTACAGCCCGTGCTCCACAATAAGGGAAGCCACCGCAATGGGAGGCTCGCGCACCGCAACAAAGAGCAGCCCCCGCTCGCCGCAACTAGAGAAAGCACACACGCAGCAACGAAGACCCAACGCAGCCAAAAATAAAAAGATTTATTAAGAAAAAAAAAAGGGCACACTTGGCTCTCACCCTCCTGTGCACTACATTGCTCTCAGCTGCCGCCAGGTAACCAGCTGAACAGGCGGCAAAGAACCAGGGCCCCTGTCCCCACCTCTCAGCCTGGGTACCGCCTCCTCTAAGTACCTCAGGACTAAATGTACCCCACAACTCCCAGCCCTGTGGATGACAGTTTCCAGCCTAAACACACGCCCCTCACCCTCCCATCATCTCTTTGATTCTCATCCACTCCCCTGGCCCGAGCCCACCCCTCCCCTCTCTCCCAAACCCCGGACGTCTGTCCCCATCCCCACCGAGTGACTGTGTGACAGCACATCCGGTGATCTGTTCCCAGGACTCCTCACCGCAGGGAATTCCTCCTCCAGCCCTGCTTGGTCCCGGCTCTTATATCACCAGAAACTGCTCCACCTCTGAAATCTCAGTTTCTAACAATCCCCCTTGGTTTTATTTTATTTATCTATTTATTCTGGCTGCGCCGTGTGGCTTGTGGGATCTTAGTTCCCCGACCAGGGACTGAACCTGGGCCACGGCAGTGAAAGCACTGAGTCCTAACCACTGGACTGCCGTAGAATATCCCCCCTTGGTTTTAAAACAAATATAACAACTTCATCAGGATATAATTCACATGCCACGCAATTCACCCTTTTATAGAGTACGATTCAGTGTTTTTTCAATATATTCACAAGTATGTACAACCATCACTACAATTAGTTTTAGAACATTTCCATCACCCTAAAAAGAAACCCTGTACCCGTCAGCTGTCACTCTCCATTTCCCCTTCACCCAGGCCCTGGTAACTGCTCATCTATTTTCTGTCTCTATGGATTTGCCTATTCTGGACATTTCATATAAATAGAATCATACAACACGTGGTCCTGTTGTGAGTGGCTTCTTTCACTGACCATCACGTTTGCAAGGTTCAACCATGTTGTTGCATGTATCAGTACTTAATTCCTTTTTATGACTAAGTAATGTTCCATTGTATGGATATACCACATATTGCGTTTCCATTTGTAATCCATTGTTATCCATTAATGGATGTTTGGGTTGTTTCCATTATGGAAAACACTGTGAACATTCATATGTAAGTTTGTGTGGCCATAAGTTTACAGTTCTCTTGGGTACATACCTAGGAGTGGAATTGCTGAGTCATATGGTAATTCTATGTTTAACCATTCGAGGAACTGTTTTCGAAAGTGACTGCACCATTTCACATTCCCATCGGCAGTGAGGCTCTGATTTCTCCACATCCTTGCCAATACCTTTTATTTTCTGTCTTTTAAAAAATTAACGTAGTTATCGTACTATATATGAGGTGGTATCCCCTTGTGGTTTGGATTTGCATTTCCCTAATGGTGAGCATCTTTTCATGTGCTTATTGGCCATTTGAATATTTTCTTTGGAGAAATGTCTATTCAGATTATTTGCCCATCTTTAAACTGGGTTACATGCCTTTTTATTATTGAGTTATGAGTTCTTTATACATTCTGGATAAAATCCCTTTATGAAATATATAATTTGCAAATATTTTCTCCCATTCTGTGAGTTGTCTTTTCACTGGTATCCTTCGAAGCACAAGAATTTAATTTTAACACGGAGTCCAATTTGTCTATTTTCTCTTCTGTTGCTTGTGCTTTAGGTGACATACGTATCTAAGAAGCCTTTGTAACCCAAGGTCACAAAGATTTATTCCTGCATTTTCTTCTAAGAGTTTTATAGCTTTGGCTCTTCCATTTAGGACTATGATCCATCTTGAGTTAATTTCCGTACATGGGGTGAGGTAGGGACCCAACTTCATTCATTTGCATGTGGGATGCCGTGGTCCCAGCACCATTTGATTAAGACTATACTCTCCCCACTGAGCGGTCTTGATGCCCTCTCCCCTCCCCGACTCTGATATACAGCACGTTGTCCATCACCTGTCCTGCTCACGTGCCCCTCTGCAGCGGTTCTGAGTCCCAGACCCCCTGGAGACGACCAGGCCTGACCTTTCCCGTTTTCTGGAGTCAGTCATCGTCCTGGGGATTTTCCTCTCCCTTCCTTGGGCGGCTCTGATCTTAGTGTCCGTTCCTCAAGAAGTCCTCGCGAAGCCTGTTCTCTCCTCTTCGCTCTCTGTCTCTGTCTCTCTTTGTCTCTCTACCTCTGTCTCTCTCTATCTCTCTGTCTCTGTCTCTCGCACAGGTTTGCTCCTGGAATATTTGAGGGCCAGTTGCAGACATGAAATCTCTTTACCTTCAACTCCTCGGTGTGTGTGTGTCCTAAGCACAGGGGCACCCCCTGCATATCCACAAGACAGTGAGCAAAGGCTCGGGTCTGCTTCTGGGGAACCCGACCAAAGGCGGGCTGAGGTGAGAGGGCAGACTGAGGTGAGGCTGGGAACCCAGCCCAGGAAGGGGCAGAGTTGACATCTGAAACCAGGAAGAATCCACAGCATTTCTGCAGCGCCCTGGGGACGCTGGCTCATTAGCGACGCTGCCCTCGAGGCTTGCAGCTTATGGGGGTGGGACAGAGGTGCTGACCCCGGCACTGGGACCCAGGCAGCCTCTTCACCCTCCCCGTGGCAGGCTCGTGTCACTGTCTGCAGTGCGTCTCCCCACCAGCTGGGCAGACAGGCAGGGACACCGCCCCGCCCCACCGTACACACCTGTCTTCCCACCTGGCAACGCTCTGCCTGTGAGCCGCCAGGTGGTTGTTAGTTGTAAGTGTGTCCGGCGAGGGAGTTGAGGTGCAGAGAGACAGAGGTGCTACTTATAGCACGGGGGCGCCAGCTGCTTCCCAGGATCCAGACTCTGGGCAGAGTGCCCATGGCCAGGGCCGTGCTGCCCGGGACTGGACGCAGCTTCTGCCTCCCAGGCCCAGCCAGAGGGCACTGATGGTGGCGTGGACGTCCCCACTGGGCAGCACTCAGCATAGCCGGAATGTCCCACCCCCTGGAGGAGCCTGAAGGAGGCTCTCTGTGGCCAGAGTGTGGGCAGGGATGGAGAGGTGGGCTCTGGCCGAAGATTCCAATCCGGGCTCCTCAGGGGCAGGGGCTGGAGGGTGAGCTGAGGTGTGTCCTTGAAGGGTGGCGCTGGCCGCTGTGTGGCCAGGAGGAGCGAGGCAGGGTTGAGCGAGGATCGTGCCCATCCAGGCTGCGTCCCAGTGGTGTCCAGCACTGAGCTTGGCACTTTTGTGGCACTTTGAGATGCAGACACGATGCCCCTCCAACCTTAGCACCCTGTGTGGATACGGTCCGTGCAAAGCCTGCCAGGCTGTTCCCATCCTGCGCGCGGCCGGGGGCCCCTATAATTTCCCTGAAGGCTGGGCCGGGAGCATCAGCCTCAGGGCCCGAGGTTCCCTGTCCCCTGTGAGGCCCCAGTGCTAGGCCCCAGTGCTAGGCCAGCTCCGGTCACCCCCCAGCCCTCCCTGACTTTGTGCAGACACAGCACTTGGGCTCCTACTCTGGCCCAGCTGTCCTGGGTGACCTCACCTCCGAGGCATGCCCCCTGCCCGCACCCCTTCCCCCTCCCCTGCTCCGGGCCTGGCGCTCCAGTGCGTGGACTGGGCTCCAGGGCCTCCACGGGGTGTAGCTCAGGCCCCTCCTCTCCATCTCCTGGGGCCCTGCAGCCCCCAATTCTCTGCCTCCCAGCTTGGCCAGGCTCCCTGCAGTGACACATCTGTCTGGAGATGGATGGTGGTGATGTTTGCACAACATTATGCATTACTTAATGCTACTGAACTGTACACCTAAAAATGATCTAAAAGGTGAGTTTTATGTTATATCTATTTTACCAAAATTGAAAAGACCCAACCCTCGTTTACTGGCAATAAAGGGCCTCATGCTATGACGGAGTCAGCCCCCGCCATCCCACGTCTGTCACCTCTGCGCCACCTGGGGAGATTTTGGCTGGCAATACTCACCCCCAGGCCGCTGCCCACACTGCTTTCCCTCCGAGTGGGGCGCCCGCTTCATCTGGGAGTGCCCTCTGTGTTCTGAACCTGTGCAGGGTGCCTTTGGGGGACGGGGACACCTGGACAGACGGATGGACAGGGACGGATTCTTGTACAGGTGAAATGCTGCTCACACCAGGCTCCTAGAAATGTATCCCGAGGAGATGAACAGTTAAGGCTTTGCACAAATTCTGAGCTGTGATACGTCCCATGGCGCTGTTTATGACACTGAAAACCAGGTGTGACTTAATGCCACGTGGCAGGGGGTCTGAGGGATGGTGTGCCATGGGGCACGGCACTGGTATGCAGGCTTCCACTCAGAGCAAGTGCAAAGTGTCACTTTACCTCCTAGGCTGACAAAAGAAGTCACACCCCAGAGGAGCCCTATGATGCCATTTTGGTAAAACTTAGACAGGATGTATGCCTGTACATCTTTCTATCAAAATCTGGAAGGAAGTTCTCTAACTTGTGCACCATGGTGGAGGGACCCTGGTGATTTTTGTTTTTTTAAATTGGGGTATAGTTGTGTTAACTTCTAACGTGCAGCGAAGTGAAGTGAGTTCCCTGTGCTATACAGCGGGTTCTCATTAGTTACCTACTTGATACATATTAGTTAGTGTATCCATGTCAATCCAAATCCCCCAATTCACCCCCCGATACCCCACACCCCCGCTTTCCCGCCTTGGTGTCCATACGTTTGTTCTCTACATCTGTGTCTCTATTTCTGCCCTGCAAACCGGTTCATCTGCACCATTTTTCTAGATTCCGCATATATGCGTGAACATACAATATTTAGTTTTCTCTTTCTGACTTACTGCCTTTCTCTCCATTGACGCGTATGGAGGTTATAACTTTTAATAGTTGTTTCATAGAGATGTGTGTGTGCGCGCACGTGTGCACATGCATATGTATGTGCAATGTGTGTGCGTGCACGTGTGTGTATGTGTTGATGTGGTGTGTGTATTGCTTTGGGTGTGCAGGTGCCCACCTATGTGTGCTCACGCGTGCATATGTGTGTGCATGTGTGTGCATGTGCAGGGTGTGTGTGCTGGGTGCGGTGTATGTGGGCATGCTCTGCCTGGGTGTGTGTCGGCGTCTACACTCTAGCCACTGTCCCACCCAGCAGACAGTCCTGGTCCCCGAGGTGCATTCCCAGGGCCAGGAAGAGAGTTCTTCCCAGACTTCCTGTCCTGGGACTCATTCCGGAGCGGGGAGGCCCATGGCCTCCAGCGGGGTCTGGGCAGGGGCCAAGATGCTGAGAGCGCAGCGCTGGTCAGTTTCCCGGGGACAGAAACTTGCTTTTCCCTTTGCTACCACAGACCAGAAGAGCAGAGCTTGGCAGCGTCTCAGAAAGCACCCACCCAGAGTGTACAAGCGGGGAAACCGAGGCCCAGGGAGGGCATGAACTGCACCCAAATCAGAGCGTGTGTGAGCGGCACAGTGGGGACGTGGACTTGCGGCTCAGAGCCCTGCAGCTCCTGCCCCTTCAGCCACCCCCCCCCCCCAAGGGGTCCCTCCCCCTCAGGCCGGCCGCTGGCTGCGCAGGAACAAAATAGACATGAGCCCTGCCCTCGAGGAGGTAGGCCCAGGAACATTTATTGAGCACCGCTGCGTACACCGCCGGGACAGGCCAAGGGACAAGTTTCCAGTCTGCATTTGGCCAGAGTCTGCATTGGAAATTGTCCTTGAGACCACGTGCCCTGTGCAAGACACAGCTCTGCCACTCCCCAGCTCTCAGCTGTGAGCAACGATCCAACTGTCTGAGATGCTGTGTCCTCACCTGTAAAGCGGGGGTGACCATGCTGACCTGCCCCAGTGGGGTCAAGGGTGACCTCCCCAAAGTGCTGCCCGGACAGCGCTCAGTAAACACGCTCACGGCCTTCCACCTGCTGCTCCCCGACAGCCTGCATCACCCCCGCCATGTCCCCATCCTCTCGGGCCACGGGCCCCCCGCTCTGTGCCTGCACACCGGGGAAATGCCTGTGTGATGATGTCACCTGGGCACGCCGACACAGCCACTCACTCAGGCAGTGTCCAGCCCTCTGCCATGGGCGGGGAGGTCCGGGGGTAGTGGGGGACGGGCATGTCTGCGCACCCAGGAGGGTCTGGCCCTCTGTTATCCGTCCTTCTCAACTGTCTCTCTGTTTCTGTCTCTCTCTCAAGTTGGGAAAAGTAACTGTTATTATTGTGCAACTCATTTCTTATAGTATTGTGATTCCGACTGGTGCTTCTAATAATAAAATATTATTGTGGATCATTTAGAAAGTAGGAAAGAATAGGCAGACCGTTTTCTTTAAGTGTTTTTTAAAATTTATTTATTGATATATGTACATATATATGTTTGGCTGCGTTGAGTCTTCGTTGCTGCGCGCGGGCTTTTTCTACTTGCGGCGAGAGGGGGCTACTCTTGGCTGCGGTGCGTGGGCTTCTCATTGCAGTGGTTTCTCTTGTTGCCGAGCAGGGGCTCTAGGTGCAAGGGCTTCAGTAGTTGTGGCTTGTGGGCTCTAGAGTGCAGGCTCAGCAGTTGTGGTACACGGGCTCAGTAGTTGTGACACATGCGCTTAGTTGCTCCAAGGCACATGGGATCCCGCCGGACCAGGGATAGAACCCGTGTCCCCTGCATTGGCAGGCGGATTCTTAACCACTGTGCCACCAGGGCAGACAGTTTCTAAAGCTACCCCATCATAGTAGGTTGGATGGTGGCCCTGAAAAAGTATAGCCAAGTCTTAACCCCCAGACCGGTAGGAAAAAATTGAGTTTGGGATTGACATGCACACACTACTAAATATAAAGTAGATAACCAGTGAGGACCTACTGTATAGCACAGGGAACTCTGCTCAGTATTCTGTAACAACCTAAATGGGAAAAGAATTTGAAAAGAATAGATACGTGTATATGTATAACTGAATCACTGTGCTGGACACCTGAAACTAACACAACATTGTAAATCAACTCTACTCCAATATAAAATAAAAATTAAAAAGAAAAAAAACAACAGACCCTGTGACTGTGAACTTCCTTATTTGGAGATAGGGTCAGGACTTCCCTGGTGGTCCAGTGGTTAAGACTCTGCACTTCCAATGCAGGGGGCGCGGGTGTGATCCCTGGTCGGGGAACTAAGATCCCGCATGCCATTTGATGCGACCAAAAAATAAGTCAAAAAAAAAAAAAGAGGGCTTCCCTGGTGGCGCAGAGGTTGAGAGTCCGCCTGCCGATGCAGGGGGCACGGGTTCGTGCCCCGGTCCGGGAAGATCCCACGTGCCGCGGAGCGGCTGGGCCCGTGAGCCACGGCCGCTGAGCCTGCGCGTCCGGAGCCTGTGCTCCGCAACGGGAGAGGCCGCAACGGTGAGAGGCCCGCGAGCCACACAGAAAAAAAAAAAAAAACAGGCACTGGTCTCGGGACAGCAATGGAGGCACAGAAAAGCTGCAACAGTGCACGAAGCCACCTCCACCCCTGGGGGCAGAGGAAGGAGGGGGGTTCCCAAGCTCTGGGGTCCCCTGGCCGGAGCTGGGGGAGACCTGGGGATCCCTGTCCCTCCCCGACTCTCCCGGGAGCTGAGCCCAGCTGGCAGCCCTGAAGGGGTCTTCTCCCCGAGACGTGGGGTGGATATAGGGAAGACGAAGGGGCGCTGGGGGAGCCGGGTCAGCGAAGAGCAGGGTGTGCATAGTGGACGCTCCCACCATGGCTGTGCGTCACGTTTATCAACTCACGTCACAGAGCGAACACTTCCCCCTTCGTTAAACCTTCTCAAAAGCATGCTTCAGGTGGCCACGTGTCACCTAGCCGGGTGGGTGCTGTCATCTGTTCCGTCAACCACGCCTCCTCGCACCGTGCGCTGCCACTGATGACGCCGGGGTGAATGTCCCGGGCGTGAATGTTTGCGGGCATCGTGATGGTGTCTTTGGGGGGAAGTCCTGTAGGAGTAGTCACGGGGTCACGGATATAAACTCCTTTAAGACTTGGTACTGAGAGCCAACTTGCTTTCTAGAGAGGTTCTATCATCCCTCCTTCAGCGGGAGGGCCCGTCTTGGTGCACCTTTGCCATCCTGGAGTCTCATCTCTGAAAGAGTATTTGCTGCGTGCGGTACCCCTGAAGCCCAGCTCCTGCTGCCTGAGGAGTGTCCTCAGAAGGTGACGGGGAGGGTGTCCAGCACGGAAGGCCGGAGAGCCGCCTGTGCTCGGGGATGACGCCTGGGGTCTGGCCGTCAGCTGCTCACCTCAAAACCCTCCCACCTGGCGGCTGCTTGCTGGGCCCTCCCTGCAGCCCTGCCCTCGGCCACACCCTGCAGCTGCTGGTCCCAGGGCCCGGCCCTGACCCTGGCATGGCTCTTCCTGGAATTGCCCTGGATGCCCCTCTACCTGCTGCTGCCTCACGCGCACTCACCCATCCACACATGGCATCCTGGGGACGCACAGACAACACTGAGAGCTGGAGACATTGGCTGTCACACAGAGTCAGGCCCCTGAATGCTTCCCCTTTGTGGAACCCTCCCCAGTCTCCAGGCGGGGTGTCCAGCCCCTTCTCTGCACCCACTTCCTGCTTTCTGTCTGCCTCATCTGATGGCAAGAGGAAGGAGCATCTGCCTCTACCCCCAGTGTGTGCTGCATCGTTCCTCCCAGAGGCCCCAAGGGGACCCCAGACCCAGCACCCACCAGGCAGGGGCTCCGTGAACCCCTCACCTCACTGATGGGACCCAGGTCTCTCAGGTACACTGTTTGGAGCCCACCCACTTCCTGTCACTCTGAAACGTGTTCACCCCTTCTCCCATCACCTTTATAGATGAGAACCCGGGGTCCAAGAGGGGAGTGGCTGGTCCCCCGGCCCACAGCTGGCAGGTGTCTCTCCAACCTGAGGTTAGGCCAGAGTGCCCTCCCCAGGTCCCGCCAGCTGCAGGAGGTTGTGATTCTGTGCAGGGGACACCGGGCTGGATGTCCCTGGACTGAAAGAGCCCCCATGGGAGTAGGGGAGGCTGGGCTTTGAGTCAGAGGCTGTCGGAGCTTGGGGGCGCCCACGAGAGGCAGTCGACAAACACCCCCCCCCCAAGTTCCAATCACCACTCTCTGAACTTGGAGTTCAGACTTCTGGTCTCCCACACCCTGGGGCGGGGGGCCATTGTTTCTCTTCCCGTGTGGCTGGTGTTTAAACCGAGGCTCAGAAGAGAGAAGGGCCCGTGTTTGACAAGGAGGAACTGAAGTGCAGCATCGCGCTGCGGCCAAGGGCACAGGGCCTAGGTGGACAGCTGGATGGATTTTCACAGACGACACTCCCGTATCACCCCACCAGGTCAAGAAGCAGGTGGCGACCAGCCCTAGTTGTCCGCTACTGAAGCCAGGGTGGGGCTTACCGGCCCCGAGCGTCCAGGTAGACTGGACACAGCTATCGCCCTCACTGTTTGCCAAGACAAACTATCACGAACTGGGGGCTTAGAGCTTGTTTGCTTTCACGGTTCTGGAGGCCAGGAGTCTGAATCAAGGTCCTGGCAGGGCCGCTCCCTCCTAAGCCTCCAGGGGAGGATCCTTTCTGCCTCTTCCAGCTCCTGGAGGCTCCACAAGTTCCTGGGCTGTTGCCACATCACCCCAGCCTCCACATCTGTCACCACCTCTTCTATCTCTTATAAGGACTGGTCTTTGGATGTGGGGCCCATCTGCATCATGCAGGATGATCTCATCTCCAGGTCCTTAACTAATTACACCTGCAAAACCCCGAGCTCCAAACAAGGTCACATTCTGAGGTTCCGTGTGGACCTGAGTTTGGGGGATGCTATTCAACCCATTACCTGTCCTCAGGGCCTTCCCAGCCTCCTTGAGATTATAGCTACATTTTAAGCCTGACCAATAGGCAAATAATACTTGCCATGATTTTTTTATCCTGACTCGCAGTGCCATTTTACTCCCCCAGCTGTAGGCCAAGGGCCCTCATGCAACAGTTAAATAAATAAACCATTAAGGGGACAAGCAAAGCGTTGAAACTGACACAGGTGATGAGGGGAGATCTGTGACATTCACAGCCCCTACTGGACACCATCCAGGCTCCAGCTCCAGCCCACTTCCCATAAGGGTAAGCCCACCCCCATGTGCTGACCACCTTAGGGTTACCAGGACATGCCACCCAGGGTGCAGGTGGGGGGGAGCTGGGAACCACAGGCTGGGTCTGGGTTCTGTCCTTCCTAGCCCACGTCGCCTCCTTGGGCCTCAGCTTCCAGAAGGGGCTGGGGTCATACGGTCCCTGCGGATGCTTCATCCTGAAAAAGCCACGGCTCCACCCATCCAGCCAGGACACGTGCATCCGTCGTGCAGGACACAGGACACGTGTAGTTCAGAACAGAAACTCCCGCACGTGCATTTGTCAAACACGCAATTCACAGGAGTAGCCTGGCAAAACGTCTGCAGCAGGAAATCCAACGATCTGCCTGGCCCGTCCTTCGGTGGGAAAGTATATATGACAATAACTCATGGTGAAAAATATGGCCTGGGAAAGAGGCGCTTAAGGGATTTCTGAGAAGAGAAAAGAACATTCTGTTCTGTGCAGAAATTCTCCGAGCCTCCCTCCATGTGGGTTCAAAGCCCTTTCTCAGCCACGCAAGGCAAACCTGCTGCCGTGTCCCAGGGAGGCTGAGAGGCTCCCTCAAACCCCAAGCCCTGGGGACACTTCTGTCCGCTTCCTGACCATCTTCATGGGAGGCTTACTCCTCCCGGACCCGCCTTCAGTCAGGAGGTCTCACGCCCCCGTGCCTTCCTGTGCTAAGCCTCCTGGGAACCAGCCCAGTGCTGGGCGTGGCACAGACGGTGGATGGACCCACCCCAGGCCCCATGGTGAGCAGGACCCCGGCCGGCAAGCAGGCGGTGACAGTCTAGTGTGAAGACTGCTGCATAGTGAGGTGTAGAGAGCAAAGTGGTGTCCTGGCGAGGAAGCCCTGCAGCCGGGAAAGGCTTTACGGAAGGGGCCATTCATAGTGGGTCCTGAAGGGTGAGTAGGAGCCCACTGGGTGGAGGAGGGAGCACTCATGTGCAAAGGAGGTGTGATGGGTGGATTATGGCCCAGTGCACGTGGGTCATCCCTGACATGCTTCTCCCAGAAAAAGATAAGAACAGTGCCATTTATTGAGGGTTTGTACTTTACAAACACACCCTCACATGATCCTTGCAGTAACCCCTGAAATCAACATCATTACCCCATTTTACAGATGAGGAAACCAAGACTCCAAGGGGGTTAAGTTGATCACAGGTGTAGGTAGCTCTGAGCTCTGGGCTATGCCTTGGACAGGTCCCACATGGTCCCTCATATGCCCGGTGCGATTGTCAAAAGTGCCAGACGCCCCTGACAGCTCCCTTCTGAGGTCTGTCTGTCCACGTGGGCAGGCATTTCTGGGGGTTGCTGCTTCCTGAATTAGAGACAAGGTCAGTGCCCTCAAGGAAGGCAATGGAGCCGGGCAGACCTGGGTGGGAACATCGTTTGGCTGCATTCTCTCCCTTCCCCTAATTCCTCTCATTCCTCCTTCCCCCCACCACTCTCTCTCCCTCTCTCTCTCTCTCTCTCTCTCTCTCTCTCTCTCTCTCTCTCTCACACACACACACACACACACACACACACACACACACATCTCTCAAAGGAAAAGAAACCCAGATCTCAGAATCCATACCCCAGACCCAGCACAAAGCAGCCCTCAAGGGCAGAAGGGACTCACACACAGCAGCCGGAGGGCTTGCACTTTCCCGGAGGAAACTGCCAGCCCCCGCCTGTGTTCCTGCAGAGCCAGTGGTGCCCACACAGATCTGCGTTCCCAGGCTCCAGGCCACCCCCTTTCCCTCCCTCTGGGGCACTCAGACTGCCTGTCCCAGGCTGCTGGTGTGGAGGGGACCACCGCCCCTGCCCACTTCTCTCTGGCGCTTGGCAGGGGGGGTGCACACAGACAAGGGTCTGCTGAAAACTGCACCCGCATCCCCATCTGCTTCACCTGGCTCTGTAAGTCCACCTACAGGGTTTGAGTTGCCTTAGATGGCTGTGGGCAGCAGGATGGTGCCCTCTAAAATGCTCACTCCCTAACCTTGGACTCTGTGACCTTATATGGCAAATGTGGTTACATTGAGGACCCTGAGATGGGGGATTCTCTTGGCTTATCTGGGTGACCCTACTTGCACTCACAAGTGTCCTTATGGGAGGGAGGTGGACCAATGTGTAAAATGTGAAGATGGAGCAGGGTCACTTGAAGATGCTGCCCTTGAAGAGGCTGGCGTGACGTGGCCACAGCCAAGGAAGGCCAGCAACCAGCGGTGCTGGAACAGGCAAGGAGCCATTCTGCCCTGGAGCCTTTGGAGGGGGGCCCTGCTGACCCTGGATTTCAAACTTCTGGCCTCCAGAAATGAGAGCATACAATTCTGTTGTTCTAACCCACCCAGTTTGTGGGCATTTGTTACAGCTGCCACAGGAGACTAATAGGTTCTTATACCTGAATAAACAAGTGAAAAGTTAAAGGGAAGGACTGGCTACCAGCCCAGATCCCCGTGTGCACCTGGTGTGTTTCCCTTGCGCCCCTGCCCCGTCCCCTGCATTTTTCCAGAAGGGCCCACCCTGCACTGGAAGCCTGCAGAGGAGAAGGGCTTGCTTTGAACCAACGCTTGGAGCACTCCCAAGTCACCTATCGGCCCTGGCAAAGCTGGCAGGTATGGGTACGGGGAGGGCAAACCCCACCACGTGGGAGTCACGGCCCTGAGCGCTGAAAAGATCAAGGTTCTCACTCAGGCTGCTCTCAGAGTCATCAGGGAGCTTTAACCAATTTTTTTTTTTTTTTGGCTGCACAGCGCGTGACATACGGAATCTTAGATCCCCAACCAGGGATCGAACCTGGGCCCCCTGCACTGGAAGCGCAGAGTCTGAACCAAGATTGCCAGGGAAGTCCCAGCTTTAACCAATTCTGTTGCCAGGTCCCCACCTTGAACCAATGAACGAAAAACTCAGGGCAGTGACCATGCTCGCTCCATTCCCGTGACCGTGTTACTCTCGGCTTTAAATGTGGCAGCCTTAGGATCTGAACTTGGCCACCTGGAGAGGCATCTCCCCCTTCCCCTCAGTTCTCGGTGGCTATTAGACGACTCTGCCGTCAGGGAGGACCTCAGCTGCCGAGGACACCCACACCCCAGTCCTGGATGTCACACTGGTGGCGGCCACGGCCCTGCCCAGATCACCCGACATGAGCCCCCCACTCCATTCACAACCCTCAGGGGGCCTCTTAGCACTTCCTGGCCCCCGAACTGGGGTCCGGGGCCATATGACTGGCTACCACCCCAGCCACGGCCGCTGCACTGCGGGGAGCCACGTTGGACCACCTTCCTCTCTCCCCCCTGCTCCAGTTCCCCTAAGAGAGTTTGATGGGTTTCAGTTTCCAGAGGGCAGGGCGTGGGGCGTTCCTCGGAACTGTCACCCTCTTCTGATTCACAGCACCTCAACCGCACCGTCTGTCTTCAGTGGGCCCTTTACCAATTTTTTTTAAAAAGACTTTATTTTTAAGGGCAGTTTTAGGTTCACGGAAAAATTGAGGGGAAGGCACAGAGTTCCCATATACCTCCTCCCCGCAGAATGCTCAGCCTCTCCACCGTCAGCATCCCCGCCAGGGTGGTTCCTTTGTCACAGTCACTGAGCTACACTGATACATCGTCAGTGTCCAAAGGCCACAGTTTACGTCGGAGTTCACTCTTGGTGTTGTGCTCTCTATAGGTTTGGACAAGTGTATAATGACATGTGTCCATCCTTACAGAATCACACAGAGTAGTTTTACCGCCCTAAAAGCTTCCTATGCGCCACCCCTTCATCCCTCCACCCACCACCCTGGGCAACCACTGGACTTTTCACTGTTTCTACAGTTTTTGCCTTTTCCAGATGTCCTATAGTTGGAATCATACAGTCCGTAGCCTTTTCAGATTGGCTTCTGTCACTTAGTCGTATGCATTTAAGGTCCCCCCCGCCACCATCATGTTTTTTAGTGGCTTGATAGCTCATCCTTTTTTAGCCCTGGATGGTAGCTATTTATCTATCCATCACCTACTGAAGGACATCTTGGTGGCTTCCAAGTGTTGCCAATTATGAATAAAGCTACTATAAACATGTGTCTGCGGGTTTTTGTGGGGATATAAGATTTCAGCTCCTTTGAGTAAATACCATTTGATTGCTGGAGCAAATAGTAAGAGTATGTTTCGTTTTTTTTTTTTTTTTTTTTCGCTGTACGCGGGCCTCTCACTGTTGTGGCCTCTCCCGTTGCGGAGCACAGGCTCCGGACGCGCAGGCTCAGCGGCCATGGCTCACGGGCCCAGCCGCTCCGCGGCATGTGGGATCTTCCCGGACCGGGGCACGAACCCGCGTCCCCTGCATCGGCAGGCGGACTCCCAACCACTGTGCCACCAGGGAAGCCCTGTCTTGTTTTATTTTTAAAAACTGGGCTTGTGAATAGTCCAATCAAGTCTAACATTTACTGTTTTTTTTTACATTTTAGTTATTATGAATTGTAACATTCATACATAAAAGTGTACACATTGTAAGCAAGGCAGTTTGATGAATTTTCACAAACACATTCGTATAGTCAGCAACCTGATCAAAACCCCTAACAGTACCAGCATCCCAGCAGTTTCCTTGAGCCCCTTTCAGTCACTAACTGTCCCCCACCCCCTAAGGATAATCGCTATGAATTGATTATGCCTGTTTTTAAGAGTATGTTTAGTTTTGTAAGAAACTGCCACACTGCCTTCCGATGTGGCTGCGCCATTTTGTGTTCCCACCAGCGGTGAGCGAGAGTTCCTGTTGCTCCACGTTCTCGCCAGCATTTGCTGTTGTCAGTGCTCTGGATTTTGGTCCTTCTGATAGGTCTGTGGTGCCCTAATCCAAATTTAGTAGGAAACTGCTTTTTGTGGCACCTTTTCCCATCTGTTAATCTAGGCTCATAATCGTAAAACTGTTTTCATCCCTTTAGCCTTTGCTCTGAACCGTCCAAGCCAAGCCCTTCTGGGATTAAAAGCAAAGCCCGTTCCATGTCAAGTGCTGCCGAGTCAAGATGGGGCAGAGAGAGGGGGCGAGAGGGGTGCCGTCGGGGCAGGGACAGGCTCTGGACTACAGGACATAACCCCGGAGACTGACCGGGACGGGAGGATTTGCACCACCTGAACCAGTGTTTCAAGACAACAGACATCATATCAGTGGTGTCAGACTGTGTACAGCGTGTGTAATTTGTTCATCTCGTTTAATCAGTATTTATGAGATTCATCTAATAATGGCCCTAATTCCTTCACTTTCACTGCTGGATGGCATCTCACTGCACAGATCCGGATGCACTTAATTCTCCCATTGGTTGTTGATGAAGTAATCTGTCAACTTTTGCTGACAGATGCAATGCAACAAGCCATCTCAACACTTAGTGGGTCTATACAATGATCCTTTTATGTAGCTCAGGCGTCCCTGAGCCACTGAGCAGCTCTGACTGGGCCAGCCTGGCTGATGGCCGCTGAGCTCTCTCATACCCCGGTGGCCAGCTGGCGGCTGCGTGATCGCATGATCTGGGATGGCCCTGCTCACGGGGATAGCGATCGATGAGGGTACCTGGGTCCTCCTCCTTGTGGCCTTTTGCTCTGCAGGAGGCTCAGCTTTCTCGCGTGAAAGAGTCATTGCAGCCAAGCCCCCGTGCACAGCACTTTTCGAGTCTCTGCCTGCATCCCACGTGCTAATGCCCACTGGCCAAAGCCACTCCCCTGACCAATCAGGATTCATTGTGCGGGAAGGAGACTCCATCTCTTGAGGGGAGGGAAGAACTGTGTCCGTTACCTTCTGCCACGTTTACCATCATGAAGGCGCTTCTGTGCAATCCTACGCGCCCCTGGGGCCTGTGTGAGGTTTGCTGTATACGAAGGTGCCATATTCCTCTTGGAAATGGCTGTGCCTGTCCTAATCTCAGCAGCAGCGTACAGACACTACCCTGCCCGTGAGCTCACCAGTGCTTCCGGTGCTCTGGGATGAGCGGGCATCTCACTGGCTGGAGCTCATCGACTGGACCTGCTGGTTGAGGCTTTGCAGATTCTGTTGGCCAATTTGCTTTCTGCTTCCATAGTCTGTCTGCTTCTAACTTTGTCCCTTTATGTAAAATGACTCCGTGTGTGTGTGTGTGTGCGTGTGTGTGTGTGTGGTGTGTGTGTGTTTGGTTATATGTGATGTTTTGAGATTATCTATCTTTATATACAGTTACATGTGTATATAGTTACATATTGTTATGTATTATATACACGTGCATATACATATATGTGCATTACACATAGCGCGTGCGCACACACACACACACACACACAGATTGTTATCACTGCTCTGGATACATGCATTGCAAACATCTTCTCCAAGCTTGTGGCTTTTTTTTTTTTTTTTTTCTGAGATGTCTTTTCATGCACAGTGGCTTACAACTTTAATGGTAAACAAACATCAATCTTTTCCTCTTGTGCTATTTCTGTCTTGCTGGAGACATTCTTTCTTAGCCTGGCTCATGAAAATATTCTTTTTTTTTTTTTGTAAGAAGTTCACATCATTTCTTCTTTCCATATTTTGGTTTTTAATCTGACAGGAATGGGTATTTGAGGAGGCTGTGAGGTAGGGATAGCATTTCATAGGTGGGCAACTCAGTGTCCTTAGGTGGTAGCTCAAATATCTAACTTCTCTCTGAAAATCTGCACACTTTATACCGTGTCCACATGCTGGGTAGTTCAGTTCTAGGCTTTTGATTTTTTCCATGGTTATTTCTTTATCCCTGTCCCAATACTACCCTGTATCCATGAAGTAACTTTGTAATAAACCATTGGATCTTATAGGGCAAGGATTCTGAACTGTATGATTTTCCAAATGTCATTTCCTAACTCAGGTCTGTAAGAACAAAATTGACTTTTGTTCACTCTTTTCGCAGGAAACTTGGCTTCGTAATAATCCTAAAAGCTGTCTGAGACTCGCCTGGGGTTTTCTGTGTAAACAATTTTCATTGGTGAATAATGGCCATTTGTTTCCTCTTTAACAACCTTTGAGCCTATTTCTTTTTCCTTGGTTTGCTGCGTTTTCTGGGACCTTCAAAGCGATATTGACTAGAAGTGGTGGCGGAGGCCACCTGGCCTCATCCTTGAACTTACGGGGAACACGTCTTAGGCTCCCCTAAATATGGTAGAAAACCGTTCTCAGGTCGAGGGGGTCTGCTTCTTATTTGCTGAGAGGATTTATCGCGGGTCGGGTGAAAGAACACGCAATGCGTTTCCTGCACCCGCTGCGGCGGTTCTGGGGGTCTTCCTTCACTCTGTCGGCTGGGAACTGGGGTGAGACATCAAGGCCTGTGAAAGGCCACGAGGTGAGCAGCTGAGCTCACGGAGGCCCTGGCCTCCTTCCAGCCAGGACCCATCCGCACACAGAGGGCTGTCCCCAGGGGCCTCTCCATCTCGGCCACCCCGTCCCGGGCGGGGCCCTCTGGCCGTGTCCAGGAAAGCAGACGTCCAGGCCCGCCCATCCCCCCACTCGGCTCCCCGATCCAGGCCATGTCGGGAACAGGCGTGTCTGCCCGTGCTGGACAGTGAAGCCTGCGGTGTGCAGCCGTGACCGCGCTCTGCGGGGTCCTGCCTGCTGGCCTCAAGGAGGCTGCCCGGCCGCCTGGGTAGCAGCCGGCTCACGGCGGGATGCGCGATGCGGGCAGGGGCCGCCCCACGGCGTGGAGGGGAGAAGGGGCCCTGACCCTGGGCCTGTCCCAGTCCTGGTGAGGGGACCTGCCACTCCCGCTGCCTCCCCGAGGGGCAAGCCTGCCGGAGG
>NW_006784492.1:1200810-1209436 GCF_000442215.2 Lipotes vexillifer
AGCGGTTTCTCCCTCCCTCTGACTTCTCTGGAATCCCAGCCCCACCCTCCCCTAGCCTCACGGCCTCCCCAGATTGAGAGGTCCCTGGAGAGGTCTCCTCACCCTGTGGATGGGGCACCCGGAGCCGTCAGAGACGTGGAACCCACCCTGTCTGTGTGTTCCCGGAGGGGCGGCCCCCGCTTCCTGGAGACGCCCCGACCCTGCATTCCCCCTTCCTGGGACACAGAGCAAACCCAGCCCGAAGCCACAGGGATTGTGAAATTTTGGTTCTGGCTGGGGGAGAGGGCTGGCCTGTTGAGCACAGTCCCGGGCGAGCAAGGGCCATGCTTGCGCCAGAAGCGACTGCGCCTGGGGGAGAGGGAGGCCCCTCAGAGCCCCTCATGCTCATGGATCCAGGTCCACCCCAGAAGATTGCTCTCTGCTCCATGAGGGAGGCCCTGAAGCCCAGGCTGCCCCGGGGGCTGCAGCTGCGCTGGAGGGTGGCTGAGAGCCTGGGGTCCTGACACCTGGGCCCCCCGCCGCCCACCTTTACTCCTGGTGCAGAAGCTGAACTTCAAGGCCTCACACATGGACTTGTAGAGGCTGGAGAGCATGGGCAGGTGGGTTGTGGGAGGGTGAGGATGGAGGTCTGTGGGGAGGCCAGAACGTGGGTCCTTCAAAGTGGGGCTCCAGGCTGCAGGGACACCTGGGGCGTGGCCTTGGTATTTGTTATCTGTGCCTCATAATAAATCATCACAAACGTAGTGGCTAAAAACACATCCATTTGTTATCTCACACTTTCTGTGGTCAGGAGTTGGCAGAGATCTCTGCTCAGGGTCTCAGCAGACTGTATTCAAGGTGTCAGCTGGGCTGTGACCCCATCTGAGAAACAGGGGCCCCTTCAAAGCCACGTGGTTGTTGGCAAAATTCGGTCCCCTGTGGTCGCAGGGCAGAGGTCCCCATACCCTTGAGGGCTGCCGGCCGGGGACCACTCAGCTCCTTGCCAGGTGGCCCCCTCTGTAGGAATTTCACTCCATGGCTGTTTGCTTATTCAAGCCTGTAGGAGAATTTCTGCAGCTTCAAATCTCTCCCCGCAGGGAAGGCGGGACCTTGTTCTAAAGGGCTCACCTGATTAGGTCAGGCTCACCCAGGGTAATTCCTGTTTGAGTGACTCAAAGTCAACTGATTAGAGACCTTAATTACATCTACAAAGTCTTCACCTTTGCACATACATTACCTAATTATGGGAGTGAAATCCCATCACATTCCCGGTTTCACTCAGATTATACTGGCCCTTTTAGAATTCTGCCTTGGGACTTCCCTGGTGGCCCAGTGGTTAAGACTCTGAGGTCCCAATGCAGGAGGCACAGGTTCCACCCCTGGTCAGGGAACTAAGATCCCACGTGCCATGTGGCCCAGCCAAAAAAAAAAAAAAGAAATGTTGGAATTCTGCCTTCCCTCTGGGTGAAAGCACATCATCATCTTCATTCACATCAACCCTAGTGACCTTAAACCTGGGAGAAAATGCTAGGTGTTTATGTTGTTGTTAATCTTGTTAACAGTCTGACGAGGAACGTACCCCCTTTACAGATGAGAAAAATGAGGCTCAAAGCACATTGGCATGTGAAGGGTACATGAAGGGTGCCTTCTTCTGGGTGCTTCAGGTCACACCAGGTTAGAGGGAGGTAAAGCCTGGACTTGACCTTGCACAAACAGACCCCCACCGGGCTGCCGACAGGTCCCACCACCTACACAGCCTGTGACAGACAGCCCCTCCCCAGCCAGGCTCTGGGCACCCAAGGAAGCACAAGCTGACTGCTCTCAACTCCCCCAGAATGCGGTGGGATCACGGATGGTGCAGACCCTAGTCCGAGGGGCATCTTACATCCCCTGAAGACTCTCAGAGCTGCCTACACCCACCTGTCCTCCGTTCAGGAGGAAGAGCTTCCGTGGCCTGCTTGAAGCTCTCTGCTGATGGAGAGCTCCCTTCTCCCTGAGGTAAGCTTCCCCTTCTCTTGAGAGCTGAGCCCGAGAACTCAGCTTCATGTCGAGACACACCCACCTCCTTGCAGCTCCCACCCGCCCGTTATTTGGAGGCGATGGGTTGCTGTGGCTCCACCATGATGGTGAAGATGACAGATGCTGCGCATACTTGAGATGGTCACTCTCCCTCTCTGAGCTTCAGTTTCCTCATGCAAAGCTAGGGGCCAACCCGGACTTGGTTCTCCAAGGGTGGAGACAGCGTGCTGGCAGGGAGCTTCAGGGCCTCGTAGTCAGGAAGTGTGCTGTGTGACCCTGGGCAGGTTGCTTTCCTTCTCTGTTTGGGAAAGTGGGTGGGCGAGTCTTCAGGGACACCCCCGCAAGGAGCGCGATTTTTATCCCCAGCCCCAGGGACTCGTCCGGGAGGGGCCCCTTCTCCCTGCTTCCGCACGTGGCTCAGCCCTGTGCCTGGCCCCGGTCGTTACCCAGCATGTGCACAGTAAGTGCGCAGTGAACCTGAGTGAGAAGGTGACTGGATGGACCCAGTGGAGACACTGTTTCTAAAACTGGGACAGCAGGGCTTCTGGGCTGTGTGCCTACTACGTGCCAGACGCATGCCCATCTCATGCCTACTCTGCTGAAAGAGGAGACTGGGGACTTGCTGCCCGGGGCCCCGGCCACCAAAGGAACAGAGAAGGACCGGAGCGCAGTTGGACTGGAGCCCAGTTGGCCTGGGGCCCAAGCCAGCCGCGCACTGGCCTCCAGCCGCTTACTTCTCGCCTTGGCCACAAGCGGGGGGCTGGCCACCCTGTTCTGCGTGCCTACTGTGTGCTGGCACACAGTTTCTCTTCATGCTCAGAACCTTGAGGTAGGGTTTGTTTTTGGTTACAGATGCAGAGGAGACTGAGGGTCTGAGAGGCTAAGCGACTTGATCAGAGTGACTCAAACTTTGGTTCGGGGCTCTGTAGCCTGCGGTTGCTGGAGCTCTTCCCGTAGCAATAAGCACCGTTAATAGGAAACAGGCCACTACTGGCCCTGGATCTGGCACTGCGCTGAGCCCTCTGCTTCTCGAATACTCACTTCAACCCAGATGCAGGGATTATCAGCCTCGCTTTAGCTGCGACCAAACTGGGGCTCAGAGAAATAAACTTTCTCACCCCAAAGCCCACAGCCTCTAAGTGGGGAGCTGGGATTTGAACCCAGAAGTTGGACAACCGAGCCTCGCCTGGACCTCCAGGTCTGCCGCCCGAGGGCATGGGGTCCCAGGAGGCCAGAGCCCCCAGGGGGGGGCCTGGGGTGGGGGGCCGGGACCCCAGGCGGGAGGGGCAGGGGCACGACAGCTTGTGGAAGGTCAGGGAAGGCACGGGTTCCGAGGCACATGGTGGGCCAGGAGTGAGCCGGCCACCGTCCCCACCCCCTGCGGCGAGAACTGCAGGCCTGTGACCTCAGAGAGCTGTGTCCTCGGGGTTATCATGATGGGGCTTCCTGCTGCATCCAGCGCAGGTCATCACGCCTCCATGTTTCCAATTACAGCTGGCCTCCTCCTACCTTCCAAACCTGCCCAGCCCACAGAGAAGGCAGCCTGGGGTCAAGGTTAGATAGAAGGTTTGTTGGCAGGTCTGCTGGGACCTGCTCCTTCCCCCAGGAGGTGTCAGTTCTGGAAAGCTCTCGCCGCCCCCTGGTGGGGGAGGCCTGGGAGGGGCCTGCAGCGTGGCGGGGCTGCTCTGGGTCTCCCCGACCCACCCCAGGACCAGAGGAACAATGATGGAGTCCCCCTGCCCTCCTTCCCCGGGCCTTCTGCATCCCGGGCGCAAAACCAAAGCAGGGCTCTCCTGCCTCGGGAGCCCCTCTCCAGGCTCCGTTTTTTCTGTTAATGGGAAGGATGGGAAGGACAATGACTGCTGCAGGGTCCGGGAGGTTTCTTTGGGGACACGAAAATGTTTTGGAACTAGACAGAGTGGTGGTTGCACAACATTGCGAATGCACTAAGTGCCACTGAGTTGTTCACTTTAAATGGTTAATTTTATGTTATGTGCATTTCATCTCATCAAAAAGAGAAGCTTCGGGACTTCCCTGGTGGTCCAGTGGTTAAGAATCCAAGCTTCCGCCGCAGGGGCATGGGTTCAATCCCTGGTCGGGGAACGAAGACCCCATATGCCACACAGCCAAAAAAAAAAAAGAGAGAGAGAGAAGCTTGGAATAGTGCTGTGGGGTGGGTGAGAGCCACTGGGGATGCCCACGGCCTCTGAACCTGGCACCCTGTCTGGAAGTCGGGGAGCTGATTTCAACCCTGCCTAGGTTCCTGGTCCTTGGCGGGTTGCTGGGAGGGAAGGGGATCTGAGAGGGCGGGGAGGGCTGGGGTAGACGGCCCAGGTAAGCCTTTAAATACACTCAGTAGGGGACTCCGGGCTGGAGGCCCTGACACCATGTGTCCTGAGGGCCGAGTGGGGGCTGGAGGTGGGACTGGCCAGGCTGGGCAGGAGGACAGCCAGGTGGGGGGCACTTGGACCCCCTTCTCCTGTCTCCATCACTTTCAGGACACAGAATTGGGGTAGAGAGGTATGGAACCATGTACCCGCCCTTGGGTCCTAATGGGACACATCACATGGGGCAGGCTGGCAGAGTGGTGCAGTGGTTACTATGCTGGGCTCTGGAGCTCTGCCCCTACCTACCTGCTGTGTGACTTCAGGCAACAGACCTAACCTCTCTGTGCCTCTGTTTCTTCAACTATAAACAGCTATAACAGTTCCGACCTCACAGGGTGGTTTGAGGATTAAAGGCAGACAGAGCACAGTACTGGACGTTCAGTGAGGGTCCAGGGAAGGGAGAACAGGCCCAGGGAATCCCACGACCTGAAACTGGGGTTTGAGGGAAGGACTTGCCCAAGGCCACACCGTGAGTGACCGGCCGGGGGGACCTGGCCTAGAAAGCTTTCTCACCCCAAAGCCCACAGCCTCTAAGCGGGGAGCTGGGATTTGAACCCAGATGTTGGACAACTCACAGTCCTGCTCGCTCATACCCGAGGACGGGATGCAGCAGCAGGGTGGCCCCCGGGGACAGGGCCCAGTCCCCAGGAGGCAGCCCAGGGAGGGGAGTCTGAGGACTCCAGGTTTCGGCAAAAAACATTTATTGCTATTTGAGCCCTGCCCTCGTGCCCGCATTTCCCAGGAAGCGAGCCCCCTGAGACACTGGGACAGACGGAGGCCACGGCTCAGGACGGGGGCCCGGGGACCAGCCAGGCCGCCCGCCCGCAGCACCGCCCAGGGGCCAGGCGTCCCCGGCGGATGTTGAGCTCGGTGGCAAAGGTCCGAGCCTTCTGGTAAAAGAACAGGGACTTCTCCCGGTCCAGGAGGAAGTTGTGGTAGACGGCAGCCAGGCGCGCGTAGATCTTCATCTGCGCCTTCTTGTTGCCCAGGTCCACGGCCGCTGCCAGCGCCAGCTGGTAGTACCCGGCCGCGTCGAGCGGGTCCTGCAGGGGAGACAGCATGTAATCAATGGGACAGCTCTGCATCGGGTGCTTTGGGGGAGCTGTCTCCCCCAAGGCTGTGCCCTGCCTGCCCCTCCAACCCCAGGGCTGGGCCCACGACAGGGCTCCAGGGGGACAGGACGCTTCATTGCCCCAGACGGGCCACAGCTTCAGTGCCTCTGGGCTGGTCCTGCATGCTTCCCCCAAGGAGGCGCCCACCTGCTCCCGGGGCTGCCTGAGAGCAGCTGGAGGTCTGCGGGGGCCTGGACTGGCGTCTCGGTGGCCCTGGTCCCTCCTGTGCTCTAGACACACTGGTCCTCCCCATTCCTGGAGCCAGGGTCTCGAACTTCGTAGCACCCAGCGTCCCCTCATCCTGGAAGCCTCTTCCCTGCTCACCCCCTGGGACCTGGGGGGACATCTGTAGCTTCCCCTTGAGCTGAGCTGGGGTCTGACCGGCAGCTCTGAGAGCCCCCAGTAGGGCTACCCCGGCCCAGGGTGGCCACGGCTTGACTCCCTCCAGCCCACGTCCACACTGATGCCAGCACGAGCGGCCTTCCCCAGGCCAGGCCCAGCGCAAAGCCGCTCACGGGGGTCAGCTCAGAATCCCCTGCAACTCCAAGGGGGCGTGCCTCCCCCCAGGTCATGGGATCCCGTTTCAGATACATCTTTGCCTCAAACCCAACGTCCCCAGGCTGGGATGTTCCCCCAACTCCTGTCTCCCACCGCAGCATCCCCAGGTCCTCCACCCGGGGTCACCCAAGGGACTGCTCTAAACCCAAACCCAGCCCGGCCACCCCCTGCTTACAACGCCTGCCCAGGACAGAGGACAAAGTCCAAAGTCACCAGCCAGCCCTGGCCCCTCACTGCCCCACCCCCACTCCCAGAAAGAGGACCCAGAAGACAATTAAAGCAGGTGTGTGTAGCAGTTCAGCGACACTGTCCCAGCCCCGGCCCCGGGCAGGCACAGGACCCTGTGTGGATGGCAGGGACGCGGAGGCCAACACGGCTGATTCTGGGACTACAGGACCACAAGGGTCGACCAGCACTGAAACAGAGGGAAGCTGTGGGAGCCTGGGAAGCACCTGACTCAGCCTGGGGTGGGACGGGAGGGCTTCCTGGAGGAGGAGACATCCCAAATAATGGAAGGAATTGGCCAGAGTGGGCGGTTGGCGGGGGTGGTGTGCATTCCTGTGCATGTGTGCACATGTGTGTGTAGATAGCGGGTGGCAGACCCAGAATTCACACCCAAATCTTTCCTAGTCCAAGCCTCGCTCTTTCAGCTATGACCCACCACACACAGGCTAAAGATGGTCCTGCCTCTGGCCAGGTCCTCTTTCTCCTTCCCATCCCTGCCCCACGCAGGAGAGCCCCTGGGTCACACGCAGGGCGCGAGGGGCCGCTTTCCCTCCTGGGCACGTGGAGAAGGGTGGGAGGCGAAGGAATCCCACGGCCTCAGCGCGCTAAAGGCAGGTGTGGCCTCGGCAGGGCGATCACGGTGAGGCTGTGGACGGTAGCGCAGCCTGGGAAGCTCATTTGGAGGGAAGCGAAGGCATTCTCTGCCCCTTGACCCCAGCTGCCCGGCCAAGGGAACCTGGCCTCAGCTGCAGCCCTGCCCTTTCCTTTCTGCCCGGAGTGACCGTGGAGGGATGAGCCCCCGTCCCCAGGGCTCCCTCCCAGCGTCAGGGGCCAGCGAGCGTTCCGCCTGGGCTTAGATCAGACACCTGGGGTCTGGAAGTGACCCTAGCCTGGCTCACCCGCCCTTCCCCATCTGGGCCAAATCTGTTCACCTCTCCAGCCTCAGTTTCCCTTCTTGTTTTGAGCTGAGGAGCCTCACACGGCTCCCTGCTGAGGTACAGAACTGATCATGCAGAACCTGGGGTGGTACGTGCTCGATGTGGCCCTATCCTCAGACCGTCCAGGGCCACAGGGCTCGGGGCGGACGGAGAGGTTGGCTCAGGAGAGGCTGGCCCCAGTCACTCCACCACGAGGCCCCCCGCCCAGGAGGGGGGCCCTAATGTGAAGAGAACGAGCAGGGTCGCAGGGCCCCAGGGTGCCAGGGTGTGAGACTCGGAGGCCCATGCCCGCAGGGCCACAGGGCTGCAGAGTCCCAGGTGCTGAAGGCCCAGCACGCTATTCCTCATTCTACCGTGATTAGCTACCCACTCCTGGCCTCAGTCTCCGCCTTGTCCTGTGGCTCACCAGCTCCTCCTGTAGCAAAGCATTTGAAGAGCCAACCACACAAATCCCGGACAGCACGGAGCCCGGACAGCACGGAGTCCGGACAGCACGGAGCCCGGACAGCACGGAGCCCGGACAGCACGGGGTCCGGACAGCACGGAGCCTGGACAGCATGGAGTCCGGACAGCACGGAGCCCGGACAGCACGGAGCCCAAACAGCACAAAGTCTGGACAGCATGGAGCCCGGACAGCACGGAGCCCGGACAGCACAGAGCCTGGACCCTGGTGGGGCTCAGCTGCAGGGGTATTCACTGCCCTTGGGATCCCCCAGCACTGCCTGGCTCTGACATAGCAGAGGCTGCAGTGACCACTTCTGACCACCATGTGTCGCCAGTGCAAGGCTGGTCTGCCCTAGGCAGGGGACTGGGGTTTACCTGCAGGGAGTGGGGGATCTTCCAGGGCCACCCCAGCTCCTAGATGCCATTAGTTGGGGAAGGGAAAGGGAAGAGCTCAGCCCCTGGGCTGGGGCACGCTCACCCCTCAACCAACACAGAGTAGGGACGCTGTGCAGGTGCTGTGCAGGTGCTAGACCCAGAGTGGGGGTGATGGGGGGTGTCTGCCCGTGCGGGGAGTGGCGGGGAACAATAGAGGAGACATTTCCAGGCCCTTGTCTGCATCCACTGTGGGGCTCAGAGACAAATGGAAAAGCGGTCCCCTTCTCCCAGCCCTGCGGCTCTGACAGGGCAGCGGCTCAGCCAGGGTGCTTGAGTGGTATCCCTGCCGTAAAACCTGTGGCGCCCCACCTTGAGCCGCAGTTTCCCTCTCTGTGAAGTGAGGTGATAATAGTGCCCCTACCCGCATCCAGGTGATGTGAGGATTCCAGGAAGGAAGAGCTCTGCACAGACTGGCAAGCTTCCTGGAGGAGATGCCAGGGTTTGGGTTGCACCTTGCAACGTGGGTCTCTGGGAATAACGGTGACCCTGCCCCTGCCCCAGGGATGCCTTTATTCCCCCCCCCCATTAT
>NW_006784492.1:1209446-1237940 GCF_000442215.2 Lipotes vexillifer
CCCCCATTATTTTGTGGCTAATTCCTGCTTGACTCTCGAGACTCAGCTTTGCAGTCACCTCCTCCAGGAGCCCCCCGCCGCCACTACGCTCCATTTTGTCCTTTACCCAATGGCTGCATCATCTGCTCACACGTCAGCCTCCTGCACTGACCCCGAGCTCTAGAGGGCAGGGCCTGACCCACAGGGGGACTCAGAGAGTGTCCGCTGGCCTCGCCTGCTCGTCACAGGAAGCCCAGAGCTCCGGGGAGACCACTGCGACCCAGGCCTCCCCGGTGTGGGTGCACGATGGCTGCCTCACCCCAGCGTCCCAGCCCTGCCTGCACCTGCCCACCTTGAGGTCGTAGAATATGATGTCGCCGAGCACCAGATACACCTTCACGTAGTAGAGGGTCTCCTCGTCGAATTCCAGTGGCGAGGCGCAGAGCGAGAGCGCCTTGAGGTAAAAGTGCTCGGCCAGCTCCCCGTGGCCCAGCTGCTGGTGCAGGGCGGCCAGCCGATGGTAGGCCACCCGCTCGTTCAGCCGGTCCCCTGGGGATGCAGGGAGGGGCCACGAGTGAGGGCACGGCTGCTCAGGGTGGGGGGCACAGGCCAGCCAGGAGCAGGCAGGCCGTCACCGTCTCCGAGCTCCAGCCGGCCCCTTCCTGGCCCCAGACTCACTTTCCCATCTGTAAAGGGGACCTGATAAGGCCCACTCCCCTCCTTCCTCGGGGATGCAGCAAAGTCACGGATCACGCTGCCCTGGCTCTGGGCCTGCACGGACCCTCCTGGACGGGGGGCTTTGGCTACTGTTTTGACTGGAGAACCCAAAGTCCTGAGGTCTGTGCACCTGCAGGTGCCAGGGCTCCGGTCAACCTGCAAACACGACTTTTGGCCCCCCGCTGTACAGTCAGCGGGCCCTACCCCGTCCTCAGGGAGTCACCACATGAGGCTGTCTCCAAGATCCTCCCCCTTCCAGGGCTCCCTTGCTGAGCACCTACTGTGTGCCCAGCCCTCTTGGGCTCCCTGTCTCGGGGAAGACATTAGGCACAGAGGGATGCCGGGCATTGAGGGACCTGGGGTTTACCTGCAGGGAGTGGGGGATCTTCCAGGGCCGCCCCAGCTCCTCTGGAAAGGGGACCGGGATTTGGCCAGCTAGCAGGGGCTGCTGGCGGCGAGTGGGGAAGGGACAGCAGGAGGGGACAGCAAGCAGAAAGGCACGGGGTGGGCCCGCCTGGCGCCTTGGCCGGCCTCGTGGTCAGCAAGGTGGGGGGCGGCGGGGGAGCCGCAGAGCTGGCGCTGCTCGTCCAGCCTGCAGCGCTTCCTGAGACCCCGGGCAGGCAGGCGGGGCGGGTGCGCTGCTGCCCATCTCAGCAGCCTGGCCCGCAGGAGCGGCGCCTGCAGCCCGGGAGACCCACAGCCGCGCTCAGACCTCAGAGGCGGAGGCCCTGGGCCCGGGGTGCAGCTTACCTAGGGTGACGCTGAGTGCCAGGGCCGTGTGGGCGAACTCCAGGCCCTCCTGCGGCGCCTCTGTCTCGGCCAGCAGCGCTGCCAGCTTGTTGCAGAGCCGCAGCTCGGCCTCCTGGCTCCCCGTGTTCACGGCCAGGGGCAGCGCCCGGTCCTGCGAGCACAGGTGGCCGGGTCAGGCCTCCACCCGCAGCAGCCAGCCAGGCCCGGTACCCTCCTCAGAGCCCCCACTAACCCACTGGAGCTTTACACAGCTCTGCTCGCCCCCCAGGAAAGGCCAGCTCAGAGTGGTGTGACACCCCCAGCGTCACTGGGCCATGAGCAAGCTGGGTGTGAGCCTTGCCCATTGAGCTACACCACACACACTCAGACCAGCCCCGACCCTCCTGGGTGATGGGCGCCTGACCAGGAAAGTCCAACACCCCTCTAGGCTCTAAATACGCCACGTTCATCTGTCCCCTTGGGCTGAGCCACACGCACGAGCTGGGCAGACGGACGGGGAGAAGCTGCCCTCCCTGGCAGGCACGTGCAGACCTGGGTCCTGGTCCGGGTCCTACCCCTGATGTGCTGTGTGTCCTTAGGCACACCCCTGTGCCTCTCTGAGCCTGTTTCTTCATCTGTAAAATGCGGCCAGTCCTCGCATCCCAGGGTTGTTTGGCTCACGGGGATGCGTGTCCTGCGATGGTCCTTCTTTGCTCTGTCCCTCCCAGGCTGGGGATGGGGCCCAAGATCATCCCTGACCAAACCACTGGGAAACTAAACATGTGCGTGGGGGACGCTGCCTCCAGGAGGGATGCCCCCCGAGGCCCACCCGCCGGGACCCACAGCCGCCGCTCACCCGGTAGAAGGACACGGCTTTCTCCCGCTCCCAGGTCCCGTTGAAGAATATGTCTCCAGCCGCCTCAAAGAGCTGCAGCCCCAGCATGGGGTCCCCCGTGTACAGGGCCGCGTTCTGCGCCACCTGTGGGGATGCAGAAACTCTCATGGGTCCCCCAGTGACCCGGCAGGGCGAGGTGGCCGGGCCTGCTGGGGGAAGCTCACAGCCACCTGCCGGCCGCCCGGGACCCTCTATCACACCGACACGGAGTGAGGGTTCTTTCCTCTCATACACCTCAGTCCCTGTGCATGCGGGGCCCTCGTCACCTGCTGGCATGAGGACAAATCATCTAAGCCCTGTGTCCCAGGAGGAGGCCTTTCCAGCTGAGGCCCCAGGAGCCGGCACGTGTAGGCTGGGGAGGCACTTGGGACGGAGCTCAGAGCCAGCCTCCGAATCCCACCGACCACAGCAACCTCTGCTTGGTTTCACCTGGGGCTCCCAAATCCTGGCTCCTTGGGACCCCCTATTTTCCCTCCCGAGCACTTAGAGACACGCGATTGCATGTCCACTTGTCTCTCCCTCCAGAGGACTGAGGCTGTCGCTCCCCTGCTGCGTCCAGGGCTTCGCACATGCCTGGCACATAGTAGGTGCTCAGAAAAAAACGCCGAGTGACTGAGGGGACCAGCCCTGGTCCGCAGTCCAGCCACACCCAGCGGCTCGCAGCCCAGACCTTGCTGCACTCCCGGGCACCGCTGGGCCTTTGCACCTATGAGTCCTGCTACAGGAATACCCCATATGCCTACCACCGCCCTACAGTTCAAACAGGCTCCGTGACCCCAGGCTGACCGAGTGCACGCCCGGCTCCTTTCTGTGCTGCAGCCCTGGCCCCAGGCAGCATTGCTTATAGAGGAGGCTGCACCTGCAACCAGCTGCCAGCTCCTGATCTGGTTCGTCAACCCCTGCCTGGCCCAGGGGAGGTACACAGCAGGTGCCCAAAAAGGAAAAAAACCCACAAGGCTCTTGGGTCTCTCAATTTGTCACAAATCACGTCGTGTTTGAGAAACTGTCAAAACACGGAGCTTCTGTGATAAATGTGTTTTTTAAGGAGAAATGCTGTGCGCTGCTGAAGCAAGTTCTGTGTGTCAGCTGAGTGGGCACAACATTTGCACATTTATTGAGCACTTGCTGTGTACCAACACAGTCGGGGGCACTGTCCCCGGAGCCTCTGTCCCCAG
This sequence comes from Lipotes vexillifer, assembly GCF_000442215.2. Taxonomy (NCBI): domain Eukaryota; kingdom Metazoa; phylum Chordata; class Mammalia; order Artiodactyla; family Lipotidae; genus Lipotes; species Lipotes vexillifer. The sequence goes on from NW_006784492.1 coordinate 1,212,942, forward strand.
AGCTCAGTTGCTTATGGAAGATGCTGGAGGTCTGGGGCGGCGGGAGATGGCGCGGGCACCTGGCGCGCGGCAGCTTAGGGATGAGTGGGCGGGCGGGTGAGTGACCGCGTGCACACGCCCGGAGCCCTCGCACCTGGATGTAGAGATCCACCAGCTCGTTCTGCTGGAGGATGTAGTAGATCTTCCCTGCCTGCAGCCAGGCGCGTGCCTCCTTATCCTTCTTATGCAGGTCGATGAATATCCCCAGACTGCGCTTGGTGTATTCCAGCGCGGATTTGTAGGCCCTGGAATTAGACGTGGGCGGTCAGAACAGGTCTCCCAGGCCGGCCGCCCGCGTGGAGTGGACGGGGCTCTCCCCAGGGCCGTCTGGTGACCATGGACCTGAAGCGTCAGGAGCAGGAAAAGAGCCTGCCCTTCCCAGGCTGTTGGGAGATCCGGGATGAACATACAGCAACTCGTCCAGCAAAAATGAAGGAGGCCCTTGGGACGGAAGCAGGCAGCCACAAGGCAGGAGGAGCGTGCTGTTTGTCTGCCTCACTTCCCCAAACACAGGCCCGTGTCACTTCCAGAGGCAGCAGGGATTGTGGCCACTGGGCAGAAATTTAGAGATCGTCCAGGCTACTGGTTATCACACCAAGGGAAAATCGGAACCACCCAGGGGGGCTGTTCAGACACAGATCTCAGGGCTCTGCTCCCAGAGCTGCTGACTCAGGATGTCTGGAGTGAGGCCTGGGGATGGGCATTTCCAACCAGCGCCCTCGCAAGGTGGAGGTTGCTGATCCGGGGTCCCCACTTTGTGGAGCATCGATCTAGGTCGCTGGCCCATTGGCCCTGCTGTGAAACCGAGGCCCGAGGATGAGGGGCGTAGGCCAAGACTGGCACATCTCCTGAGTCCTGGGGAACCTGGCTCCTTCCCTGCCCTCGGGGAGCCCCCATGCTGGAGGGGGTGTTGTGAGACTCTGCCAGCCTGCAGGGTGTGTGGTCCAGCCATTTGTCACCCACTCCCGGGCAGGATGCTCTGGGTGGGTTTCTTCACATGTGGTTCTGAAATCCTGTCCCAGGGAAGCACGTGGGACAGTCAGCTGTCTCCAGTGGATGAGAGTCCTCTGGGCACACGTGGCTGCCGTCCTCACATCTGAGGGGACAGATGAGGACCAGACTACGTCGCCCAGAGCTGGGCCAGCGAGAAGAGACTCAGGGCAGACTGGGGTCAGCTACCAGAAGCCACCACGGCAAGAAGAAGTGTCCAGAAACACATGCTCTGCCTCCCTTGGGGATGAGACCAGGCCTGCTGGCTCAGAGCCCGTCTGACACTAAGGGACGAAATGGCCCTTGAGGAGGGGCTGTCCTAGGATGGTGGTCCAGCATCCTCACCACCCTTCCCGCCCCCAGGACCGGCCCTCACCTCTCGGTACCCAGGGACAGGTAGAGTTGGCTGATGGCCTCCAGGAGCTGCCCCTCCAGCACCTTGTCGGCCACCCTGCGGGCCAGCGAAAGCTGGAACTCGTGGTAGACGACGCACTGGGCCTCACTGGGCATGACTGTGCTGTAAAAGTGACACAGCCGCTGGACGGCGCGCAGCTGGCCTGGGCGGGAGACAAAAGGAAAAGGCCCCCATCATGCATCACAGCAACGTTTGCAGGGTCAAAGTCCCCTGCTGGGTGCCCGCCTCTGTGAGCTGGGGTCATTGCACATGCAGACAGGCTGCTCAAGGTCACACAGCCGGCGAGCATCTCGAGACAGGGCCAGGCCAGGCATGTCACAGGGGCTCGAGGGACAGCACCGACCACTTTTATAACCCTCAGGCTGGGCCGTCCTGGCCGGGCTCTCCCACCGCGCCAGGGTTCTGTTTCTGCTTCACAAAGCTCCTCCCAGCCAAACAGGGGCTGCCCTCACACTGAGAGGACAAGGCAGGGATCAACGACACCCCCCTGTGGCAGAGGGGCAAGCTGAGTTCAAAGCTGGAGCACACGGCGTGCGGTGGAGAAGGGATTCAAATCCAGCTCCGGTATTCCAGAGCCGATGCTCCTTCATGAAGCCGGGCTCCAAGCCCTCAGCCATACTTGCCTCTCCTAAAACCGGAGGGCTGGGAACCGTTGGGAGCTTCCACTATTAAAAATGACCCGGGGATAAACAAGCCAAGAGAAGACTTGAACGACACGGCGAACCAACCAGACCTAACAGACCACAGAACGTGTCCCCAGCAACAGCAGAACACGTGTTCTTCACGTGCCCACGAACATTCTCCAGGACGGACCAGAGGCTGGATCACAAAACTATCCTCTGTAAACATAAAAGGACTGAAATCATGCGAAGCATGTTCTCTAGGTGCAATGGAGTGAAATCAGGAATCAGTAGCAGAAGGAAGTTTGGGAAATTCACAGATCTGTACACATGAACAGCATATTCCTCAATCACCAGTGGGTCAAGGAAGGAAACTAAAAGATGCTGGAGATGAGTGAGCATAAAAGCACAACATACCCCAATTTAGGGGATGCAGAGAAAGCAGTGCTTAGAGGGACTTTATTACTGTAAATGCCTGTGTCAAAAAAAGAATAAAAATTTCAAATCAAAACCTTAAACTTCCCCCTTAAGAAACTAGAAAAAGAAAAGTTAATTAGACCCAAAGCAAGCAAAAGGAAGGAAAAATAAAAGTTCAAGCGGAAATGACAAAATAATAGAGAATAGAAAGATAGAGAAAATCAATGAAACCCAGGGATGGTTCTTTGAAAAGATTAACAAAATAGACAAATCTTTAGCTGGACTGACCAAAAAAAAAAGAAAGAAGATGAAAATCACTAAAACCAGGAATGAAAAAGGGGACATTACTACCGATCTCACAGAAATAAAGGGCATGCTATGAACAACTGCATGCCAACAAATTAGGTAACCAAGATGAAATGGAGAAATCCAAGAAAGACACAAACTACTGAAAGGGGCTTAAAAAGGAGCCAGGCCAAGCACGAAGTGACCCTGGGGTGTCACCCTAGCCCTTAGTCTCCTCACTGTTCAATAAGGGGGAGGAGCAAACAACATGACCCTCGGGGTCCCCCAGCTCTGCCTTCCCAAGTCTGAATCCCCCAGTGCCCGGGTTTGGGGAGGTGGGTCAAAGGAGGTTTCTGATAGGCACACGGGGGGGCCACGTTCCACTGCCAAGGACCACCAGGACCTGCCTGAGGGCACGGGGAAGGTCAGGGACCCAGCTCTTGGTTCCTTCTGGAGGTCCAGAGGGACCCCTCCCAGCCTCAGTGAGTGATCTACATCCCTCAGTAGCTCCCCAGCGCTCTCAGGAAAAACACCAAACCACAGTCTGAGCTCCTGGGCCCCTGCCTAGCTTCCCACCTAGGTTCTCACCACCCCGCCACCTGACCCTCTCACTCCAAACCCTGCACCTCCCTGCGTGGCCCAGCTCACTCACCCCAGGGCCTTTGCACTGGCTGCTCCTTCTGCCAGACCCCCATCCCGTGCTTGGCTTAACCCTCCTCATCCCTCAAGTCCCAGACTAATCAGACTGCCCCGACCTACGAGTTGAGGCCTGGTGCCGCCCATATTTAAGCTGAGCTCCTGCTTCTGTGGCTCTTGTGATCCAGGCATCTGTTTCCCACGCTTGGCCGCCAGCCCCTAGTGAGGACCACTCGGGTCCATTTGCGGGTGGAGCCCCACACAGAGCCTGGAGTATTCACACAAGTAGCTGTTGGATGAAGCAACTGCCCTGCACCCTCTGTGCAGGGGAGAGGCCAGGTGTGCAGGGCTGCTGGGAGATGCCAGCACCAGCTAAAGCACCCAGCATTCAAGGCCCAGGTGGCTCCTCGGCACGGCTGCCCCCGCCTGGCCTGGGCTACGTCCAGGGTCACCACCGCCCATTTGCCGGAGATGGCCAGGATTCCCGGCCTCGGGACTTTCAATGCACAAAGCGGGACGGTCCAGGCAAACCGGGACGAGTCGTTTGCCCCGGTGACATCTGACCCGGCGTGGAACACCCTCAAAGCGTCTGCAAACATCTGCTGGTTTCCAGCAGATGACTCGGCATTGTCAGTGCAAAAACAACCGCTCGCCTCTGAATCGCAAACCCCAGGTGTGTTCTGAACAGAGATGGAAAGAAAACCTGTTCTCTTTCTTTCCAGGAAGCCAGTGTGCCCCACACTTACTTTCCAAATGGTCCGTCTCCACGGCGACCAGAAAGGCCCACTCGTAGTAGCACTTGCCCTGCCGGGTGAGGGCCCTGCGGGTGCACAGGTGACCCAGCCGCAGGAGCACCTGGGTGAAGTCTGGGCCGCACTCTCTGCTGGGCAGCCGCGAGAAGAGCTTCACGGCCTCCAGGAAGTAATGCTGGGCCAGCCTGCAGGCGCCGGTCTGCAGGCACAGGGTCCCGAAGTTGGCCAGGACCACCGCCTTGTTCCGCTGGCGACCCAGGCGCCTGGCAACCCTCAGGGCGCGGTAGTAGCCCTCGGCCGCCTGCTGAGTCCTGCCCATCCTCTTCAGGGCAACAGCTGCCATGTTGGCGATCACGCCCTCCTGGTCCAGGGCGGCCACCGCCGCCTCCAGGACAGACTCCAAGATGTCCAGGGCTGCCGGGACCTGCCTGTGAAGCACGTGCAACCAGGCGAGGGCCACCAGGCGGTCCACGACCGTGCGGCCGCCAATCTGGGCGTCCGTCTCCGCGGCCCGCGTCATGAAGGTAATGGCCCTGCCCTGTCGCCCGTGCTGGCTGTGCAGCCGGGCCAGGCTGGCATAGATGGGGCCGCGCAGCGCCCGCCCCGTGCCCGAGGCCGGGGAGGCCAGGGCCTGCAGGAGGTAGGGGGCGAGCTGGGCGGGGAGGCGGGGGAGCTGGGGGCTGCCCCGCAGGACCAGGGCCGCGCTCCGGAGCGCACTGTCCAGCGAGCCCCGCGCCTGCCGCGAGGCCACCTTGACGCAGCTCAGCGCCAGGTGTGGGAGGCACTTGCGGCTGTAGACGTCCGCCAGCAGCAGGTAGCAGTCTACGGGCCACGAGGCGCCCGGAGCCCCCGAGGTCCCGTGCAGCTGCAGCAGCCTTTCCAGGAAGGGCAGGGCCTCCTCGGGCCGCTTGCTGCGGGCGTGGTGCTCGGCCAGCAGGAAGCAGGCCCGGGCCTCGGCCTGCGGGCTGCGGGCACCGATAGCCCTCCGCAGGCCCAGCTTCAGGAGCCCCGACTCGGCCTCGGAGCCGCCGACGTGGCCGGGCGTCCCCAGGAGCAGGGCCAAGGCCTTGGGCACCACCTGCGCGCACTTCTCCCTGTTCTTCTGCCGTAGGTGGACGGCGGCCAGGCTGGTGTACACGGCCGCCACCAGGACAAGGTCTCCGAAGCGGCCCCCCAGCGCCCCCAGGGCTTCCTCGAAGTACACGCGGGCCTGGGACAGCTTCAGCCGCCGGACACACAGCCGCCCCAGCAGGAAGCAGAGCCTGGCCAGGGCCATGGGCAGCCCAGCCTTCTTGGCCACGCCCCGGGCCTCGGCCAGAAGCCGGGCCAGCTCCTCATCGTCGGTGAAGCCGCCAAACATGCCGCGCAAGCCGGGCGGGGAGAGGTCATACAGGCCCTGGAAGCCGGCCTCGAAGCCGGGCTTGTCCAGGGACTGGAGCAGGGAGCCCAGGGCCTCCGGGTCAGCACGGGCATCCCCGGCGTCCAGGCGGAAGGAGGGCTCCTTGGTGTCCTGCGAGCTCGCACCACTGGACGCCCCGTGGACGCCCGGGGACGTTGGCTCTTTGGCGCAGCCCCGGCAGGACTTGGTGTCTGGCGAGCTCGCACCACTGGACGCCCCGTGGACGCCCGGGGACGTTGGCTCTTTGGCGCAGCCCCGGCAGGACTTGGTGTCTGGCGAGCTCGCACCACTGGACGCCCCGTGGACGCCCGGGGACGTTGGCTCCTTGGCGCAGCCCCGGCAGGACTTGGTGTCAGGCGAGCTCGCACCACTGGACGCCCCGTGGACGCCCGGGGACGTTGGCTCTTTGGCGCAGCCCCGGCAGGACTTGGTGTCTGGCGAGCTCGCACCACTGGACGCCCCGTGGACGCCCGGGGACGTTGGCTCCTTGGCGCAGCCCCGGCAGGACTTGCAACATTCTAGGACGTTCTTCACCTTCTGCAGGGTCTCACGTGGCTCTGGGTGCAGGCAAGGCGGGGGCACCTCTGCAAGCGACCAGAATGCCCACATGGGTTAGAGTGTGACCTGAGTCCAGGCTGGGCCAGGGGCGTCCCTCCCCGAGCCGCAGGGTCCCTGTCACCTCTCCCACAGGGCTGCCCTGAGTGTCTGAGATTTCTGCGGATTGTGGAGCGCGCAGAGCTGGACGCGGTGCGGGGCCGCGACTGCTGGGGGGACACAGAGCAGGTTTTATCGAGCAATGCTCCTTTGCCCTTCCCTCTCAGCCAGGTGAGGAGCCCCCGTGAAATCAATCAGTAGCCAGTCAGACCTGCTGACCAGCATGAGCTCAAAAGCACCCACAGAACTGACAGTGGCCTGTGTGTCCATCTGCCCGGCTCTAGCACGGGGGTCATTATGACAGGAAACACTGGGAAAGGCTCCCAGAGCCCGGGGCTCCCCCTTCATCTTGGCTGGTTTGGGAATCTGAGGCTTACGGTCACTAAAGGGTTAAAAAGGAGTGCCGGAGAGCCTGGGGACAAGGAGGTGCCCACAGCTGCCTGCCAAGGGACTGTTGGCCTTGGATGGACTCAGCGCCCGGAGGCGTGTCCAGCCTGGAGGAGCAAACAAGCTACATTTCCTGTTGCAAAAACATGGGCTTTGAAGGGGAATTTGTTTGGAAGGAAAGAACCAGGATCTAAAGACTCTTCTGTTTCGAGTTCACTTGTAGAAAAATATGTTCAAAACTGTCTCTTAGTCTGTAAAGCCTAGGAATTAAAAAAATTAAATACGGTTGAGCGGCAAATGTGCGACGTGACCATGTACTTGATTAGCTAAGAAACGCCTGCATCCAGCAGAGGCGAGTGGGCTCCCCAGGGCATCTTCCCACGTTATCCCGGCTATCCTGTCCCCGACAGCTGGGATCCTCCCCGAAGAGAAGCCTGCAGAGGGTCTGGGGAGGACGGAGGGCCCTGGAATAGCCCTGGGACCCCGGGGGCTGGCTTCCGGGCCTCTTCAACCACATCCCAAAGTGGTCCGTCTGTGTTTGTGCTTAGATGGATCCCATCCCCAGGGACTCTCAGAGGGTCCTTGGCACCTGTGTCCCCAGGCTCTCGCTGACTCCGACCCCCTACTGTGGGGAGTGGGAGTGTGGAGGGAGAAGCGGGGGAGTCTCCCTGAACCAGTCCCCCACAGGAAGGAGCAGATCCTCAAAGGACTTTTCCAACGTAAGGCTCCAAATTCAGCAACCTCCACACCCCCTTCACCCCTCCAAGCAGGGCACGGGGCAAATTGCAGCTGCTCTAGGTTACCTGAAAGGAACCCAGAACCAGGCGTAAGCTCAGACAATGGCGGGGATGATGGTCCATCTTTGCTGGGGACAGTGCAGGGGGACCAGGCATGGGCTTGGCAATGGAGAGGTCACCCTCCCTACATGAGCACGGTGCAGGGGGGCTGGCACGTTTGTTGGGGACCTGCTGCGGCCCTGGAGGGGAGCCTCACCTCCACCTCACCCGACGTCCCCCCTCCAGCCCTCCTCGACGGAGGAGTAAGGTCCGTGGCCAGCACCCATCCAAGCCCAGCTCCGCCCCCCCTGTCCGGCATCACCGCACGGCCCAGCCCCGGGACCGGAGGGACCCCAGGCCGCGTGGGAAGAACGTACCATGTTCTTCCTGTTGCTGCATCTCAGCTTCTTCTGTGTCTGAAAAGGGAGCGAAGGAAAGCATCACGGTCCGGCCAGCATCCTCTGTGTCCAGGGCCAAGCCGGGGGGCGGGGGGGGCGCGCGGCGCACCAGAATCCCAACGTCCCTGACACCAGCTCCCAGAGGGGAAACGGGCTGGGCCGGGGGGTGGGGTGGGGCACTGGCCGAGAAGCCACATCTTCCAGGATGTGTCCCTGCCCTAGGCCTCCCCTGCAGGACTCCTTCCTCCCTGAGAGGCTGCTGGCATCTGCAGCTCCCGCTCTGGGAACGGGGGACGCACTCCCCCCTGATCCCGTCAGCTCTCCCAGGGGCAGGGCGGCAGATCTGGGATTGAACCCCCTCCTCTCCCACTGCCAGCGCTCCCCTGCGCCTCAGTTCCCACCTCCTGAAAATGGGCTGGCGCTAATTGCCCACTGCGTTGCCATAGAAACCAAAGGAGAAAAAGAGCTGTAAAAACACGTGGGAAGTGGGAAGTGCTGTCAACTACAGAGCATCCGGCAGAGAGGATCCCACAGCACCCCGCAAACGAGGGTCCCGATCGTGTGCCAGGCTGGCTTAAGCCTGATATGCCAAGGTCAAATTTAAGTATGCCTGTTTAGGAAGAAAAACTGATTTGTGGGATCTCGAAAGTTTAAATCTAATATTGGCAGGAAAAGCCTTATAACACGTGTCAGCAAGCAGGCAGAAAAGATGTGTGTGTACGTATGCACATATGTGTGGATGTGTGTACATAGGTACACGTATGTGTACATGTGTGTATGTATGTATTCATACAAGTGTATGCATATGTATATGTACATTGTGGATGTGTGGATTTGTGGGTATATGTGTACGTGTATGGCTCTGAGTGTGTCTGTTTGTATTCATCTGAGTGTGTGTGCATGTGTGTACATATATCTGTGTGGGTGTGTACACATGCGAGCATTTATCTCCATCCAGAGGGACGAAGGAATGAGCTGTAACGTTATGTCTCCATGACCCGTGGGAGTTGGGGGTAAGTTTGCTCCAGCACCGTCCCCTCTGCTGCATTTCCTTTCATTGTGGCTGCTGACACGCTTCCTTCATCTACGATTTGCACTGCAGCCCGGGGCCAGCACTCTGGCCCTGCCCCAGTGCAGCAGGGGGCCTTAGGCTGGCACCTGGAGTTAGCGGAGAAAAGGCTTCGCTGAGGCCCATCCTCGGGCAGCTGGGAGGCTCGGGCCCGCTTTCCTGCATCTCCCGGGCCCTTACCCTGGCTCCTCTGTGTCTGGCCCGTCATGTCCCCACCTCCCGGGAAGGCAGTGACAGCATCTGTCTGATCACCTTTAAGAGCCCAGGGGCTGGCATTCATTACTGCGGCATGACGGAGGAAGCAGAACATTCCCAAAGGGAAGCGGGGTGGGTGCCGCTGTGAACAGTGGGTGAAGCCAGATCCATCCAGAGCTCTGCTGAATGGACAGTCCAAACTCACAGAGCCCGGTGCCGACCGAATAGGGCTGATGGGGTCTCAGCCACGGGAAGGCTCTGCACCCTTCGTGGTCTTTCCAGAAGTCTGCCCCGAGAAAACTGTCCTAAATCATGGGCTGAAGGGTGCAACCAGCGGCGGGTCCTGAGAGGGGCCGCAGTCATCCCGAGGGGCGTGGGAAGAGCACCCGCCAACACCCCGCACACCTACCCAAGCTGTACACAGTGCAGACGTCCGTGCTGGACGTCCTCCTGAGTAGCTGCCTGGCATCCTCCTCAGAAAAGCGTCCTTCGCTGCTGAAGAAAGACCTTTCCTCTTCATTGAGAAAAATCACATTTTCCAAGCTGGAAAAAATAAAGTGCATTTAGATTGCACATTTCCAAAGACCAGCCAGCGTGCGTGTTGGTCGTGTACACGATTTCACACAAAGACCCTTTTCCACTCCCTCACTTGACAGATGGTCCCTGCATACCTATCCTGTGCCCAGCGGTGAAGACACCAAGATAAAAACAAAACAGATCCTGCCCTTAAGGTTGCTTTGTCTGGCCAGAGGCAGACGCCCAGGAGTGGGAAATGCTGCGACAGATGCAGCTGGTCACAGCATCCTGGGAAGGGGAGCTCCTGGGCAGCCTTCAAAGCCCCACCTTAAAAGCCCCTTCCCCTGCAAGGCCGGCCATGACAGCTGCAGGCAGACTCGATCCCTCCACACTGTAAGCTCCACACAGAGCCTCACACAACACGAGCTCAGGGTATGCGTGTGCTCCGAAAAGTCAGGGAGAGGAAAACAGGAAGGAACAGAGGAAGGGAAGGAGACAGGGAGGGGGAGGCAACTTCTGCTTACAGGGCTAAATTACCAGCAAAATATGAAACTTTCACACGTACTTCAGAACTTAGGGGGACCTCTTCTGAGAAGTTAAAGAAAACCTTAGGGTATTGCAGGACATTGGATAAAATAGGCCTGTATTTCTCAAAAGTGTCGGTGTCCTAAAGGACAAAGAGAATAAGGAACTGTCTCAGATCAAGGAAATGAGACTAAAGAGACAGACAGGTGCTAACATGGGGTCTGGAAGTTTCTTTGGCTATAGAGGGAATTACCGGAAAAACTGGTAAAATCTAAGGTCTGCAGATAATAGGATTCTATCAATGTTAATTTCCTGATTTTGACAGTTGTGCTGTGGTCATGCAAATGATGTCCTGATTTCAGGAAACACATATTGCATTATTTAGGGGTAAAGGGACATTGTGTTTGCAACTGACTCCCAATGAATTTAGAAAAAAAAAAAAAGAGGAGAAAGTAAACGTCATAACATGTCAACATTTGGGCAACCTGGGTGAAGGACATACAGGAACTTTATGCCCTTTTTGCATCTTTTCCCTAAGTCTGAAATTATGTCAAAATAAAGTTAAAAGAAATGAATAGCTACCAGAATGTTCATTAAACAAAAGATAAAAGACTCAGATCTGGAATAGGAAAGATGTTCAGTAAACATTTGTTGAGTGAATGAGGGAAGTCGTTAGGGCTTCTCCAGCTGTAAACAGGACCAATGGCACTGGGCCCTGTCACGCTTCTGGGTTAAGGGAGGGCAAAACAGACTGGCTCATTCCCACAGCAATTGCAGCTCAGCCCGTTAGCAAGCTCAGGACATGTTTAAGTCCCATGGAGCCCAGACATCTGTTGAGCAGTTGAGGTCTCCCCAGAGATGATGACCAAGGGTGCCCAAAGAGTGTTCCACAGAACAACAGCTGATAGTGTTGTCTGGAGGTCAAGTGTGAAAAACGCATTTCAACAGGAGAAAGAAAAGTTTCAGACTCTGGGTGCCTTCCTTGTGCTGGGAATCCCTGTGGACCACCAACCAGGGCGTGTGGAAAGCACATGCTCACTGATGAAGTTTGAGATGGAGCCCTGGGGGGGACACACTTCGGGAAACTTGGGTCTAGCTGCTGCTCTGGGCATCCGAGCCCAGCCCAGCTTCAAACAGCTTCTGATGAACAGGAGGCCATGGAGCAGACAGACACTTGAATTAGGAAACAGAGTGACTGGTGGGACATGTCATGAAGCCAAAGTGGCCTCTGAGACTTGGTTTGGGAGGCGTTGGTCTGGGAGGCGTTGGTCTGTCTGAGGTGCCAGACAAGAATGAGACGGGATGTATGTCAGGGCTAGTGGGGCCCCAAGGACGAGCATCTCACAATGCATCCGAAGGGCAGATGCTGACCCAGTGAAGGGTCCTTTCTCTACACTGACTCCTGGGCTGAGGTCTTAACAACAAAAAGTCAAGAGCACAGCTGTGCCGGCTGACCACTCTCTCAAGACCCCCCTGCTGCTGCCCAGGGCCAGGCAGTGGGGACTTGGAGGTGACCAGACAGTCCTGGCTCAGAATTCCCTGGATGGGGGTGGGGAGGTCACACGGGGAGTAGAGCGCAGCCAGGAAGGGTGCACCCAGGGATGAGCCATTGGAGGTGAGACTGGGGGCCATCGAGAGCCCCCAGGAAAACAGGATGGTCGGGGTGGAGGGGACATCTCACGTAGAGGGAGGCGCGTAACGCAGAGTCGTTCTAGAAGGGGTGAGCCAACCCGCACGCTGGCCTCAGGGTGACACAGTGGTGAGTGATGGCCTTTGAAACTGGGGGTGACCAGGGCCTGGGTTGCAAGAGGCCTTGAAAGACAGGCCCAGAGCTTCGAAGGGCTTTATGAAGGGGAATGGCAGGGTGTACTGGCTTGAATAACGTCCCCCCCAAATCCATGTCCCCCTGGACCCTCAGAAGATAACCTTATTTGGAAATAATAGGATCTTTTCAAATGTGACCAAGTCAAGGATCCTGGTATGAGGAGATGATCCTGGGTTATCCGGATGGTCCCTAAATCCAACGACTGGTGTCCTTACAAGAGACAGACGAGAGGACACAGACAGGGAGGAAGCCACGTGAAGACAGAGGCAGAGGTTGGGGTGATGCGGCCACAAGGACCGCCTGAAGCCACAGGAGCTGGAAGAGGCGGGAAGTCCCCTCCCATGGAGCCCCCAGAGGGAGCTCGGCCCTGGCCACACCGTGATTTGGACGTCTGGCCTCCAGTCTGTTGTTTTAAGCCCCCAGTTTGTGGTGCTGTCCCCGCAGCCCCAGGACACCCGTGCACGTGGACACCTTTGTATTTCAGGGACCAACCCTGGCAGCACTTGGAGGCAGGGCAGGAGGGGTCCAGACAGGAAGCTGAAGCCATGTCCTGGGGACAGTGGGATGGCCCTGGGCTAGGCCCAGCCCTGGGGACGGAGGTGGGAGTGACGACCAGGAAGAGGGGCTAGGGAGGGGCAGGAGGTGCCGTCCAAGACACTGCGGATCTGTCACCTGGGAAGCAGGTGGAAGGGGTAGGCTTCCCACGGGGGCAGGGGTTGGAGTCAGAAGAGGGTGAGGAGGCCTCAGCCACTCACTCAGACGCTTGGCCCCGCACACTGATGAGGCTCGTCTGCACAAAGGCGATCTGGCCGGAGGCCACGTGCCGGCCCAGGCACCAGGGCAGGCCAGGCACCTGGGCGCCCAGTATCTCGATGTGGTCACCGCTTCGGAAGGTCATCTCTTCGGGCCCTGAGCCCTGGCAGTCCGCCACGGCCGAGGCCAGGCCCACAGCTGCAGGAAGGAGGCCACACAGTCAGTGCCGGGGGGGATAGGGACGGGCGGCCCTCAGCCACAGGGGTGGTGTCCCCGGCCAGGGAACATGCCGTCCTGCTGAGGGACTGATTTAGCACCTGGCCAGGGTGCGGGGCTGCCGCACACGAGGGGCTGGACATCCATGCGGTACCTGAAGCGGGGGCCTCTTTATCCGCACGCTGAGGATAAGAAACTGAGGCCTGGGGATGTCGATTAACTTGGCCCAGGGCTGTCGGCCTCCAAGGCCAGGGCCCACCCAGGGCAAATCCAGCTGTAAATGTCCTCCCATGGGGCCTCATGTCCACTTAACAGGTCCACAGGCCATCCAGACACCAAGCAGCCTGGGGCAGAGCCAATGCACTGGACCAGGGACCCAGGCCGTCTTTTCTAAACAAGACCCCTGCCTCTCGTTCCCCGATTTGTGCACGTGGCGAATTCATGCGGGGCCCTGCCCACCCCACCTCCACCGTCTGAGGGCCCTCCGAGGTGTCTGACCCAGTGCCAGAAAGAGAGCAGAAGTTGCCGAAGTGCTGGTCAAATAGGGTGTGAAAGTTACTCTCTAGAGGCGGGGTGACCAGGGAGCCCGGCCTGGCCTCCCCGCGTGCTGTGTGAGTTTGGACCAGCCAGTGGCCCTCTCTGAGCCTCTGTTATTGCCTCAGGAACTGGAGGGGGTTCTAGCTACCTGTTCTGCCTTGGGGAGGATTCAGGGTGGGCGCAGAAGCTTCGGGAATGCTGGTGCCTGCCCTTCCTCACCCACCTCTTCCCCAGGGGAGGAGGGCCAGTGGAAATACTTACCCATTGGCTGGATGTCCTGCGTCACAGGTCCACCCATGGAGTCGTTGATGGGGTCCCAGGGGACCCTAAGAGCCCACCTGGAGTGGGATGAGAGAGGATTTTAGGTTTAAGGCAGATTGAAACTGTGTGTAGGCTGGACAGGTCAACAGCCCCCAGGGACCCGAGAGAAATCCACCACCTGCCCCCACTGCACGTGTGCACGCACACACACGCATACACCCAGGTGTGCGGCCTTCAGCTCCAGCCATGCTCCACGCCCCCCAGCCCAGGTGCCTCCTGCCCTCCCTCAGGCTGGCATCCTCAGGGAGCTCCCTCCATCACCCCAGGAGAGAAACTCAGCCACAGACTGTCATTTCATAGACACTGAACATGAGGAGATGCAGGTTCTCTCTTTGCTTTGGCTTCCAGGAAGCTCAAGCCAAGTTTATGCCCCACGTTCAGCACATGAGCATGAGCTTGCATGTTACCTGTCCCTGCCTTCCCCAGGCTGTCCCTGCCTTGGTTCTTATCTGCACAGATCCCTGCGTGCTCCCTTACTATGAGCACAGGCTATGTAGCTCCCGCAAAAGCGTTCCAGAACAAGCTAGAACAGGAAGCCAGAGCCCCATGTTGTACACTCCTAGGCCATCTCATCCCAGGACAGCCCTGCCGGGAGGTGTCGTTGTCCTGTTGTGCAGGTGGCAGCCCTGAGGCCCAGAGAGCTGGACTGGCTTGCTGAAGCCACACACTGAAAATAGCAGAAGGGGTCATGGCCAGGTCTGCCTCGGGCTCACACCGGTCCCCGTCTACCCGCCTTGGCCCACGGTTGGACCCAGGCCTGGGGGAGTCTCCGGGAGGCCGGACAACACGCTGGACCCACAGGAAGCAGAGAAACAAAGGTCGGTACCTACTGATGGAACGGAATCAAAGGCTCCACGGCTGTCCCCTCCTCTGAGGACGTGTTGTGGCTGGGGTCCAAAGAGTCCACTGCCAGGGCCGCCTCTGCCCGGGGAAACCCCGAAGCCTGCCTGAGGGGCTGGAGGCCAGTCATCACTTTCACATGGTGGTCAGGACACAGCACAAAGAAAGGCCCTTCAAAGCGGCAGAGGGTGGTCATTCAGGCGTCTGGACACAGGGGCAGCTGTAGTTTGCAGGTGGGACTACCTGTTCTCCACCAGGAATACCTGCAGGGGTTCCCCCACCCCAGTTTCTGCATCCACAGAAAGACACTGGAGGCCCCAGGGGCCCAAACCTGGAGGCTGGACCTGGGCTGGAGTCCCCACTCCGCCAGGACTTGCCCGGGAGCCTGGCTCAGCCTCAGCCTCTCTGGGCCTCAGTTTCCCTATCTGGGCTATGAGGGGCTCGACATGTGATCCCAAGGGCCCTTCCTGCTTGGACCGCCACCAGCGAGTCCGGACGCAGCGGCCTCCTCTTGTGTCCGCTCTGTGGCTGGGGAAGGACAGGCAGCTAATGCCCTGTTTGCTGCAGCCTCAGAGCCCAACTGTGAGGCCACCGAGGTACTTGGAGCAATAGCTCGGTCAGGAACTTGGGCTTAGGGGGGCGCTGGCCAAACCCCTTTTCTGTTATTTCTTGGGGTGCTCTTCCTTGCCCCAAGCGCCCTCAGTCTCCGGCACCTCCAGAGCCCTCAGGCTGCCCACGGCCCCGGGGCGTCCCCAGCCCGGCGAGGAGCTGCCCAAGGTCACCATCGCCTGCACAGCGCTCACCTTCCTGGAAAAGGAGGCTCTCGTGCGTCAGCTTCAAGGCCTCCTCATCCACGTGGACTTGGATGGCCGTCTCCTGGTCTTCGTCAGGCTCGAGCAGCCAGAAGGTCTGGTCCACAAGCAGGTTTTCCAGGCAGTGATGAGTGAAGCCTGGAGCAGACAGCCCTGGTTACCAGTGGGCTCCAGGCCGGCGGCTGGGTGTTGGCCGAGCCCTGCGCCAACCAAGCCCAGGGAGACGGACCACCCGGCCCTTGGGGACTCATGGTACTGTCCACTACCTGGGCAGGCCACAGGTCAGACCATCTGGGTTGCGAGAGGACCAGCTGCGATGGTGGACAGTCATCTGCCTCCCTGTGCCCTGGGAAGGTTGGACGGGGTCTAGTTCTTCTAGGACCCTTGGTCTCATCTGCTACGAGATGGGACGGGAGTGTTCAAGGAGATCACGTACACTGCAGGCGTGGGCACAGCCCTGCTCCAGGGGCACAAGAAACTGTCACTCTGAGCCTAATTTCTCACTTCCTCAGCTCTGAGACTGGGAGTGGGGCAGCAAGTTTCCCCAGGAGAGGCACTTAGACGGCCAAAGTCTCCCTTAGAACAGGGAATGTTTCAGAAAGAAAGTACTTGGGTTGAGGTTGAAACAGGGTTTCCTGGTCTGTGCTCGGCCAGTGAGAGATCAGCTGCCCTGGGGGCGAGTCACGCTCAGACCCCTGTGCATCTGCGACTCCGCCCGTCACAACCTCACTGAGAACAGGTGACGTCCGGAGAGGCCATCGTGAACTAACTTAGTCTAAAGCCCCGACTGGTAACACAAAATGCTTGGTGTGTGACAAGCGTCCCCATAACTGGGTCTGCGAGAGTCACCGCCTTACCGAGAGCATGGTAGGTGGAAAACTTCCAGATTTCTTCAAAAGTCTTAAACGTCACCACAATCCGATCCTGGTCACTGTGGATGGACAGCAGCCTGGCTGATAGCTCCTTATGGGGAAGAAACAGAAATGAGAAACAGTCCCAGTGGCTTTGGGGCGTCTGCCCATCAGGAGGATGGAGCCACGCAGTAGAAACATTTTGCAGAAGTGACCCTGGTGGGACTTCCCTGGTGGGGGCCAGTGGGTAAGATTCCACGTTCCCAATGCAGGGGCATGGGTTCGATCCCTGGTCAGGGAACTAGATCTCACATGCATGCCGCAGCTAAGAGTCTGCATGCTGCAACTAAAGATCCTGCAAGCTGCAACGAAGATCCCGCGTGCCGCAACTAACACCCAGCACATATTAATTGATTAATTAATTTTTTTTTTAAAGTGACCCTGATAGGGACAGCAAGCACAGAGCTGATTCCTTTACAACCAAGCTGCTCCTCTCCTGCTTCTCAAGCCAGCTGTGGCTCCCCAGGGCTGTACCAAGTCCCACTCCTTCCCGGAGCTCACAGCCTCCATGCCCTGGACCTGCACCCTCTGTGGCAGGTCCATCATCCCCTCTCCTGACATCCATCCCATGAACACTCCTGGTGGCGCTGGGGCATTAAAAGTGACACCAGCTGACGCTGACCAAGGGGGAGAGGGTACTATTATCATCTCCGTCTGCATTAAGAAATAAGGTCCCGGTTCCTTTCCAAGGTCTGACCCTGGGACAGCTGGGATTCAGCCCAGAGCCAGCACGCACCCAGGACTGGCATCACAGGGGCAGCCCCACTGCAGAGCACCATGTTGGGTGCACCATGCCTGCCGTTCGCAGGTCCTCACGGCAGCTCCGTGGCATAATAAAGCTAAGCAGCCCCCGTATGTGGCTGAGGAAGCTGCGTTCACAGAGGCTAAGGGACCTCAGCCAAGGTCAGGCCAGGCTGAGCGCAAGGTCAGGTTGTGGCCTCTCAACCCTAAGCCATGGGGAGGTCACCCAGCTCAGCCTCCTTCCCCACCAACCTCCTGACAGACCATCCATCTGTGCGAGGCCAGTCACCAACAGATCAAGCAAAGAATAAAATCAACTCACAGCAGTCCTTTTTGCTCCCTATGAAGAGACTCAAAATCCTAGCAGGGTGGGGTGTCCATGGAGAAAGGGACCGGGGCATTCAGAAAGTGGTGGCCCACGTATGTCTGGGGCTGTGTGATCATTGTTCCTGGAGCCAGACAGCCAGGAGAGCAGATGGGGGGCAAGTCACCCCAGTGGTGGCACCGTCAGGTAAGGTCTGGACGTCATGGACGGGCCTCCTCCCAGGTCCACTGCCCCCTCCTCCTCGACCCCACTCACAAGTGTGGGTCCCCTGAACCTTCGCCCGCCCAGGCGCCCCGAGGAGCCAGACTCACCCCGAGAGCACGGGCCACCTCCCAGCTGTCATTCTCCAGAAGACGGAGCCGGCCCCGCAGGACCTGCTGCAGGCTGGGGTCGGGCAATCCGCTTTTCCTCTGCACAGCCAGCAGCTGCAAAGTCAGGTCTGGAAGCAGAAAGATGAAGGTGGGCAGTTTCCCTGGCCCAGGCCAGTTCTGTGGGGTGCTCTCCCCCACCCCCCGAGGGCCCCCGCCCACAAACACGGGGACCCGGATTCACACCCCACGTGCACTACCTGTGAGAACTCTGCAGAGGTGCTTTTCTCCCCTGAGGCCCAGTTTCTTTGGTGGTAAATGAGTTACGTGCTACCCACATCTTACAGAGATGGGAGGAGGTAGACTGTGTCACAGCCCCAGGACAGGCCAGCACAGGGCAGGCATTCAGCAAATGGTCCCAAGTCACCGTGACCTCCAGCCCCGACTGCTTCCATGCCTGGGCTCCAACGGGGCATCCCAACCCCAGCAGACACCCCACGGGCATCCCAGAACTCTTCGTCAACCCCCGCACCCAAAACTGGCTTGTCCTCCTTTCTTTACCGTCTCCAGAAGGACCGCATCCCCAATCCTGCTCAGACCAACGACACCTCCTTCCCTCATACACCACTGGCTGGTCCAGAAGTGAAGCCCACTGACCCACCTGCAAAACCAGGCCGAACCCACCATGCTCACCCCTCACCGGGGCCCCGCCCCTTAGGTCCTCCTGAGCCGTGTCTGAGCCCTGGCCCTCCCTCCAGATGGTTCTCTGGTCCCCTCACAACCAGCTCTGGCTTATGGAGCGCCTTGGCTCTCAGCCCTCCGGGCATTGCTGTTCCCCAGAAATTTCTGCAGCAATGGACATGTTTGCTCTCTGCACTGTCCTGCACAGTGGCCACCAGCCACATAGGGCCCTGAGCTCTTGAAATGTGGACAGTGTAATTGAGGAACTGGATTTTTAATTTTATTTAAGTTAAATTTAAACATAAACGGCCACATGCAGCTACTGTATTAGACAGCACAGCCCCGGTGGTTTTGCATCTCAGGAAGAATAAAATGCGGATCCTTTCCACCTTTCCAGGCACAGCCTGGAGCATCCTACGCTTCACCCGGCCCCGCACAGCCCCACCTCTTCTCTCCCTCCCTTCCAGCCTGTGGCCGCCTCTCTGCTGCCCTGAGACATCGAGGCATCCCCCCGCACAACCCACCCCAGGGCCTTTGCACTCACCGCGTCCTCCACCTGAAGCACCCTCTCCCAGACCAATTCCTGGCCTGGCTGGTGCCCTATGATTGGATCCCAGCTCAAATGTCCCCTGCCCCCCCACACCCCGTCCCGCTGAGAGGCCTCCTGGCCGCAGGGATCCTCAGATCATGGGCTGTTCCAAAACTGGAGAGGGGAGGTGAAGGGGGGAGGATGGGCAGGGGGAGGGGAGAAGAGAGAGGGAGGGGGACAGGACGCGGACAGGGAGGGAGGCTCCTCACACCCTCTGAATAAGGCTTGCACCTGCCTTGGAATTTTCCAGCTAGGGGACCCTCGTGCAAACATCCCCATCCCCTCCTGGGGGGCAGGGCCAGGGCAAAGGAGCACATCTGGGATCTGGAATCAGGCCCCTCCCCCAGCAGGAAGCCAGCCCAGCATTTCCCAACCAGTTCTAAGAAGTGACCCCTCCTACTCCCGTAAGAGGGTGGGGTTGAATTGTCAATCCCATAATAATCTGCCGTTGCTCAACAGTCCTGGTCATCCCGAGTGACCACAGGCAGCGCTGCCCACCCGAAGGAAAAGCTGGAGGACGGGCGGCTGTCACGGCAAAGGTGGACAGCCGACAACGCTGGGGTCTCCATGCCCCCCGACAGCTGGGGCTCGGGAGTCGGGTCTCCGGCGTTAGGGGCTCCTTGCTGCCCCCCTCCTCCCATCAGCGCCCTGCGGAAGTCCCGCCGTCCAGTCCCCGGAAGCAGTCCCCCGACGCCTCTCCCGAGGGCCCTTGCCATCCCCCTCCCCCCCCCAGGGTGTCCCTCCTGGGGTTTCACTTCCCCTGCGTGGGGCCTCCAGGGCCACGCCCCCCTCTTGTGTGGGCAGATGCAAACACAGAGTCCAGGGGAGGCCTTTGCACGTGCAGGTGAACCCCAGTCTTCTGTCCCCAAGTGAAAAATGCAGAGTCCTGGGCCCTGCCCCAGACTCCCTGCATCAGAACCTGGCAGGACCCAGGCATCCGTGTTTAACAAGCCTCTCCCCCACATTCAGGGGGACCTTAAGGCGGGTCGTCTCCATTAGAGAAGCCTGGGTTAGACGCTCCTGAACCAGAAGCCCACGGGATGGGTGAGGTCGGAGGGAAGCGGGGGACGCCCGGGGATCCCACACGCACGTCCCCAGCCCAGACTTAACCCCGACGCGTGGTGTAGCGCCCAGGACGTCTACCTGTGGGGTAGGAGCCCATCTGGCCGGGAGAGGGCCTAGCAGCCGGTGGAGAAACGCCAGGGGCAGCAGCATCTGTATCAGAGCAGGGTCCTGTGATTCAGGTGAGAACGGGCAACTCTCAGCGACAGGCCCAACCCCCAGGTATTTCCAGAAGAAAGGTATGTCCACACCCCTATAAACCACCGTTCATGCCCTTCCTCCAGGGTCACAAAGCCCAACAAGGTCAGAGGCTATGAGTCTCCTACTGTGCTGTTACTAATTACCCTACCCTAGAGGCTTCTGGAAACAACACAGTGCCATCTTGCCGTTCTGGGGTTTGAGAAGGGTCTCGCTGGGACAAAACAAGGTGGGGGCAGGGCTGCTTCCTTTCTTCCCGAGGCTCCAGGAGAGAATCTGTGTCCTTGCTTCTCCAGCTTCCAGAGGGGCCCGCATTCCTTGGCTCGAGGCCCCTCCTCCACCCCCAAATCACAGCAGCTTCAACCTGTCTGTGATTCTGGCCCCAGGATAATCTTCCGGCCTCAAGATCCTTAATCCCCTTTGCAAAGTCTCTTTGGCCGCAGAGGTAACGTGTGTGTGCACAGGTTCTGGGGACTAGAATGTGGACTTCTTTGGGGGCCTTTACTCTGTTGACCACAGAGGAGAGGTGACAGCCCAGGGGGAACTCGGGGTCTGCGGCAGATGGGGCTGCATCCTGATTTGGCTGCATCCTGATTTTGACTGGCCTGTGAGGCCGGTCCTCTTATGTTTGTCCCTGCCCCCAGCCCCCAGCGGGGAAGCCAGCTCCCGGTCTGCATCTTGGCCAGGCCCCTCCACGCACACACCCGCCTCTGCCCTGCTCGGTTCTCATCTGTACAATGGGATGAGCAGTCAGGGCCTTCAGATCAAAGGGGATCTGATCTGGAAACACCTGTGGTTCCGAGAGACGGTGCTGAACCTCACTGCAGCCTCTTCACCCCGGGGAGGTACCGCTCAGCCGTGGGCACGATGCTGCCACGTCGGTCTTGGACCGTGCACAACGATAGGCTCATTTCTGCTCTCTCCCCACCTACGTTATACCAGCCCTAAGCCTGTGTGGTCAGAGCCCATTTCCAGCCGTCACTTGCTCTGCATCCCCAGAGCGGGGGCTCAGAAATGCCTGTCAAATCCAAACAAGGGCACGGCACCCAGACCTTGGCTTTAAGCACCGTCCTCCCCCTGAGAAGCCAGGGCCCCTTGAGGAACGGCCGATTCCAGGGCTACGACAGGGAGAGCAGAGATGAGATGAGATGTGAGCCTCTTTTTGTCCCAGAGAGTAGGATGTGCTCACAGGATGCTGGAGATGCGTCACAAGACCAAATCGGGGGCAATATGTACAACAAAATAAATAATGACAGCAACTGATAGAGTCCAGAGAATGAAATATAGACCTCTGAGCCCACCCACGCTAAAATCAATAAATGAATACCTGGGGAGAGGGGACAGCTCTTCTTTTCAGTGGAAGGTCCATTAACAAATGTCAAAAGAACGCAGCATTAGAAAGTCACCACTTAGCAACCATCGTAATGTTATGATTTCAGTCAAGAACCTTGCACGGATGATAAAACTAGTGCTTGATTAGGACCAGAGGAACCGGCTAGTCACAAAGTCCCCAAGTATCTTCCCACGGGCTCCTTACTCATGACAAAGGGAAGAAAGGTGACTTTGACAGTGACATTTACGCTGTCAAACATCTCCTTAATCGAGTGATGGACGTGAGCCGTGAACGTCACCAGGGACCAGACAAACGGACATCGAGGTCGCCTGGTTGGCCGCACGGAGAGGAACCGAACACTTCTGCGGTATTTCTGCCCAAAGTGCCTGCCTGCAATCCTGAAAAAACAGCCACACTTGAACTGAGCTGTACCCAAACGTTCTACAGAATACCTGGCCCAGAATCTTTAAAGTATCAACCTCCAGGTTAGCAAGCTCCACAGGCACATGGCCACAGAATGCAAAGCCTGACCACGGTTTTCTTCGGTGGAAAGGGGACAGATGGCAGGATGGGAGTGAGGTCCGTCTGTAGATTAGATAATGGTGTTGTTTAAACCAGGAGAGTTTGAAGTTTGAAAAAAATTGCACAATGGTTCTGTACGAGCAGGTCCTGGTTTTAGGAAACACACACGCCAAAGCACTGGGGGTTAAAGGGGCATCGTGTCTGCAGTTTACTCTTAAACTGTCCTGAAATATAAGTATATCTGTAAATGCAGAAAGAGAGAAAGCAAGTGTAGTAAAATGTCAACATTTGAGGAACCTGGGTGGGGTAAATGGGAATTATTTATATTATTTCTTGTGACTTTTGTTGTCAATTTGCAAAAGAAGCTGAAACGGGAAGGGGCTCTGGGTGGATGGGGTGAGAGTCCACTGGCCACTTGGCTACTCGGGGCCAGAGAGCCCAGGAAGACAGGAGGGGTTCCCAGACCCCGCTGCCTGGGCTCACAGGTCCACCCCAATGCCAGCCAATGCCAGCTGTGCTGTGGGGCAGCTAGGGCAGGAAACACTTGGCAACACGGTCAGAATGCTTCTGGCTCGGCCGCAGCACCGACGGCAGGAATCCCCGTGCTCTAGGACTCACGGCCCCTCCTGGGCCAGGCTGCCGTGCGGGAGGCTGGTCCGGCCCCCATGCATCCGGCGGAACCCAGCTTCTCTGTGGCGTGCTGGCAAGCTCTGGAGGGCGCCCGACCCAGTGGGATCCCCAGGCCAGGCAGGTGTCAGCACCCACGAGGCCACCCCGACCTTTCCCATCTCCGCTTACGCCCGGAATGACCAAGAAAACAGGTGTAAAAATACCTCTAATCGCCAAGCATGCACGGCGTCAGACTCTGGGCCAGGCACCGAGTATGAGGTTTTGTTTCCATTCTCCCAAAGCATCGATCATTCGTCATTTCAATAATTTATTGGGCACCTGCTATGTGCTGAGCCCTGGAGGCAACTAAGCAGGTGACCAGGCCGAGGGTGACGATGTGATGAAGAGAAGCCCAAGGAGGGACAGGAGGACAGGCTGTCCCGGGCTCGGGGAGGGGCCTGGGCCCACCTTAGCCTTCCCCCCGCCCTTCCCTCCTCACCTCTAGGACCCAAGAAGTTAGGGAGAGGGGTCCTGGAGATCTCCTAGGCCACCCCTTGGGTTTCCACGTCACGTGGCCCAGCCCTGCTCCCGGCACAGCCCCTCTCGCGGGCACCTGGGCAGGTCGGGTGGGAGATGGCTCTGCCCTTGTCACACCCCTCATCCTCCGCTGTTGAGGAAGGAATCCTGCCCGGGGCCTGGCCCAGGCCCTGCTTCCTTCCCCTCCCTGGGCCTTGGTTTGCCCTCCTGGAAGAATGAGGGACACCCCGTCCTGAGTAATCCCCGGGACTCACCTCCAAGGACAAAGCAGAACTGTGGGCACCCGAAGCTGTACGAGAGCTATAAACTCACCCAGGGCTGCGTTTCTAGAGTTTCCAACCACTGCCCCTCTCGCCGCGCCCTGGAGAAGCACGAGGTGGGCCCCCATCTGTCGTAAATGCTCACTGGGCGTACCCTCCTTCAGCACAAGCACTGACAGTGCAGGCATCCAGCTACATCCTGGGTGCGGTGGACGGCAGGGTGGACGCACACGCCACACTCACCGCTTCCCACGGTAGCCTTGGCCTCCTCAGGCCCTGCTCGCCCCCAGACGGCTGACGCACTTGCTCCCGCTCTCTGGACCTCGGGGCCACCGCTGCCTCCCGTCGGGCCCTCCATGATGCAGTGGCCTCAGCACCAAGGGCCCGGCATGCCGGGCTGGCCTCTGTGGAGAGAAGAGAGTGCAGGGGTCAGCAGTGGCGACCTCTCTAAGAAGACAGGCGGCCGGCACCAGCACGGATGCTGCCGCCAGAGTTGGGGTCAAGAGGAGAGAACGCCTCCTCTTTGCCTGGCGGACCCTTGAGCATCCTTCCAGAGCTCTGCTCACCGGCCACTTCCCCTCCAAACAGCACAGTCCGCCTGGAAGACTCTGTTGGAGACACGCGCCTACGTTCGCTTCCAGCTGGTAGAGTTCCTGTGGGCAGGTAGGGGCCATTCTCGCTCATCAACAGACCCCGAGGTAGCTCAGATCCTGGCACCTGCAGGCTGCTCAAAACGTTCCCACCAGGGCTCGCCTGGTGGCGCGGGGGTTAAGAAGCCGCCTGCCAATGCAGGGGACACGGGTTCGAACCCTGGCCCGGGAAGATCCCACACGCCGCGGAGCAACTAAGCCCGTGCGCCACAACTACTGAGCCTGCGTGCCACAACTACTGAGCCCGCGTGCCACAACTACTGAGCCCGCATGCCACAACTACTGACCCTGCGCTCTAGAGCCCGCGAGCCACAGCTACTGAGCCCGTGTGCCACAACTACTGAACCCCGTGTGCCTAGAGCCCGTGCGCTGCAGCAAGAGAAGCCACAGCAACGAGAAGCCTGCGCACCGCAACGAGCGCGACGTGGAAGCAATAAAGGCCGTGTGGGAACAGGGAACAGAGCAGGTGTCCTCTTGGGACATCCCGGGACGGTGGTTTAGAGATAAGCCCACTGCACTTCCCACCCACCGAGGGCTGGGAGGGACAGACTCCCCCAAAGACAGAGCATCTCCTGAGAGAA
Source organism: Lipotes vexillifer (assembly GCF_000442215.2). Taxonomy (NCBI): domain Eukaryota; kingdom Metazoa; phylum Chordata; class Mammalia; order Artiodactyla; family Lipotidae; genus Lipotes; species Lipotes vexillifer. The sequence goes on from NW_006784492.1 coordinate 1,237,626, forward strand.
GAATATGCAGCTCCATTTCATACGGGGCTCAGCTGGGCTGTGACTCCAGCCTCGGATTCCCAGGGGGTCCTGCTGCTCCTTATAACTAAGTCCACGTCCTGGGGGGTTCAGTGGGCCCCGTCCCTCTCACCGGAAGAGGCCTGCACCCCGTCCAGTTTTGCAGGAAATGGGCCAGGTCCCACGCTGCCCCATGAGGGGAGGAAGCAGGTGGCAGAGGGCGGGAAAGGGGGAAGTGGCCGGGAAGGAAGCAGAGACCGCTCCCCACTCCCGGGGTGCCCTTGGGCCTCCCCCCAAGAGCCGGTCATTATGCACCAC
>NW_006784492.1:1238275-1278727 GCF_000442215.2 Lipotes vexillifer
TCTTTCCTGGGGCCAGAGAGGAGTGAGGGCCTTTACGACCCGACAGACGGTGCTCCCAGGGTCTGGGGTTTGGTCACCAATTAGAGGACACAGCAGGACACGGAGCCCCTTCCAGGCACGGGTGACAGGGAGGGCGGGTGTGCAGCCTGGGCCGGGGCTGAGGCACAGAGGCAGAGCCCCTGCCCCCATCCACAAGGACGGGAGTCAACCACGCCCCCCTCAGTTTCCACCTCAGGGACAGAGGGGACAGGAATGGCCCTGCTCATTCACACGGAGGGTGGGCAACATCAAGGTCGGGAAGCAAGCGCAAGGGAAGGCCCTCTTGTCAGGTCTCTGTTCTCTGATGAAGAGCTGGGAGGGTTCAACCCCAAACCCCGACCAGGCCGGCAAGAATTCCCTCTGCACAGAGCAGAACGCACAGGGAGACAGGAGAGCACACCTCTGAGCCCCTTTCCTGGGGACAAAACTGCAAACTGGAAAGCAGGTCTGGCCTCCTCTAGACCCACACCCTGTCTTGCAGTGGGTGCTAGGGAACAGGGGGCCCAGCAGAGACCAGAGGATGCTAGTGAGGAACATGGGGCTCAGAATCCACTGGGCCTGCACAACCCCGAGAGCCCCTTGCTGGCCTTCCAGCTCCACCCGCTTCCTGCAGCAGAGAATGGGCAGGAGATGTGGGGGCGGATGGCGGCAGCTGTCACGTCACCTCGGGGCTGGGGGCTGGGGGCCGAGGCAGAGGACACGGGGCACGCAGGGCTGCGGGGGGCACAGCACTGAGCACCCCGTGAATGCACAGAGGAGCCACCAGAGCATCTTAAACCCTGAGAAGGGCTGCGTGCTATCCCTTGGAAGTTTTGTTCCTGTATTTGTGCAGAAAGGACAGAGGAGGAGAGAGTGGAGGTGGGACCTGCGGTGGGGGGGCCCTTGGGTTCACTTCCCTGCCTCGAATTTTCACCAGGATCAGGGAAGCTGGACCTCCGTCAGACCCAGCAAGGAGTATTTTCTTCAGAACTACGGACCCAAGGCTGTCCCAGGGCGGTGGCGAGTCTCCACAGGCTCCCAGAGGGCCTCAGACACAGGTATTTGTCAACACCTGCATGCACCAGGTGCCTCAGCCAGGTTCACTGCAGCCGGCGGGGAAAGCACATCACCCCATCCTACAGATGGAGAAACTGGGCCGGGCTCTGAGGGGTGGGCAACTCAACCCCCTACACACACACACACACACACACACACACACACACATATATATATACTCTCACATTAACACTCTCTCACACACTCACATCCCCCCACACACAGACACCCCTGTCCATGCCCACCCTGGTACCCTTCTAGGCAGCCCCTCGCCCCCAGGGAGGAGGGAGGAGGCCGGAGGGTGCTCCCTTGCCAGAGGAAAAAGCAGCATATGGACCGGTGGGTTCCAGGAACGCGGCACTGCTGCAGAATTCTCCAGCAACCTTTGTTAAATGTCCAATGTCATTTCAAGCCCTGGTGCCCTGTACTCCCCGTGCCCTGGTCCCCGGGGGCCGTCCCCACCCTTGTCACGCACGAAGACCTCCTGGCATCTTTCAGGGTGCCGCTCCATCTGTCTGGCCCTCCTCAGCCCCCAGCCAAGCCATCGTCTGTTTCTTTCCTCTCTGTACTCTGAAAACAGCGAACCCCACACCTGTCATCGAGGGCACCGTGGCCTGGTCACAGGTGGGTGCCGGGACCGGGAAGCACGCGGCTTGGAGGCCAGGCTGCTATCCCCGCTGTTCTGCTCTTCAGAAGCATCTCAGTAGGGCACTTGGACCCGTTGTCCTGCACAGGTCCTGTGTGTGGGGTCTCTATAACCCCCAGCCGGGGTCCTCGTCCCCCCTCTCTACAGCCAGGCATCTTGCACAACCCACACCCAGGGCATCTGACTCTTCCCCGCCTCCGCCCAGGAGTCAGGACCAGCCCATCAGCGCCTGCGTCCCTGCCCCACGGGCCTGCCCCCAGCAGCTCAGGGCCGGCTTCCTGAGAAAACAGAAGGCTTCGGGGCTCAGGGGACTTCCCACTTGCTTGGTGAGGGGCCTGCGCATCAGGCAGGGCTGCCGGTGACAGTCGTAAGCGTGGGGTTCCTAGTCACAGCCCGCAGGAGGAAGTGCACTCTGTCTCCCTGGGAGGGTCCCTCCCTGCTGGGTCCTAAAATAGCCTTGCTCAGCCCAACAGGCTGCCGGCTCCCGACTGCAGGAGGGGCCGCCCAGCCCGCAGCCTGGCGGGTGTCCAGGCCACCTGATGCGTCAGCGACAGGCCCCAGGTCCCAGCCAGCACAGGGAAAGGGAGTTTGGCACCAGAACACCGAGACCTGGGGTCAGTGGGCTGGGAGGCCGCCCCATGCCTCAGTTTACCCACCAGAGAATGAGAATGAAAACACCACCTACAAGGAGGTCAGTGGATTAAAGGCTGGTGCTCCTGGGTTACAGCTGCGTTTAATAAATGTGGGCTGGACGGAGGGAGGAGATGGTTTGGGGAGGTCTGGCCTGAGCTTTCTCTGGACCCGTACTGAACAGATGCCTCGAGGGCCATGCAGACGTCGTCCACCTCACCAAGAAGCACCTCTTGAGGGTTGTCTGGTCACCCCCTGTACTGGGGTGACCAGTGCACCCCCAAAGTCATGTCCACCACTAATCTCAGGTGACCTTATTTGCGGTACGCGGGCCTCTCCCGTCGCGGAGCACAGGCTCCGGACGCGCAGGCTCGGCGGCCACGGCTCACGGGCCCAGCCGCTCCGCGGCACGTGGGATCTTCCCGGACCGGGGCACGAACCCGCGTCCCCTGCATCGGCAGGCGGACTCTCAACCACTGCGCCACCAGGGAAGCCCAGGTGACCTTATTTGGAAACAGGGTCTTTGCAGGTGAGGTTAGGATGAGGTCACACAGGACCGAGGTGTCCCTGCATGCCTGGGGTCCTTATTAGAAGAGGAGGGACACAGACACACCTGGGATGCTGTGTGATGATGGAGCCAGAGGCCAGGGCGATGCGCCCCACAAGCCCAGGGTCACCTGCAGCGGCCAAGAGCTGAAGGACCCTCCCTCAGATCCCACGGCCCCGGGAGGGGGGCACCCTTCCCACACCTGGGCTTCAGACTTCCAGCCTCCGGAACTGGCGGAGAATTAACTTCTGTTGTTAGAAGCCCCCAGTTTGTGGCCCTTTGTTACGGCAGCCCCAGGACAGTAGCCGCCCTGGGTTCCCCGTGCCTTGAATTTCTCTGCCGTAAAGTTGGCGTTTTGGGAGGAGGATTAAGTCACCTCAGGCATCAGACGCTGGCTCAACACCGGATACAGGAAGCCTTGTCATTGTCGGGAGCCACCACCCCGCAGCGCTAAGTGTCCCCGCTTAGTCCTCATGACGGCCTGCAGGAGCAAGCGCTGCGCCCATTTCACAAAGGAGCCATGAAGGCTCCGTGAGCAGCTGTGCTGACTCAGCCCGGCTGGGGCGGCTCTGGCGGGATCTAAACCCTGGAGGGTCTGAGTCCAGCCCTCGACACCCACCCTGAACCTGAGCAAACCCTCTACGGCTATGCCTCTATCCACTAGCTCAGCCACAGCACCGCCCCCCCGTACCCAGCCCCCCCGCCCCGTGGGAGGCTACGCCCCAAGGGACCCGCAACACTAACTCCCGGCAGTGTGGCTTTGCCATCTGTCATCTCTAGGAAATTCCCACAGACAGGGCTTGGGGCTCCCGGCGCGGGGGCGGGGGGCTCACTGCAGGCTGGGGGAGGGTCTCAGTGATGTGCTGGGACCACACACTCAGGGCAGGACCTGGTGCTCTGAAGCCTTGGGTCTGGGTCTCCCCTAGAACCTTCCGGTTGGGGCCCCTGGTCGAGTCACTCGTCCCACTTGTTGATTGAGAAGAGGCCCAGGGGTGGTGACCTCAGAGTGGCCGGGTCACAGCGACAGCGCCACCCGGGCTGAGACACACGTGGTGTCTGCCAGAGGTGGCATCAACCCAGGGTGGAGGCCCACTTGAGGCGCCCTCGACCCGGAACCCTGCTTGCTGGCGATGTTCCTGCGTCCTGGCCAGACCTTCGGGACGCGCCCGCGTGAAGCGGGGGACAAGCGAGATCACGGGAGCAACGGTGCTTTGTCAAACCTGACATCATCACTGGGGCCATGGCTGCCGGCCGGCACGGGGTGCTCCCAGAGCTCCGCCCGGGCGTCCGCTAACCAGTGCCCGCAGCCTCCGGGCCCCCCCAGACTCCACTCCTTCTCCCTCCCAATCCTAAAAGGTCAGAAAAGTCTCCAAGAAAGTGAAAGGCAAGACGGCTCAGGTCCGACCGTGGCAAGACCCAGCTCTGTGGACGACGCCCGCTCGGCCGTCCTCGCCCGCCCGTCCAGCGCCCCGTACCTGCGCCCCGCTCCGCAGGACCGCGGCACCAGGCGGCCACTCCCAGCTCCTCGCTGGCTCGCCCCGCAGGCCGTCTCCGCCACCCGCAGCCCAGCTGACTGCACAGTGGCCGCCACCGCCCCTTCTTCCTGCCCCACTTCCTCCCTGCACCCGTGCCTCCGGAGAGAGGCAGGCCCCACGCTGCTGCACCGCCCCCGAGGGCTGGTTGATCATTAGCTCCGTCCTGGACCAGCTCCAGGCCCTGCCCCGCCTGCCCACGGCCCGGCACCCAGGCTCAGATGTGGAGGCCACCCCGCCTCGGCTGTCAGGATTGGGGAAGTCTGACAGCTGCCCTGCCGACCTCAGCTCTGCTCTCTCTTCCTCTTCCACTTACTGCACACATGTGCACACACACACGTGCGCACACGTGCACACAAGACATACATGCGCACGCGTGTGTGTGCAAACATACACAAATGCGCACGCCTACACACACAAGTGCGCGCGCGCATGCATGCACATACGTGCAGCTCCTTCCCTCTGCCCCGGTGCTGCCCCGGCCAGTTGGCCCAGTCAATGGGAGCGCGCACAGGGGGCAGCCGGGCGTCTGCTGTCCTTCCCTCTTTGTCTTTCCGCTGGGCTCCAGGCCCCACCTGGGTTTGACAGCAGGGGATCTCAGCCCTGCCTGGGGAGCCAGAACTGGGTCTCCTGGGTCTCAGACAAGAAACAGGAACTGAACACGGGTCGGCCCCTGGCCCTAGCCTCCCACGTGCTCTCAGGCCCTCACGGAGGCAGGGGTGTGGCTCTGGTTGCTGGCCCCAGCCCAGACGCAGGAATCAAGAACAGAGGGCCACCTTCTCCGTCCTGTGCTTGAGAAAGGCTGGACTTTCACTCATGGCCTGGCTTCATGACCAGGAACATCTCTGAGTTCAGTGGTAATGTGCCCATTTTACAGACAGGGAAACTGAGGCCTGGGACATGATGTGGTATGCCCAAGGCCGGTGACAACTAGAAGGTGAGCCCAGAACCAGGTCCGACAGACACCGAAGCTCCTGGGCTCAGTTTCTAACTGCGGCACTGCTGACATCTGGGGCGATTGCTCTTTGTTCTGGGGAGGGGTTGCCATGTACACTGGGATTTCAGCAGCATCCCTGGCCTCTACCAGCTGAAGCCACCAGCTGTAGCTGTGACAACCATTCACATCTCTAGACACTTGTCTCCTGGGAGCAATGTCACCCAGAGTGAGAACCACTCAGGGCCGAGATATTTCTGGATGACCCCCTCCCGCCCCGTCCGTCCTTTCTCAGATCAACTCCCAGCATTAATGCAGTCACCCCAATGTCACAAACTCCCTCCCCTCCCCAGTGGGCCAGAGCCCAGGCGTGAGGGGGCAGCTGGAGACGTCGGGGGCACGTGGCCAGCTCACACCAGCAAAGTCCCCACTGGGGGCCAGCATGAGGCTCAAGCCCCTCTCGGAGCAGCTCTGGCCACTGAGGTCCAGGGCAGGCAAGCCACTCCCTCTGGGGGCCCCAGAAAGGCCAGGCCCAGAGCTCGGGCTGCCCATACCCCCAGCCCAGCTGGGCCACACCCCACACGCCACCAACATGCTCGGGGACCACAAGGCGGGAGCCAGAGGTTCCAGGTAGCCATTTTCACAGTCCCCCAAGACCACAGGCCAAGTAACAGGGGAGGATTTCACACCACCCCCTGGGTCCCAGGGGGCTAGGCAGCTGCTCCCACCAGCAGCTCTCCCCCCCCCCTAGGGAGGTGTGGCCTCCCCAAGCCTGGCCACTGTCTGTGGACTGGGGCCCCCCAGTTCTCCAGCCAGCTCTCCAGAACCCCACATTGTGCAGAACATGAGCTGCTCGCTTCTGCTCCCTTTGTTTTTCTGGAAACTGTGTTGAAAGAGGCCCCAGACGGGCTCCACATCCATGAAAGGGTCTGGACGCGTTTCCTCTCCTGGCCATTGTGCCCCGCTGTGGCCCGAGACCCCGTATCCTGTTTGTCTCTGTAGCTGCATTCTTGGCCCAAGGCCGAGGGGGTTTCCAAGAGCCTCCCCCACTGTGCCCAGCATCCTTCAGCTCTGCACAGAGCACCTCAACTCGGCATATTGTACCCCAACTTCACAGAGTGTACCCCAACTCTACAAGGGCACCCTAATAGCCTTCCAGAGGAAGAATGTGAACCTTTCAGGTGGGGAGGGGCTTTCCAAATAAGGGGTCCCTCCTGGAAGTTGCACCACAGGGCAGCCCTGTACAGCCCTGTGTGCAAGAGGCTGGTTTCAACCCCAGCCCAGCCCAGGCTTCGGGTGCCCCTGAGAGAGCCTGTCACCCCCTGGGCCTCACTTCTTCCCTTTTAAATGGTCAACTTGGGCTTAGAGATCTCTAAGTGCCCTCCCAGGTCAGCAGCTCTGATCCCTGCAGGGCTGTAATAAATTCCAATTATCACTTGCCAAAAAGATGCTGGATCCATGGATTGTAGCTATTCCAGTGTATTACCACCATCCCACTGGACTGAGTAGCAAAGGGGCTTAGGAGAGGCAGGACCTGCCCCGGGTCGGGTCACACAGCCCCCAGGCAGACACCAGGGCTGCCCAGGGCCAAAGCGGACCCCTGACACTCTAAGGCATGAGACAGACACACAGCCAGAGGAAGAGCTCTCAGGAACTTCCTGCAGGAAATCCTGTGGCCACCCACCAGCAACCCAGCTGCAGCTTCTCTTTAAGCATCCCTGTGGGTCTGAGGTGGCCCCCTCCCACCTTCAGCCCGCCTGGACTCTGCTCTGCCGTTGTGGACGGAGGTTCCCAATGAGCTCCCAGGACGGCTCCCGCCTGATTCCTAGACCATAGATGCTGGCCCTGGGCTGCCATCCAGAGCTGGGGGACAGGGGCTGTGGGGTGCCCTGCCTTCCATCCTCTGCTTATTTTTTAACTCATGGAGCAAATAGCAACAACTGTGGTCCTACAAAGAGAAAAAGCAATTTCTAATTTTGTCATGTCATCTTAGAGCATTTTCAGTCCTCTGGGGCTGTGAGGGGCTGTATCAACACGGTCTTGAGCCAGGAAAGGTGACCTAGCCCAACCCCCAGGCCCAGCTGGGATCCTCTGGACAGCCTCCCTGGCACGTGGTCCAGCCTCTTGGGGGGGGTCCCCCACTCCGCCTTCTGACTGCTCTGCACTTTGGGGTTCAGAGCTACCCCTGCCACCACCCATCTTGGCTCCATCACCCCAGTTCTGACTTCAAGTCCCCACCCACAAGGGGACTCAGATAAGTTGGGGTTACAGACTTGGAAACAGACTGGGATGATGTAGCGCGATCTGTGCGGTGCCAAAGGAAGGGGAAGAAGAGGGAGGCGAAATCTAGGAAGACTTCCTGGAGGTGGAAGCTCCTCAGCTGACTCTTGGAGGAAGAGGGACTAGGCAGAGAGAAGGTGTAAAGGTCTGCCTGGGGACAGGGCCAGCCAGAAGAGCACATGAGCCTGGCCTGCTCCAGGTAGGCAGCTTGCTGAAGCATCCCACAGCCACTTCTGGTGGCTGCAGATTCTGGGGGCAGGTCACCCTCTCGCCCTGAGGGTTAAACTACAACAGGCCATAAACATAAATGGTGAATCCCAGGAATGCAGAGGCCCTGGGGAGGGGGTGGGTTAGGGTTGGGGGACAGGACTACTCCCTGCTGGGTCTCTGCAACAGCCCAGACAGTGGAAGCAAGAGGTACAGGTGATTCTAGAACAGGGGCAGCAGATGCTTTCCATAAAGGGACAGAGAATAAATAGGTTTGGCTTTTCAGGTCATAACGTGGGCTCCACCACAACCCTTCGGTTACAGCCTGAAAACACGCTTAGGTGATAGGAAATGAGTGGGCCTGGCCCGGTGCCAAGAAAACCTTACTTGCAAAACAGGGGTGGGATTTGGCCCTGGGTATGGGCCCTGCTCTAGAGAATGGGGCGGGATGGGGAATTCATGGAAAAGCCCCTCAGGATTACCCTGCCACTGATGCAGGAAGGAGTCACCACAAAACATCCCCTGTCACCCTGGAATTGGGATGTGGATAGGTTCACCATTAGTGAAACAGGGAAGAACAGAATCTGACTCCATGTTGGATCTGTTTCTTTTACTTTAATCTTTGCTTTTTGTTGCTTTTGTTACTATAATCACTAAAAGGTGCTGCCTATAGCTGCAAGCCTACATAATGGCCTGCCTCGGGGAACCCTGCCCCTCTGCCTGAATGTTAAACGAAAGTGCCTTTGTTCACCTCACAGGAAGACATTCTGACCCTGCCCACCTGTGAATGGCTGCAGAAAAGAAATTAACACATCCCCTCCCAGAGGCTGGCCAAGCCAGGAGATATTTTGCAAGACAGGCAAAAAAAAAAAAAAAAAAAAAAAAAAAAAACGTTTGAAACTCCCAATAAAGAGTTGACCTGAGTCTCTGTGACTTTTCATTAATATTCAAATGTTAAAAATGAATGTGAAAATCAATGTTGTAGTATTTCTCTAATTTAATGCAAAGTACAATTATTATTCTATTTGCTCTTTCCTCTACTTCCTCACTCTAACTGGACCTAAACCAGAAATTAAAAAAAAAAAAAAAAAAAAGGAACACTTTAAGAAAGGATTTCCTTAAAATATTTTCAATCTTGCAAATATCAAGTTTCTAAAAATCCTGTGATGGAAACCTGATCATTTCTAGCTCCTTTTCAGAGTGTAGACCACTGGATAGGCATGCACTTTTGGATGCTTGCCTAAATTGTTTTGTCTGCAATTCCCACAACTAATAGCAGCTCACCTAGGCTGCAGAGCTGTCCTCCGATTCTAAAGACCCTTGTACGTTTTAAAGGAACAGAGTACATGAGTAGGGAATGTTTCACTCTTTTTCTCTGTAGAGGACAAAACAGAATCAAATTTGAGTTAAAAAAAAAAAAAAAAAAAGCCTTTTTGGTTTACTTCCTCCCTGTCTCCGTTCTATAAAAAAAAACTGGCATGAGACCCGGATAAGATGGTACTCTAGGCGATTTCCCTGGTACTCTAGGGGGCCTCCCTCCTGGTGCAGTGGTTAAGAATCCACCTGCCAATGCAGCGGACGTGGGTTCAAGCCCTCCAGGAAGTTCCCATATGCCGCGGAGCAACTAATCCTGTGCGCCCCAATTACTGAGGCTGCGCTCTAGAGCCCGCGAGTCACATCTACTGAGCCTGTGTGCCACAACTACTGAGCCCATGCACCACAGCTACTGAAGCCTGCACGCCTAGAGCCCGTGCTCCACAACAAGAGAAGCCACCGCAATAAGAGGCCCACGCACCGCAACAAAGAGCAGCCCCCGCTCGCTGCAACTAGAGAAAGTCCATGCGCAGCAATGAAGACCCAACACAGCCAAAAATTAAATAAATAAACTTATTTTTAAAGAAAGATGGTACTCTAGGACATTAGTCCGCCATCTTCTCAGACACCCGGCTTTCCAAATGAAGACGCTATTCCTTGCCTCAACACCTTGTCCCGATTTATTGGCCTGTAGTGCAGCGAGCAGACAGAGCTTGGATTCGGTAACATTAGGAGAGCATCTCAGTAGAGAATGGTGGAGCCGGCACCAGCACCAGGCAGCCTGGAAGACCAGTAATGACCAGAGAGCTGAAGACCGTCCTGTGCTTGATGCCGGCTCAGGACATGATACAGGAAGCTGCACCCTTCCTCCCTCCTCCCGCTGGTTAGGACTGCAGCTGCTAAATTATCGAGGGTTACCGAGAACCGTCACTTAAGAATGTTCCCCATAAAGACAGGTGATTGGGCTGCGAGGTAGCAAAGTCCGTCCTTCAGGCTTCGGGGGAACTGAGACTCGGGAAGAGGAAGCCCCTCACCCAAGGTCACAGGAGGGGGTGAACCCAGTACTCCCACTGGTCCACGCCAAGCAACGCCCCGTCACCTTTCCTGGTCTCTGGCTCCACATCTGTCAGATGCAGATGTGACCGGACTAAAGCAATCTCCCAGAAAGACACTCCTTCCAAGACCAGTGCATTCCTGAGCCCCACCCGGGTCTAAGGAGCAATCTGCCTGAGATGACCTTCCTTTGCACATCCAAGTCTGAGGTCAGAGCCCGGGACAGAGAGAGAAGCTGCTAGTCTGGAACCCGGCACCCGGCTGCCGCTGGACCTGCCGAAAGGGCTAGAACCATGCGTGTGCTCAGCAGAGCTTGGTCTGTGTTTGTTGTTTCTGGCCTTAGCAGCTGAAACCAGGCCCAATCAAAGATGAGCAGAGCTCTAGGCCCCGTGATTTCAGGAACTGCTCTTTGCAAAACAAGGATATCGGGACCAAACGGCCTTTCCAGATGACTGATGGCCACCCGGGCTGGGTCGAAGGCCTGCAGGAAGCGGTCAGCAGTTCCTGTGGACCAGAGACGCCACCCGCAGTGGCTGTGGCCCCAGCCCGTCCGGCTCTGTCCGGGCAGGCGTCGCCCTCTGCCCAGGAATCGCTGACTCTGCTGCCCTGTCTCCCCGCCTCGGCTCACGAGCTGGCCAGGTGCCTGGGTGTATTTGTGCCTGAGACTCTTCCGCATCCAGAAGAGGGGTGCTTCCTCGTCAACACCCCAAATAATGTGACAGGGCACTCGGAGCAAGTTGGTAAGAAAGGACAAAGGCTGCTTTCACAGCCTATAAGTGAGCAAGGTCCGGACTGGCGTGTTTTCCTTGTCACATCCTTAGGGGTGCCCTGTGGTGCCCACCAGTTCAAAGTAGCCCCCTCCTTTAAAAACTAAGGGACGGGGTGGGAACTCCCCTGGTGGTACAGTGGTTAAGATTCCACGCTCCCAATGCAGAGGGCCCGGGTTCAATCCCTGGTTGGGGAACTAGATCCCACATGCCACAGCTAAGAGTTTGTGTGCCACAACTAAGGAGCCAGTGAGCCGCAACTAAGGAGCCCTCGAGCTGCAACTAAGACCTGATGCAACCAACCAAACAAACCAATAAATAAATAAATACATAAAATATATAAAAAAGAATTAAGGGATGGGGTTCTAAGTGGCCACACAGCTGGCAGTGGCCGTGTCTTAGAGGTTCCTCCCATCATAGGACAGGCTCGCCCTACTGCCCTGGACCATCCATCCCCCGAGTCGTGGGTGACCAGGAGGCGGCTGCCTGGAGGAGATGGGAGTAGGGGGCTCCAGACTGGGATGCACGGCTGCTGTTTTCCCTGGGAGCCTGGGGAAGTCACCCAGCTCATAAATGAGACCCCAGGGACACCCCGATCCCGTGGGCCCTCGCCCTCCAGAGCACCCTGAAGCGGGGTGTGGCGACCACTGGAATTCTGGACGTTATCCCAGCCCAAGCACCAGGGGATGGATCTTGAACTTGGCTGTGCAAACATTAACCCAGGCCCCAGCACACACTTCCCAGAGGCCTCCCAGCCAAGACCCAGCACTGCAGGTGGGACGGGGCAGGAGGGCTCGGGGGGAATTTCCGCAGGCCCCCCGATGTCGCTCCCTGCTGCGCCAGGACTCCCCGTGGGTGATGCTGGCGGGGGGGTAGCCCCCGTTTCAGCCCCCGTTTCATTCATTTGGCTACTTATCTCTGCTCCCTTCCGGCAAAACCTCCAGAGCCTTCTACCCCAGCCAGCTCTGCACCCCTCCTGAGCCTCTCCTCACCCACTCCCCAAAACTGCCCTCGCCCAGGCCGCCAGCACCTTCCACGTTGCTGAATCCAATGGATTCGCCCCTGTCCTCATCTCACTGGCCCCTCGGCCGTCACTCTCTGCCTACCTGCCACACTGCTCTGCCTACACTTGCTCTTAGGTGTGAGCGTGAAGGTCGGGGACTTCAGAGCCCTCTGCCCACACTGACAATCCAGGTGCCACCTCACACCTGAGGGCGATGCCAGGGCTTCCTCTCGGTGGGACTGGACCACTGCCCCCATTGCCCACCACCCACACCTCCATGCTCTGAATCTCAGAAAACAGCACCACCGGCCACTCAGCACCTGGTCCTTCACTTTCCACTGACCTGCCACACTCAGGCCACCCCCTATGGTTGGGGTCCTTGGGCTCCCTGATCCCCCGTGCCCCCCACCACGTCCTCTGCATTTGCACATCCTGTTCCTGGTCACCTTCTCCTCCAGGCTGTGACCTCAACTCCTGTCTGTCTCCTTCCTGCATTGCCTCCTTCTGAGGCCTCGCCGACGTGGACAAGCCACCCCTTCCCCAGCCCTGAGGGCCCTGGGCACATCTGTGCTGTAACTGGGGTTTTTGTCTAGGCTGCCGCTAGGCTAACACTCGAGGACCCTCAAGGGCACTGCCGGGGACGTCTGCGAGCGTTTGTTGAATGACTAACAAACAGGCACCTGAACAGGAGCCCCTGTGCACAGGACCTGCCTGTCCCAGACTCGCAGAAAGAGTAGCCCCCTGAGTTACCGCCTCGGATAGGGCAAAGCCATACAGGACACTCACCCGTCTCTTCCTGCCCGATTTCCAGTTCCCCACTTTCTTCCTGGCTCTCCAGGGTGGCAGCTGGGTGGGAGGGACTCAGGTCTCATCCACGGGCCACTGCAGGCTCCGAGCAGCAGCCCCGCTGCAGGTGGACATCCACACCTGCGCCCTTCACACGCCCGGCCACCCAGCGGCAGGTTTCACAGGCCGCGGTGTGGGGGGCCTGGCTGGAGCACCCACCGATCTGGTGCCAATCCAGGCGTGAGCCCGGGGTCTCCCCTCACCATGCAGGTGGGCACGGCCTCCACCTCTCGCCCCCAACAGAGCCCTCCTGGCTTCACAAAGGTCAGATTTTCCGTCCCAGCACCTCACATGCCAGTCCTGTTAATACCATGCTGACCCCGCACGGTACACGCTAAGGTGACGAAGAGCACCGACTCTGAACCCTGGTGAGTACCTCACTCTTGCCCTGGGTCGTCTGCCCAGGCCCAGCCCCCGCCGGCGTGGGGAAGGGGGGCCCACAGAGGAGAGCGACTATTATCATTAAGGCCAGCGGGGGCAGGGTCCGGCTGCTGACAGCATTGCCCAGCCCCACCCTGTGCCTAGCTCAGTGTGGACACTGGGGACCTGGGTGAATGGATGAATCAGGCGACACTGCCCTCCAGGGCGCTCGGCCTTGTGGTAAAGACAGCCAAGGAAACAGTCGGAGTGACTGTGACAGAGGGCGAGCAGAGAGGCCAGGGCCACCAAACAGCCCCCATGTCAACTGGAGATAGCCGGGGGGGCTGCCTGGAGGAGGGGGCTCCGAGCCTGGCCTTGGCACATGAAACACATTCCGTGGCAGGAAATGTACAGAGCGAGCCTGGGACATGTTTTAGGGCCAGAGAGTAGGAAATGGGATAGAGAGGATAGATAGACAGACAGACAGATAGACAGATAACAGATCGATGGATAGCTGATAGATCCATGGATCCCCACAATGATGGGACTATGTCCAAGAGACGGAGGGGATGACAGAAGAGGTCTCGATGGCGGAAGCTGGGACAATTTAAGGAACAAAATAAAGTTGTACTGGATTATAACCCCAGGTATAAAATGAATATTCCTAAATCCATACTGATATAAGCAAAAGATTGCATAACTAAGTAGTAAATGGAGGAGAAAGAAGCAAATCCCCCATGCAGCAGAATTCCAAGTGGTTTATGTAGCTGCTCCACCCTCCCCAGCCCTCAGGCATGGCTGGGCAGGTGACTTCCTTCTCAGGAGCACTTCATGGAAATAGAGGGGAAGGGTAATTGCATGGGTGGAAAGCTGACAATCACCTCCTTGGCCTGGGCACGCAGGCCGGCAGTTACAGGTCATGTCAACAGCAGGTGCCCTTGCTGGGACGGGATGAGAAGGGCACTTTACCTCTGTGATCTTCCTCTCCCAAACCCATAACCCCAGTGTCACCAAGAGAAAAACATCAGACAAACCCAAACTGAGCATGTACAGGGGTGGGGTAGGGTGGCAGGAGTGAGGAGTGAGGAGATTAACTCAGCTTGGTAGTCAGGGAAGTCTTCCTGGAGGGGGTGACATTTGGGCATGGCCTTGGAAGATAGGTCAGAGCAGGCAAGGGAGGTTCAGGTAGAAGTCCCAGCATGGCCAGAGGGCAGAGCTGGATGGGGAGTGAGCAGGGAGGGTGGGTGGCAACCACGGTGAGAGGGGCCCGCACAGCCAGCCTCTGCAGTCCCTTACCAGGAAGGGGAAGGAAAGTGGCCCACATGGGGGCCAAGCGACAGGATGGGGTGACAGACCTCATCACGACATCTGCATCTAGGCAACAGTGACCAAAAGAGGACAAAGGCTCTCAAGGCTGGGGGCCCTGGTGACCGAAGCTCAGGGGCCAGGACCATGGGTGGTAGGCTCACAGGAGGCTGATTGGGTTCCTATCAAAGTGGACCCCCCACCCCAGTTCCTGTCTGGGTTTTTGACTCTAATCGTGAACCCAAGGGACAGGCAGACGAGGCCAGGGGTTTCTAGACACAAGAAACACACATTCCTGCGGGAAAGACAGGGGCACAGGGTGGCCGGGAGAGGCCCGGGAGCCCTCTGCCTCTGGGTCTCCCATCATCACCCACCCCACACACCCTGTCAGGCAGCAGGAAGAAGGGAGAAGTCCGCACATCACCACACTTGGCCATTTCTCGTGGGGAGGACTCGGCTCAGGCTGCTCCAGTGCCCAGAACGCCTTCTCTTCTCCCTTGGCTGCCTGGCAAACCCTTACGCGTCCTACCAAACCCTGCTCAGTCATCACCTCCTCTGGGAGGCCTCCCAGATTACTCCCAGCTCTGGGAGGAGTTAGCGGAAGAGGGGAACAAACTGCTCTTCCTTTGCCCCTGCCTCACGTGGGCACTGATCATCTCACTGCACACCCCTCCCTGTGCGTCCGCTACAAGTCTCCCCTTCTTTCTGGTCCCTTCATCAGAGCCAGCCACTTGCAGGCTCTAACCTGGCTCTCATTCACTTACCCTAAATCCACATTGGCCTTTTGCTAACAGGGTGGCTTGGGTAAGGTATTTTACCTCTCTCAGCCTCCATCACTCTATCCATGAAATGGGACCACGGTCCTGTCCTATGGGATGGTGCCGAGGTTCCAGACGCGGTCGAGGGTGGGCATGACTCGTTAAGGAGAGTTTCTGGGGCGGCACATGGACCAAAAGCAAGCAGACCCTCAGACTCGGTGGGTCGGCGTCTGAGCCCAGGCAGCTGCAGAGCACAGCCTCTAGTTCCTTCACTTGCTCAAGAGGCTTTTTCTTGATCTCATTTTGTTTTGTTTCAGTGGCTCTCCTTCTTTTTATTTTGTTTTTAACTAAACTTTTTAATTTAAAATAGTTTTAGATTTACAGAGAAGTTGCAGTGACGGTGCAGAGATCCCCACGTGCTCACGCCCTGTTTCCGCAACATCATCTCATGTTGTTATGGTACGTTTGTCACAACTGATGAAAGAGTATTGATTGATACACGTCACCATTAACTGAGGTTCACACTTCATTCGGTCTCCTTGGCTTCTCCCTAGTGTCCTTTTCTGTCCCCAGAGCCCACGGGGGACACCACCTCACACTTAAGTATCATGTCTCTTTAGCTTCCTCTGAGCTGTGGTGGTTTCTCAGATTTTTCCATGTTTTTCATGACTTTTGACAGTTTGGAGGACTGGCCAGGTACCTTTGCAGATTGGACTTCAGCTGGGATTTGTCCGCTGTTTTTCTCGGTCCCTTTACTGTTCATTTTCAACAAACAAAATCTGCTGCGCGTTTTGGTTCCCAGTCAGGCTGGACCCGGCCCTCTCCCAGCAGGTGTTTTTAATTAAACCGCAACCGAGATAATGACCCGCATATTCGATGCTGGAGGAAGAGACCAATGACTCTGCAGAAAACCTTGGGGACTGGACACGGACAGTTCCTAACTGTCCGTGTCCTTGAAATGCATGAAATGATGCTTGGAAGTGCAAAGTGGTCCCAAGAGACCCTTTGTCACCTCCCAGCTCCACAGCCGCCGTCATCTGTCAGGACACCTTCAGCAGGGCTGCGGCGAGCCCGGGGCCAGGCCAATCTGAGGCTGGGTTACCAGCCAACTCCTATAAAACCGCAGTGTTCACCCTTTGCCTGGCAGCCTCTGGCATCACTCTGCAGATGACTGCCTGCTTCTGAGACGGCAGGGCTCCGAGGGGGCAGAGACTCTTTATAACAGCGACTTCTCGGAAATGACCCAGGTGTCAAATAAATCACGCTACAGACTCGCACCGAATAGTAGCACGAGGCTGGTCTCAATGTGCCAGCAAGGGAGGATCTCTGAGCCACATGAAGTGGGAAAAAATCAAGATGCAGCGGGATTTGTACGCTATTTTGTGTTCTAAACGGGAGGTTAGAATATCTTCATATTTCCTTGCATTTGTGAAAAGAAACTGGAAGGATCAATAAATCGGCAGCCGCAGAGGGCTGAGTAGGGAAGCCTGGGGGACTTTTTCAGGTTGCGAAACTCTGTGTGATCCTGTGACAGTGGATACCTGACACTGTGCTTTTGTCAAAAGACTTTAAACTTTATAGCACAAAGTGAACCTTAATGTATGCAAATAAAACAAATTTAGGAGGACAGGGGAATCCCAGGTTGGATGCAGAGTACGACAAAGCAGTGAACAGTATTACAAATGTACGAAACGGCCTCACTGAAGAGAGGGGAGAGGTGCCTGCACATCAGTCTGGCAATGAGTGGAGGCTGAAGGTTGAAGGCAAAAGACCTCACACATGTGCCCTGGGCTCAAGCTGGTCGTGTTGTTCCCCACGGGGGCCTGGGTTACAAAATCTTACGCTTCTATACGTGTGTCCAGTAGTCAGAATGTGCATAATTAAGTAAATGGGTGGTGGGTGGTGACAGCCGGGTTTCTCACTGTTGGAGTGGGAGCTACAGAAAACCAAGGAGAGGAGGCTGGAATGATCCATGGGGGACGGCTTAGAGGTGGAGACATCACTGTGAATTCGCGTTTCACTTGATAGAGATACACAGGTTACATATAGATACACTTATTAGGTATGTGTGTATACGCGAGTTAGTATACATGTATATATACATGCTAGCTTACAGATCTGTGTATATAGATGGGTTAGTATACACATACGTACACACTAACTTATAGATATGTGTATATATATGGATACACGTACACACGAGTAGACACTTATAGATACGTGCGTATGCACAGGCTAGTGCACACATATATACAGGCTAACTTATAGATATGTATATTTACATGGGTATGTGTACACATAAGTGTACACATACATGTGTGTTTCTACATGGGTTCGTATACACATACACATCTGCTGAGAGGTCCTAAAAGACACCCAGGTAGCAACAAGTACACACGGAGTGCAGGTAAATCTTGGTTCCTAAGACTTTTCTCCCACAAAAGGAATCAGGACTGTTGGAGAAATGGCTGATTCTAGGACTGGGCCAGGATGGAGACACGATGAGCCTGGCTTGTAGTGGCAGAAAAGTAAGGAAGGACATGAATGAAGCAACAAATGAATGAAATCCCACCATGATGAGACGTGTCAGAGGGATGCAGGGCCAGCTGAAAGAGCCCTCAGTGGCCAAAGCTAGAAAAACTTGAGTAAAAAAAAACTAATTAGCATTAGATTATAACCCATAATCCCTGTCTAATCAGAAAATTCCTAATTGAGGGGCATTTTACAAAGCACCAAACCAAAACTCCTCAAAATCAAAAGAATTAAAATAAGAAAGGCTATACTAATGGCCAGCAGGCACATGAAAAGATGCTCAACATCACTAATTATTAGAGAAATGCAAATCAAAACCGCAATGAGGTGTCACCTCACACCAGTCAGACATCATCAAAATGTCTACAAACAGCAAATGCTGGAGAGGGTGTGGAGAAAAGGGAACCGTCTACACTGTCGGTTGGGAATGTAAACTGGTGCAGCTACTATGGAAAACAGTATGGAGGTTCCTCAAAAAACTAAAAATAGAGTTGCCATATGATCCAGCAATCCCACTCCTGGGCATATATCCAGACAAAACTGTAATTCGAAAAGATGCATGCACCCCTATGTTCAAAGCAGCACTCTTCACAATAGCCAGGACATGGAAACAACCTAAATGTCCATCGACAGATGAATGGGTAAAGAAGATGTGGTACATGTATACAATGGAATATTACTCAGCCATAAAAAAGAACGAAATAATGCCATTTGCAGCAACATGGATGCAGCTAGAGATTATCATACTAAGTGAAGTCAGTCAGACAGAGAAAGAAAATACCCTATGATATCACTGATATGTGGAATCTCAAATATGACACAAATGAACTTATCTACGAAACAGAAACAGATTCACAGACATAGAGAACAGTCTTGTGGTTGCCGAGGGGGAGGGGGGGAGGGATTGAGTGGGAGTTTGGGATTAGCAGGTGCAAACTGTTGTATAGAAAATGGGTCAACGACAAGGTCCTACTGTAGAGAACAGGGAGCTATGTTCAATATCCTGTGATAAACCATCATGGAAAAGAATATGAAAAAGAATATTTACATGTATAACTGAGTCATTTGCTGTCCAGCAGAAATTCACACAGCATTGTAAATCAGCTACACTTCAAAAAATAAAAGAAAAACCAAGAAGGAATGTCTGGGAAATTGTCACAGTCCAGAAGCCCTAGGAGATGTGACTACTAAATGTCACATGGGGTCCTTGATGGGGTTCTGGGGTCCTGGGACAGAAAAGGGACATTAGCTAGAAGCAAAGGAAACCTGAATGAAATATGGGCTTCACTTAGTAATAATGAATCAATATTGGTTCATTAGTTGTGACAGATGCATGGAAACGATGTAAGATGTTAGTAATAGGGGAGACTGGGTAGGGCTTACAAAAGCTCTCTGTGCTATATTTGCAATCGTTTTGTGAATCTAAAACTGTTCTTGGACTTCCCTGGTGGCGCAGTGGTTAAGAATCCGCCTGACAAGGCAGGGGACACGGGTTCCAGCCCTGGTCCGGGAAGATCCCGCGTGCCACGGAGCAACTAAGCCCGTGCACCACAACTACCGAGCCTGCACCCTAGAGCCCATGAACCACAACTACTGAGCCCGCATGCCACAACTACTGAAGCCCACGCGCCTAGAGCCCGTGCTCGCAACGAGAGAAGCCACCGCAACAAGAAGGCCGCGCACCGCAATGAAGACCCAGCACAGCCAAAAAATAAAAAAATAATAAAATAAAAATTAAAAAAATAAAACTGTTCTTAATAAATCACATCTTTTGGGGCTTCCCTGGTGGTGCAGTGGTTGAGAATCTGCCTGCCAATGCAGGGGACACTGGTTCGAGCCCTGGTCCGGGAAGATCCCACATGCCGCGGAGCAACTGGGCCTGTGAGCCACAACTGCTGAGCCTACACGTCTGGAGCCTGTGCTCCGCAACAAGAGAGGCCGCGATGGTGAGAGGCCCGCGCACCGCGATGAAGAGTGGCCCCCGCTCGCCGCAACTGGAGAAAAGCCCTCGCACAGAAACGAGGACCCAACACAGCCAAAAATAAATAAATAAAACATAAAAAAATACGGGAGTCCATGTATTTAAAAAAAAAAATCACATCTTTTTTTTTAAAGAGGCCCAGTAAGGTGGAAAAATCTGCAAGTGTGGAGAGGGAAGGATGAAAGCCCAAAGACACTGGAGGGCATGTCTCAGGCCTACTTGCCATGTGGCCTTGGGCCAGCCTCGGAGCCGCCCAGGCTGCACAAGGAGGCCGAGAGGGGCCGAGCCTGGCTCTCCTTGTGCTCTCCTTGCGGTCCGAGGCACTGGGAGAGCCGAGGCAGGCCTTCAGCGGAGGCCCCGGTTCCAGCCACGACCTGCTTGTGATCTCGGGCATGTTATGCCCCCTCGAGCCTCCGGCCCAGGCCCCTCCACAGGTCACCTGAGAATTGTAGGCTCTGTTTTGTGTAAACAAAACTCAGCCTGGGGCCTGACCCGAAGCCCCAGAGGTGGGGAGGGAGAGAGGGAGGGTCACCAGGCCCACAGTGCCTGAGGATCAAAGGGGCACATTCTTGCCTGGGCCACAGGGCTGCCCCTCGCCCCGCCCCGTCCCCGCCATCAGTCTACGCGAGGTCTGCAGTGCACCCCAGGGACGCGAGGCAGGGCCGTTCCCCACCCCTTCCACCTCCACCCGTACCCATTCAAAACCCACTCTCGGGCCCACTGCCCAGTGTTGCAGGGACTTTGGCCCCTGGGGGTGGGGTGGGGGCTGTGGGAAAGAGGTGCTGATGCCCAGGGCGGGCGGGGCCACCTTAGAGGCAAGGGGAAGCCAGCCCAGGGCTTCTTTTCCTCTCCAGGGCCGTGGGCGCCGTGCCCCCTGGGCACACCATCCTGAGCCCCAGCACGGACGCTGGCATCTCGCAGGTGGCAAACTGAGACTCAGAGGGGGAGTCACTTACTCGCAGGCCAGGGGCTCAGCCAACATCAGAATCCCCGGGGCTGCTGCCTCCTGGGCCCTCAAGAGCCCTCCCCACGCCCCGCTATGAGCCCCACCCCTGGGGAGGCACCTCCCTGCCTCACAACTGCCACCCTGACAACATCCAGCTTCACCACCAGCCCTTGGCCCCTTTCTCAGGCGCAGGGCCAGCTGAGCACTGCCCTGCCGCTCCCCGGCCAGGACTGTTTTGGGGACACACGCACACCCTCCCCTGGCCTCACCTGCCCCGGCAGGTGACCCTCAGCGTGGGGCTGGGGGCTGCAGCGTAGGGGCGGCTCCTCCTAGAGCAGTCCTGCCTGGTGGTCTGGAACTCACCCTGCCAAGGAAAGGAGGGAGGGAGGCTCCCGGGGCCCCTCAGGATGGTCCCTGGCCGTGCGATGCCTGTCCCGGGCAGGAAGGCGCACATTTGCAGCAAGCTGGCCCTCCAGGCTCCGATCAGGCGGCCTGAGCTGTCAGCCCGGGTCATTGGCTGTGCCCGCGGTCAGCCCGCCCCACCAGGAAGGGGCCGAGTCTCCTCAACGACCTTCCTCCTCCTTACTGGCCCGTGGAAGTCAGCAATCCGGGGTCAGCATTCCTGAGCTGGGCGGGCAGGTGAGGCCCCCTGGCTGCAGGAGGGCAGCAGCCTAGCTCCCAGACCAGCCTGTGTGCCAGGGGATGCAGGGGCGCCAGGTGACGGGTGCCACCTCCCTGGTCCCTGTACCTCAGAGAGGCAGGAGGATGGGCCCTTGAACACTGCTAGCCTGTCCAAGAAGAGTTCGCCCCTCTTGCTGGGGCCAGTTTCGGTAGCTGGGAGCTCAGCAAACATCCGTTGAGCAACTGCTGTGTGCTGGGCCCTGTGCGAGGCAACAGCAGATCTCAGGGCGTCCAGAGAGACCATTTCCCAAAGTAGCTCCTCATGGGTCACCGGCAATGTCCTTAAAGTTACAGATCCTCGACTCCAGACCCACCGCGTCAGCACCTTCCAGGACAGGGCCCAGAAATCTAGATTTTTAACAAGTTCCCAAGGGGGCCCTGTCATCAGGCAAGTCTGAGCACCCCGTCCCAAAGACATGTCTATGCTCAGACATTCAAATAGGTGGGCAGAGTCACCTGTGACAGACAAGCCTTCCGTGCCCCTCCACAGATCCCTGAACCACGAAGGGCGGGGCCCCTGCTTCCAGGACTGGCCATGTGACTTGAGGCAAGTTTCTTAACCTCTCTGTGCCTCCCTTTTTTTTTTCTTCTGGCCAAGCCATGAGGCATGCAGGATCTTAGTTCACCAACCAGGGATCTGGGGATCGAACCCGGGCCCCCTGCAGTGGAAATGTGGAGCCCTAACCACTGGGCAGCCAGGGAAGTCCTGTGCATCTCTCTCCCTGTCTTTGAAATGGAAGAATGCTAGATAGTCGCCCCCACCCCCGCAGTGGAAATGTGGAGCCCTAACCACTGGGCAGCCAGGGAAGTCCTGTGCATCTCTCTCCCTGTCTTTGAAATGGAAGAATGCTAGATACTCGCCCCCCCCCCACCCCAGTCAGTGTTCGTGAGAAATAAAAGAGTTAGTAATTGCTAAGGGCTCAAAACAATGCCCTACATACACATGCACACACACACACATACACGCACGCACACCCCAGATGTGCATTTTTATCAGGCACCCTGCTGGCTCTGGCTCAGCCACAGGAGATGATTTGTGCTGTCTTGGGGAAGAGCTGGCTTGGGCAGGAGGCAGGAGGTGCTGCGCCTGCGGTGGCCTTGGGCTGGACAAGAGCTGGCCGCTCAGTGCCCGTCACCCATGTGGATGGACGAATGAATGAGTGAATGAATGAGGTACAAAGTACCTGACATTTTCTTTGCTTTTACTTACAAGAGCACGGAGTTGGTTCCCACAGCGCCCTCTGGCTGACACCTGATAATACTGGTCACCGTGGTCCCTGACACTCTCCCTTCAGTCCAGAAACCTGGGCTCACTTCCTGTGACCCCTTGGGCTCACCTGGGCTCACCCTGTCTGGCCTGTCCGAGGACCGGGGCTCTGGCCTCAGGGCTCACATTCCTGCGGGTGTCAGCAACCATCAGGCCACAGGCGAAGGGCGTAAAGACCGCTGGTTTGTTTTCAACCATGGAAAGTAGAGATTTCACACTAAGACAGATATCTGGCTGTTCTGGAAAGTCGGGAAGCCTGGACACACGGAGCAGCCTTCCCCCACCACCCACCAAGGGCCTGCTGCCCCTGCATGGAGGGTGAGCTCTCCCATGGCCACGGCCACCAGGGGCTCCCCTGGTTCCCGAGTTGGCGCCCTGCAGGCACTGAGCTGTGATCCCGCTTCCCTGGGCCAAACCCTGGTGGCTTGGTTCCCAGGAACCTGCCCGGGGCCCTGAAATTCCTAGTCACCCCCACCAAGCTCTCTAACGCTGCAGGCCTAGGCTGACCTGCAGGACCCCACCCAGGGGCCAGGGGAGGGTGCTGGTCCCAACCCCGGGGGAGGCCAGGCTGGGGGCTTAGAGGTAGTTAGGTCCTGACCACCCTCCTCAGGGGGCCCTCCCCCAGGTCAAGGGCTGGCAGGGTGCCAGGCACCTGGCTCAGGCTTAGATCCCGAGGGCTCCCATCCCCCAACCACTGCCCATTTCCAGGGTTGGAGACCAAGGCCCCGAGGGGCCCGGCAGCTTGGACAGACTCTCCTGCTGCAAGTCCCCTAGCAGGGTCCCACTGCGGGATTTCCCCCACTCAGGTCTCGAGTCTGGAAGCCCTTTTGTGCTAGAGACCCATCCTCTGCCCTTCCCTAGCCCTGTGGGTCCTCTCACAGGGCTGAGCTGTGTCAGGAGCCCTGTATTTTCTTTTCTTTTAAATTTTTTTTTGCACTGTGCTGCATGGCTTGTGAGATCTTAGCTCCCCAACCAGAGATCAAACCTGTGCCCCCTGCAGTGGAAGCGCGGAGTCCTAACCACTGGACCGCCAGGGAGTTCCCAGGGAGCCCTGTATTTTCAATCCCGGGGTCACTTCGGACAATGCACAGCTCTCTCTGGGCCTCAGTTTCCCCATTTGCAAGTGGGAAGCGGATGGCCTGGGGACCTTCTGGGGACCACGGCTCTGGAGCAGACACCTTCCCAACTACCAGACCGCAGGCATCACTGCTCCTCTCAGCGGTGCTGGCTGAGGGGCCCGAGGCCATTGTGAGCCTGCGTGGGATGCCCTGACACCTCTCCTCAACCACACAGCAGCCTCACATCCGCCTCCTTGAACCTAATTTTGATGGGCTCAGGATTGGTACAAGGAACACGAGGGCTTCCCTGATGTGCATGAGATGTACAAACCATCTTGCCTTGGGGATTGGCTCTATAGAGCCCAGAATTCATTTATAAACAAACAAATCACCTACGTCCTAAATTTCTTGTCTTAACCTTTTAAAGACCATTTTGGAAATCTTGCTTTAAAATAATGAAAGCCAAGTGCACCAGCCGTGATCTTAGCCCCAAGAGGGAGCACGGTGGACTGGGGCTGTCTTCCGGGTGAGTCTCCCCCACGTGGAGGGGCCGGGGTGAGCCATGCAGTGAAGGGCAGAAGGTGGCCTGAGGGGAAGGCGTGACCACTCCACGAGAAGCTAGAAGACCTAGAACGTGTCTTGACAGGGCAAGATACCCACAGCCGGGAAGCAAAAGCTGTGAATTAAACGGACGGTACTTGGTCTGATCCCTTCTGAGATAAGCAGAGCTCCCTGCAGCCAGAGTGACATACAAACAGGGGCTGAGACCTGCATGCCCGGTGGGGACAGGCATGACCCCATTGGCACAAAGCAGCTTTATATGTGAATAGGAGGTTGGGGCAACACCCCAAGGCCACGTGGACTTGGACTTGGTTCTTGGGACAGGGTCATGGGGGCTATCTCAGCGCACTCCCATGAGGTCGCTTGGGGCTCCCTCCAGGACTAGGGTCCATCCCAGCCCACAGACAGTGGGAAGTTGCCAGACAATTACTGTAGATGTTATGGCAGGATAAACACTGACTACACGAAGATATTCTCAATGTATCCCGCGAGGCCAGGCTGAAGGAGGGGATTTCAAAACATCATGGATGATCAGAGCCCATTTTTGGCTTTGAAAATGCTCTTTAGAGGAAGAAAACTGGACAGAAGAATACGAAAATGTTCTCTGTGGTCATCAGAGTGACGAGGTCGGGGCCATTAAATGTTCATTATACTCTTTCTGTATTTTCAGGGTGTATCACTTTAAAATCAGAAGATGAGGCTTCCCTGGTGGCGCAGTGGTTGAAGCAGGGGACGCGGGTTCATGCCCCGGTCCGGGAAGATCCCACGTGCCGCGGAGCGGCTGGGCCCGTGAGCCATGGCCGCTGAGCCTGCGCGTCCGGAGCCTGTGCTCCGCAACGGGGGAGGCCACAGCAGTGAGAGGCCCGCATAACGCAAAAAAAAAAAAAAAAAAAAAAAAAAAAAAAAAAAAAAAAAAAAAAAAAAAAAAAAAAAAAAAAAAAAAAAAAAAAAAAAAAAAAAAAAAAAAAAAAAAAAAAAAAAAAAAAAAAAAAAAAAAATCAGAAGATGATTACTTTGTACTCAGAAAAAATGCAACTGGTGGGTAATGAAAACCATCGTTTGGATGCACGTTTATACATGTGGGCGTTCCTGAGCGTTTCTGAGCCCAGGATGAGCACACTGGCAGCGGCCCTCAGAGTTCGGGCTCCTGGAGCCACTTTCCTCAGGAGGCCCTGGGCTCGGGACCTCCGGCCCCCCTCCCCCCCATTTTTCATCCTTTAAGGTGTTGTCACTTGCTCATGGTGTGTCTCCCTCCAGACCCCCACTGTGAACGGGCACGTGGATGAGCCCCAGGGAGCCCAGGGGAGGGGGTGTAATTCTCTCCCTGAGTGGCTTTGGGCAAGTCCCTCCCCTCTAGGTCCCTCCTCCCCCTCTCTAGACATCAGACCAGCTCCCTGGTGGTCCCCACCTTCACGCTCAGGCCAAACCCGGGGGTTGGGGGGACGGGGGAGTGGTGGTGGCCCCTGCCCACCACTGCCCTCTAGTGGAAGACTGAGCACAGAAAACGCCGCATGGGTCACCCCTCTGGGGCCCGCAGGGCTAAGATCCCTGTGGCGCCCTCAGGAGGTGCACCCCAAGGCTGTGTTCCTATAATCACCACCCACTCCCCAACAGGTGAGAGGGCCGGGGCTTGCCCAGGAAGTGCTGAGCTGTCTTCACCTGGTTCTCTCTACTTGTTAAAGCCCTGGGTTTTCATCATACAATAGTATGGAGAAATTAGTGACAGGTAACACATATTAAGAACTTGCAGTGATGATACTGTCCCCAGCCACCTGGTCACTTGGGTCCACACCTGATCACCAAAGCTGTCCTAGGAAGTGGGTGTTCTGGCCTCGCCTCCTTAGAAAGGATCTCAGAGGAGACAGAGTGAGCCCGAGGTCAACTCAGAGGAGACAGAGTGAGCCCGAGGTCAACTGGTGACAGGGGTAAGCATCAATACGGCCAGGTGCTCTGACCCTACTGGCAGGACTTGTGGCCAGCCACAAAGTGGCTGGTGCCTGGGGTGCCGTGTTCGGGGTGTTGGGGTCATCGGCTGACCGAGTCAAGGTGAAGGCCCTGCACGAGCTCTCAGCCATCTCTGTTGCTCCAGACAGGGAGCTGCCTGAGGGCAAACAAGGGAAGACCTAGACTGAGTCCCACTTCCACCAGCCACCCAGCAAGACACCTGGGCAGATGCCTCCCCCGCAGCCTAAGTAACATCTGTGGGGTCACGGCAGGGTTGCAGAAAGAGCCAGCCAAGCCAGGACTCAGTGCGGCAATATCCATGGAGCATGTGTGAGCCCCCAGCGGTGGGAACTGCCAACGAGGACACAGCAGGTGCCCTTCCCTTGGAAACTGCAAGCGCCGTCCCCTCCTGGCTGCCCCTCGTGGCACCCAGCTTTCAGAGGAGACAGGGTGGGGTGGACAGAGAGAAACTCACCTGGTTCTGACACTTCCGGCCGTATTTCCTTGAGTCACAGACACATAACGTCTCCAAGTTTCAGGTCATTCATCTTCAAAATGAGCTCAGAAGCGATCCTCCCCACCCAGCAAAGCTTTGGATGAGACCACAGCCCGGCCGATGGCCTGGCTGCAGCCTCCCAAGAGCCCTTGAGCCACAGAAACTGTGTGATAAGAAACGTCGGTGGCTGTGAGCCACTAAAAATCACAGGGCTCACCCACAGGACAGGAACGTGGACAGTGGCATCAATCACACTTGGGGTCTGTGCACTTCTCCGCTCTGCCATTTGCTAGCTTCGGGAGGACCTCGGTTTCCTCATCTGTGAAATGGAGCCAGCAATATCAGGGGCTGCCAGGAGGACAGATAGGGTAACTCGGGTAAAGCAAAAGCAATGCCTTCGCTAACAGGAGCACCCGTTGCTCTGGGGCCGAGTCTCTGGCAGGTGGTCATTGCTTCATCAGTGTCTATCCCCTTCCCCCGTCGCCCTGGAATGTCGTCTCCTTGTTTGGAGAAGGAAACACAGGAAGGCCGCAGGTCTGTTTTGACTGCAATTTGGGAGAGCAAATGACAAACAGGACCTGATTTTCTGGAAGGACGAGGATGAGAGTGATTTGACAAAATGCTCTGGCAGACCCCCTTGGTCGCCACAGTTCACGAAAAAGCACCTGGGATTAGAAAGCACTTGATCTTGGGGGTATTGCTGGCTCTGCTGATGGCTGGCTGTGTGACTGCAGGCAGGGTGCTCACCCTCTCTGAGCCTCGGTGCGCCCAGCTGTGAGGTGGGTCACGCGTGGACCAGATGACACACGGACATATTGTGGCTCTCCCTGTTCTCCCCCCAGCCCGCCTGCCCCAGGAGTCTGTCTGGGAGTCCCTGGGTCCCCTAGTCTGCCTTCTCATCTGAGTCCAGATTTTATTGAATCAATCAATCTAAAATCTCCAGGTCCTGCTCTTACGGGCAGACCCTGTCTTACTGTACAACCACCTGCAGATTGTCCTTCAACCGTATCCACGCCTCGACCTCCCTCTGAGGCTCTGCGAGATCAGGAAACTTGCCCGGGCCACATGGCTCAGCAGTGGCCCAGAGGGGCTGGAGCCTGTGTCTCTGGCTCTCCCGGGAGGCACCTCTTCTAGGGACCCGGGAAACCCGGCAGGAGCAAGGCCACAGGTGAGGCGGGGGCCAGGAGACCCGAGAGAGGTGGGGAGAGAGGACCCTCCCGGGGTGTTGGCTGGTCTCCCTCGGTCTGGCCCGGCCTCCTTGGGGCCACCTTGGCTCTGGGCAGCCGTGGGCAGCTCCAGTTATGGTCAGGTAAGTGCTGCTGTTAGGGGATCCTGGTTAGCCAGCCACAGGGAAGGAATGAGCCCAAGCCAGCAGGCGTGTTCTGCTCACACAGCGGACGGGCCGGATGGATGGACGGGCTTCGGCTGCCATTCCAGACCTCAGCCCAGCCCTGTACGCCTACCGTGCACCAGACCCTACAGAACACAGGGTGGACCTGGGTCTCCGGTCCCGGTGCCCTGGCCCCCAGTGACATGACCTGGGGGGACCCCTCCCTTTGTCAGCCTGTTTCCTCACCTGTGTGAGGTGATCGTGACACAGAGTTGGTGAAGGACTGTAGGTAAAGTATAGGAATGCTGTGTGCCCAGCACAGGGAGGGCACTTACTTCTTGCTGTTTTCATTATTTTTACAAATTTTACATAAAGGAAAATTAATTTTGCTCTGGTGTCCAGTGTTGAGTTTTAACACATATAATCGCCCCACGACAATACAAAATGATTCTGTCCCCTCTCCAAACACGCTCTGAACTACGAATGCAATGCTTTTACCTGGAGGTGGTCAAGCTGGTGGGCTGTGCCCCGCGTCCCTGTCCGGTCTGTGTGGATGGCAGTTCCAAGGCCAGTTCAGCTTTTGAAGCCTTTGCAGGGCTATTTGGATCTGACTCTCGTGTGCATGACTAAGACCCTGACCCAAACTTAGTCGGGTCCCCACGAGCCCTCTTGCTTTTTTCTTTTTAAAAAATTTTTTATTGGAGTATAGCTGATTCACAATGTTGTGTTAGTTTCTGCTGTACAGCTAAGTGAGTCTGTTATACATACACATATATTCCCCTTGTTTAGATCCTTTTCCCACATAGGCCGTTATAGAGTACTGAGTGGAGTTCCCTGTGCTAGACAGCAGGCCCTTATTAGTGACCTATTTTATATATAGTAGTGTGGATATGTCAATCCCAATCTCCCAATTTATCGTCCCCCCCCAAGCCCTGGTAACCGTAAGTTCGTTTTCTACATCTGTGACTCTATTTCTGTTTTGTAGATAAGTTCATTTGTACCCTTTTTTTAGATTCTGCATATAACGTGCCCAGTGTTCATTCTAGCTTTGTCCTAAAGAGACAGAACCCAGCTAAGCCGGTCCAACGCCTCAACCCCAGCGCCCCCTAGTGGATGTCCGATTCCCAGCCTTCAGCAAGGATGCTTGCTGTCTGGGGGTTTAGCCAGAACCTCTTTCACCCCGATGTTCCCTCTTAGTAATCTTCTATCCAGCGGCCCCACCTACTCCTGGGCCATAAACCCCACCTGTCCACCCTGTATTCAGGACTGAGCCCAGTTCTACCTATCGCAATAGTCCAGAATAAAATCCCGTTTCACTGCTCTAACCGACATCCAGCTCCGGGTTTTCTCCGACGTGCACCCCCCAGGATTCTCTTTATGGTCAGAACCTAAAGCTCATGCAGCTTGGGGGTGGGCAGCCTCCTTGACCCCCGCCCCCCAGGCCCAGGGAGGGCGCTTCACCGAGCGGTGGTGGGTCCTCTGCTCACAGTCGGGACTTCTGTGGCGGGAGGTCCACGGAGGCCAGAAGGACTGAAGCTGCTAGAGCCAGGGGCACTGAGGGGCTCTCACACCCCCCATTCGCCTGTGGCAGGGGGGTCGGGTCACGAGCACCGGCTCACATCACCTTATTATTCTGTCCCTGCCAGCCTGCGAGGGCCCTAGGATTGTTCCCGTTTCAAAGATGAGAAGAGTGAGGCCTGGAGAATGATGGCAGTGTGACAACCGCAAATCCTTCCTCTGTGGCTGGTGGTTCAGGTTGTAGGCACAGTTGCTCAGAAAACCCACGTGCGGGCTTTCCCTTCGTTAGAAGTTGGAGGCTGCAGGGCCGCTACCGTCTTTTCTCGGCCTCTGTCTCTCTCTCTCTCCCTCTAGCCGAGTGTAAGAAGACAGATAGTTTGCTGTTGAGAGAACAGGTCAGATTACCTGTTATCAGCAAGAATCCTCCTAACTCCTCCCCCTTCTCCCTCCCAGCGGCGGGGACATGCTTAGAGAAATGAGAACAGCATCCAGGGTGCGGGATTCTAACGCCACTGAAACATCTCTTGCCTTTTTCTTCCTTTCAACCATTCTCATCAAGGATTCCTTGAGAAAATGGAGCTCTAATACCCTCAGGCATCCATCGTTCTAACGAATTAACCCCCTGCCACCCCCATGCACCTAGAATGTCCTCGGCTAAGCATCCCTGAGAGAAAACAGGCCCGCGAATCACGGAGTCCCGGGTTCAGAACTTGGCCGGAGAAAGGCGGCTCGGTTTCCCCTTCCCATCACTCCCAGCTCCCGTTTCCCTTCCCCTACCCTCAACTCCTCCTCTATCTTTTCTGTGTCTCTGTGTCTCTCTCCCTCTCTGCCCACCCCTCCTCCCCACGTGCCTGACGTCCCTAGTCTCTGCAATCTCACAGTCACTCAGATAGCTCAGACATGAGACTCAGCTGCTTTGATTCTAAATTTCCCAGGAGCCCCGCCGCCTGGGATCTGCGCCTGGTATCCAAGGCTCCTTTGGTCATCGCTCCCACCCCCCAGCCTTGGCAGCCTCCTCTTCTGCAGGCTCCGACCCCTCCCTGTCTAAGCCTGGTCTTCCTTTCCCTAACCCCGCTCCAGAAAGGGAGACAGGGCTTCAAGAGGAAGTTGACTGTGAAAGTGATCCCCAGGGACAGGAGTGAGGTCCCAGGAGAGGGCCGCAAGGCGGGGCGGGGGCCGGTGATGAATGGATGCTGTCAAGCTACTCACCCTGCACCTTGATCCCTCTGAGATCTTCTAAGGAGCCGAGAGGAATGTGCCTGGGAATTGTCCACTCGAGCCTCGAAGAGGGGCCGTGGGTGCCCAGACTCCAGCCCCCTTGGTCAAGGGTGGCCTTGGCTGACGGTGGCCTTGCACCACTGGGTTGGCAGAGTGGCCAGTCATGCAGGCATCCACACCACGCGTTAGTTAGCGAAGCCCAGGGCAGAATCGAAGAGCCTTGCAGGGCAGCGCCCGACGTGCCTGCCGCAGTCCCGCCCTTGCGTGGCTCAGCTCTGCTCACGCCCCCGTCAAGGCCCGGCCACCATGCGGCCTCTACAGAGACTCACTCAGGAGGTTTAGCAAAACAAGGTTTGGCCCTGCGGCTTCAGGAGAGGCTCCCATGGACGCTCGTTCTCTCTCTCCTCCCTGCCCGTGACCGTCACTTCCATCAAGGTCGCTTGAGGGGCGGGAGGCCCAGACCCTCAGCGGCCCTTACTGCCGGCCCCTTTCACACAGCGGTCGTTGCCCTGCCTGTTTACTGCCACCGCGGGTGGAAGAGCCCAGCGGTGCCGCTGTGGTCCTCCGGGTTCCGGGCTTACGCCCCCTGCCCTCACTGTAGGGACACCCCTAGTTCCTCAGGATGATCAGGGGCAGTCACCGTCCCCCTCCACTCCCACCCCTGGGAGAGTAACTCTGCCTTTTGGTCCGTTGGTCTGAGGTCCCCACTCGCAGGCAGTTTCAAGTTCAATGGAATCTTTACTCCATCCCCTGGAGGAGGCATCCCCAGCCCCTCCGCCCACGCTGAACCAGGACCACTAATCCAGCAGAGCCCAAGACCGCAGAGACGAGCAGCACACCTCCTACTAGTGGGTCCCTCCGGATGATGGTGACAGGGGCCAGGCGCGCTTCTGCTCTTGGTTCGGTCCTGTGCACCGCCTGCTGGTTCCGGGCATGTACTGCATCCTGGAAGGCAGGGCTCCGTCTGCAGGGGATGGTCCCTGTGCTGAGCCTTGGAGGGGGTATTCTATCAGCTGGCAGCTTCCGGAGATGTCTTTTGGGGCAGGACAAGTAGATCCCTTGGTGTGGGACTCACTGTCATGTCTTCTTTGCTGCAAAATGGTACTCTTGGTCTGAGGCCTCTTCCTAAGGAGGCTACATAGACAATATTGATGATTATCATTCACAAATTGAACACTGACTTCCTATCAGCCCCCACTGGGTGAAGAATTGGAAACCCAAGGAGTATTCCATGGTGAGTGGACTTCCCCTCCAGGTCTTGGCAGGTTGACCTCTAAGAATTTCCCTGACACACAGCAGAAATTCTTTTCTTGCTGAGCCTTGCCTGGAACAGAATTGGGAGGTGTCACCTTTCTTTCCATCTCTGATGAGGGTCAGGCAGGTCAGAGGCTCTCAGGAATTCCCCCATCTCTCCTACCAGACCAGGGAGCAGGTGAAGGGGAGGGCTTCCTGGACTGTTGTGCCACTTAAGTCAAGTGCAATCCAAGCACCATTCCATCTGGAGGGAGATCCTGCCCAGGACACTTTCAATGACATCACAAACAGTGATGCCTTAGGGTACTTGAGGGTGGTGTAATAAATAACGAAAGACTCAGGCCCACGTGGCTCAAAGGTCTTTCTTGGCTCATGGACTTGGAAGTCCAGAGATAGGTGGGTCTCAGTACTGGCTTGATCCAGGGGCTCTGGCCCCACTTCTCCATGATTTCCTCCTGATGTTGGCTTCATTCTCAGGCTGTCGGTATGGGGACAAAATTGCAATACATCCCCCATCACAACATCCAGACCAGGAGAGAGGAGCGTGTCCTGGAGCTCCCCCCTAAGGAAGACAAATATCTTTTCCAGCATTTCTCCCCACTCACATCCCTTTGGCCTGAACTGGGTCATATTCCATTCCTGGAGAAAGTCCTGTGTCCGGGGAAAGCTGGGTGCTAAGTGGTGTAGCTGATCCTTGTCTCCAGAGGAATGTAGTAGCCCTTAGACCCGTCAGAACCTTCTGAACTGGGACAGCTTACTGGGAAGCCCATGGGGACTTCTTATTGGGGTTGCATGGTGAGAAAGAATGGAAATGTGGGTGCTGTGAGAAAGCAAGGAGAAGAGAAATGGGCATCAGGTAAACACCAGTCGGGAGACAGAGAGTAAGGAATTCCCGAGAGCTGACCCACCTCTCCACACTCATATGCTTCCTTAGGTCATGATTACAAACTACATACAGCCTCTGCAGCCAACACCTCAAATATCAGGAAAGGGTGAGAGGACGGCTGAAGACCTTGCATGAAACTGCACCTTCCTTCCTCTCCTCTTGTGTTGGCTGAAGGCAGGTGCGTGGGTGCTCTTTACCAAGAGCAATGTCTACACACCTATCCTAGGCTGGATCTAAAGGCTGGCAACGCAGGACAATTAGCATTCTGCGGTAGCATGCCTGCAATTAGAGTACTCCACCACGTGGGGGCAGTGAAGCAAAGACATTGATTGGCCTTGTTGAAGCAATACATCTTCCTGTGAGAACAGTATCCTGAGAAGTGTGGATGATAGCATTTTTTTCTCCATGAAGTCATGTTACCTTTCTGTTAAAAATATGCCTCTTCATGAATACGACTGAGTTCCTTTTAGGAAACTTTTGCTCCTCACCTGCAAAGTGCCAGGCTTTCTGTGCCCTGGACCCACAGTCAGTGCTCAGGCTTCTGTGTCCAGCCACACAAGGGACAGACACAAAGGGGTGGTTCGGGGAAGTGGCCCTGGGGATGGATGCTGCATGAGCTCCGGTTCGTGGGTGAAGCCAGGCTCGCCTCACCCCAGGGACAGGGAGCAGGCTCCTAGAGTGTCGGGGGTGGAGAACAGCACAGTTCCCAGCAATTGTTTTTAGTGCTGTGGACACAGCTGACCTGGTCCCCTCTCTGCTGGGGCAGTGTTCCCACCCACGGCGGGATTGGGAGCCAGACCTCAGCCCTCACTTCAATAGACTCAGCCGTTATGGAGAATCAATGCACCTTTCTCCTTCCATCCGGCCTGGAGAATTCAGGAGAACTGTAGGTGTGTGATGCTGAGCTTGGACCTGAATTCGCTGAATAATCCAGGTGTGTGGACCAGTGTTTGAGGGAGTGAGGCTCCAAGATGTGAGTCACATGTTACTTTTACTCCTGGTTTCATATGGCCTGGTTTTAAATTATTGAGTGGCTGGAAAGATCCCACAATGAAATCATATTTCATTTGTTTCTCCATTTGGCTGTTAAGTGAATCAATGTCTGGGCTGTATTTAGAGGTGAAGAAAGTACAGAGAAACCCACAGCTTGGGCGAGAAAAGGCCTGGACGTGCCCTGGGTTATTCAGGGCCTCTAACTGTGGCTCTTCCGTGGGCCGAGGGCCTCCCACTTGCAGGATGTCTGCACAGCTGGGTTTCCAGGGTGACACCTTTCTAGACCAGGCCCCAGGTGAGCCCAGCCACACCGTACTCTCTCTGTGGAGAAGCAATTTGTGGGAAGCCTCAGCAGATCCAGGGCAAGGTCAGGAATGTTGGGAAGGGGCTCAGGGAGTCTTACATCTTTCCTTTTGCTGTGCTGAGTGAGAGGCAGGAAAGGGAATGTCAACAGGGTGCACGCTGACCCTGGAGTTCAGTGGCTACCCTTCTGCATGCTGGAGACCCCGGGATGCACTGGAGACCCTGAGATGCTCTGAAAACCCCTTGATGAGCCCGACATAGCCCCGCTTGGGTGGTCTGATGTCTGGTGAGGGAGTCAGGAAATAAATGGCAAGAGCATAGAGTGACCTGGCAGGGACAGTCAAGGCCTCTGGGAGCAGAGGTGGCCCCTGGTTTAGCTGGGGGTTCAGGGGGTCTTCCCCAAGGAGGGAATCTCCAGTAGAATCCAGTGGGTGAGGCTGAGCTGTCAGGTGAGGGTGGGGCATCCTCCAGCGCAGGGGGCAGAGGGCCTGTCATGGTTTGGATCCAGTGGGGCAGGTCCCTATGGGCCAAGCACCTCACCCTCGGCTCAGGCCCCTCAGCCTTGTCAGTTGGCCTCCACAACGCCCCTTGGAGGCCCGACAGATCCAGGAGGGGTGTGTGCCGAAGTCCACAGGCTCGCTCTTCGGAAGGGCCTGGGCGTGCATCCCAGCTCTTCCACTGGGGAATAGTTTGCATTTGGGCAAGCTAAGGCCTCGATTTCTCCATCTGTTAAATGGGTGTGAGGATGAGGATGGAGGGTTCTCTGGCACAGGTGGTCCCCGGCCATCGCAGCCCTAGTCCTGACTTCTTGCCTCACCTGGCTTGGCCCTGGGCAACCTCCTCAGCGGCAGGTTTTTTTTTTTTTTTTTTCCTTCTTTCTTTCTTTTTGGGCCGCACTTCACAGCTTGTAGGATCTTAGTTCCCCAACCAGAGATCAAACCCGGGCCCTCAGCTGTGAAGGCCTGGAATCCTAACCACTGGACCTCCAGGGAACTCCCTCAGCTGCAGTTTTATACTTATCCTTGGTTCCCTCTACCTGAGCATGAGGCTGGCCCCACTGGGGTTAGACAAAACCTCTCCACCCAGGCTCTTCTGCCCCATTTAAGCAGCCCTCTGGCCCCTCTCCCTCCCAGCCCCTCCTGGGCCGGCCTCAAGAAACCCAACATAAATCCCCACTCCCCCCGAGACTGTGCTGGTCAGCAATGGGGTCTGCCCCAGCCTGCCCTGGTCCCATCCCACCACTCAGCATCCTTCACTTCCCAAGACCTTCAGGCTCCACAGAAGGGTAATAAACATTTGCAGGACAAATACCCTAATTTTGAAACGATTTGCAGGCCCTCAAAGCAGTGATGGGGTCAGGGGTGGGCATTTGTCACAGAAAGAAAAGGTCTTTACCCACGGGTCACTGGACTCATTTCCTGAAAACCGTCACCCGGCACAGCCCATGCAGGAAAAATGTTCCCCAAAGGTACACCAGGAATGGCTGTGTTTTTTTAGCTGAGCAGAGGGTGTTTTATGTAGTTAGCAGATGCTTGGAAAGGAAAACATTTGCATTTATTATTTTTGTGTTTTATGATCACCTCTGGGTTACCAGGAATGGAACCTCCAAATTATAGCCTGGTGCCCACAAGAGAGCAGCGTTTGGTGTAGGAGGCTTGACCTTGGAACCAGCTGGGGCCAGGGGTCTGAGGCTGCCCCCACCATATTATATTCCGCAGCCTCCATCACCAGAACAATCCACATCCCATAAGAAGTGGTAGGAAATTTAGAGGAGGTGGTGGCGGGGTAGAGCTCCCCGTGTTTTCTCCAGGGTCCTACCTGAGCTCTTTCCATCTGCTCCTGGCCCCCTATGCTGCCCGGCACCTGCCTGCTGGCACTGGGCATGCTCCCCACCTTTATGACCCAGGGCTCTCACATCCCAGCTCCAATTATACCACTGTCCTCCAGGTTCAGACAGGGAGGGCACCAGGCCACAGAGCAGGGGAGAAGTGGAAGTGCCCGCTTCTCAGGGCATCCTCATTCCAAAGGTGACCACGAGAGCCCCAGAGGCGGCAGGCTGAGTGCCCTGAGATCCATCCCAGGAGGAACGTGGGCCAGCGCTACTGCTGGAGGCTCTGGCCAGGGCACCTAGTCCACAGATGTCTTGGAAAGCTCAGCTCTTTCTGTGCTCCCAGAGTGAAGCCTGGCCCGGTCACGTCCGCTCTCCAAGCCTGTAAGGTAGAAGGCCGTGGCCCTCCTTCAAAGGTCATGGGGAGGATGAAAGCAAATGAAACCTGTGAGTCCTTAGGCAGAAGTGATGGGGCAAAGGCGGCAGGAGCGGGTAGAGGGCCAGGGGGCCACTGCCTGGGGCACCCACCTGCGAGGGGCTGGAAGGGGTCCCTGTGACATGAGCTGGCAACTCCCCCAGGGGGAACGTTTGATAAGCGCTTGAAGGGGGAGTGGCCCCAAGGAGCAGGCATAGCCCCTACTCTGTGTCCCTTCTGTCTGCAGGAGGTGTGAGCCCAGCAGGGGTGGCGGGGGGCAGTCCAGGGAAGCTCCCGCTATCTCATGGTTCCTCCCTCTGCATCTGTGCTCAGCAAGGCCCAGCTGTCCCTCTAATATCTGAACGCACCGGACAAACGTTGAAAGGGTCTCGGTTTGACCGATAGCCTGTCTAGGACCTCCTTGTGTCGAGGATCCCCTCTGACACCCCTTCCCTCAGGGCCTGCTTGAAAGCAGGTGGTGGGATTTCCCTGGTGGTGCAGTAGTTAAGAATCCACCTGCCAATGCAGGGTCCCTGGTGGCGCAGTGGTTAAGAATCCACCTGCCAGTGCAGGGGACACGGGTTCGAGCCCCGGTCTGGGAAGATCCCACATGCCGCGGAGCAACTAAGCCCGTGCGCCACAACTACTGAAGCCCTCGGGCCCTAGAGCCCGTGCTCTGCAACAAGAGTAGCCACCGCAATGAGAAGCCCGTGCACTGCAATGAAGAGTAGCCCCCGCTAGCCACAACTAGAGAGGAAGCCCACGTGCAGTGACGAAGACCCAATGCAGCCGAAAAAAAAAAAAAAAAAAAATCAGGTAATGGCACTTTCTCCAATGAATCATGTGACTTTTGATATAAATTCTTGCCTGTTTTCTTCATTAGAACGGTGCCCGGTTCACTAAAGCTGTTGAATACATGGTGGGTGGATGGATGGATGGATGGATGGAAGAGAGGTGAGAAAAGACAGCAGTCTTTAAGGGCTGGTGATGGCGCATACTGGTCTCCGGTCTGCTTCAGTGACAATAAATATAATAACTAGCATTCATTGAGCCCTGACTTTTTGAGCTTTGAAGGGTTTTAGTCACATTACTCATGTGATCCTCCCAACAACCCTATCAGGCAGGCACTGTGGTTTGA
This sequence comes from Lipotes vexillifer, assembly GCF_000442215.2. Classification (NCBI taxonomy): domain Eukaryota; kingdom Metazoa; phylum Chordata; class Mammalia; order Artiodactyla; family Lipotidae; genus Lipotes; species Lipotes vexillifer. The sequence continues at coordinate 1,275,881 of NW_006784492.1, forward strand.
AGGCTAAGGAAGCTGAGGCACAGAGAGGGCAAGCAAGTTGCCCGAGGTCACAGCTGGTTCACAGCACCGCGGATGACAACCGAAACCTGGTTCCGTCTACCCAAACCAACAAGTCTCTGCGGGCCCCGTGCAGCGGGCCTGGCCCACTTGGAGTTCCCTTGTGGGAGAACCAGCTGGGCCAGGGCAGAGGCTTGACTACAGGACACCTAGGTCAAGTCCCTGCATGTCAACTTGCTGGGCGACTCTGGCAGGACTTCCTCGGGCTTCAGTTTCTGCCCTTGTGAAGAATGGAACCATGTGACCCCGAGGTCCTTCCTCAAGGAGCTGAGAACTGCTGTGACTCCCCAGTCCCTGCCCCATTTGGAGGTATCTACGCAGAGAGGTGGGGCCGGCTCCATGGGGAGGTCTGGGTGGCCGCCTGGCAGGCTGAGCTCTGGGACCAGCTGAGAGCCAGGCCACCCAGACCCACCCTCTGACTGACAGGGACTTGGGAGCAAGTGCCCGACCACACCTTTCTGTGGGGAACTTGACGGAGAGCTTCCAGAAGAGGGCGAGTCGAGGCGGGGGTGCTCCCATGTTGGATGGACTGCTGCCCAGGGTGATGGCCCAGAGGTGCCAGGTGCTGGGGGTCAGCACCCTCTCTCCTTCCCGCCATCCTTCTCTTCCTTTAGACAACAGGCACCCGTGGAGTGCCCACTCCATGCCAGGCCCTATGAAAGGCACTGAGAAGAATAACAACAGCCTGATAACATCAAAGGCATTTACTGATCTCAACTCCTGCTGGGGCACAGCATGCATTAGCTTGTGGGATCCTCAGAAGTATCCTGAGAGGCAGGGACTGCTAACACTCTAGCGAGGCACACAGAGGAGAAGCCAGGCTCCCCACCAGGCGGTCAGATGCCCAGGCCCCCCACCCCTAGTGGCCTGCCTCTGCTCTAGCCAGGACTAAGCACCTCAATTTTTTGTTTGTTTTATTTATTTTTTATACAACAGGTTCTTATTAGTTATCCATTTTATACATATTAGTGTACATATGTCAATCCCAATCTCCCAATTCATCACACCGCCATCTCCCCGCCCCACCCCGCCCGCCATTTTCCCCCCTTGGTGTCCATACGTTTGTTCTCTACATCTGTGTCTCAACTTCTGCCCTGCAAACAGGTTCATCTGTACCATTTTTCTAGGTTCCACATATATGCGTTAATATACGATTTTTTTTCTTCTTTCTGACTTACTTCACTCTGTATGACAGTCTCTAGATTCATCCACGTCTCTACAAATGACTCAATTTCGTTTCTTTCTATGCCTGAGTAATATTCCACTGTATACATGTACCACATCTTCTTTACCCATTCGTCTGTTGATGGGCATTTAGGTTGCTTCCATGACCTAATAGTGCTGCAATGAACATTGGGGTGCATGTGTCTTTTTGAATTATGGTTTCCCCTGGGTATATGCCCAGTAGTGGGCTTGCTGGGTCATATGGTAATTCTATTTTTAGTTTTCTAAGGAACTCCCATACTGTTCTCCATAGTGGCTGTATCAATTTACATTCCCACCAGCAGTAAGCACCTGAATTTAATGCTCTCAGCTGTGGTGGATCCTTCACTCAGCCACTTCATGGTTGGGGCCCTGATGCCCACAGAGGGGAAGGGACTCGCTCAGGGCTGCCCTGCTGAGAGCAGAGCTGGGTAGAGAACAGGGCACCTGCCCCTCCTAGTCTCCTTCCGTCATCACATCCACTTGTGTTCTGGGCAAAAGGCTCCAGGGGACAGGCACTGGAGCTGGAAAGCCGCAGGACAGCCACCCAGCCAGGCCTTCTGGGTTTCTAGGGTACGTGGGGATTTGTCCGACCGGCCTTGCCCATGGCTGGCTCTGCAGGACTTCGGGTCTCCCCCGGAGCCGCTGTCCTCTGGCTTCTCTGCTCCTGGCCCCTCTTCGGGGTACATGGATGCTGCTGGGGGCCTGGGAAGCATATCTGCTTCTGCCTTAGAGCTGCGTTCAGAGCCCACCTCTTCTGTGGCCAGCCCCCCCTGCTCGGTGCCAGGTACGGGGAGTCCGCCTCCTGAACGCTCCTCGGGTCCACCTCTCCGCACCCCCGCAGACCCCTTCCATCAGTTCCACTCAGTGGGGTCCACTTGCTCCCACCCCGGGGCCTTCCCTCTCCTGTACCCGAACCCACGCCCTGGGCTGGGCACCTGACATCACAGAGGGCAGTCGACCACTCGGGGGCTGGGGGTGGGGGGTCGGGACTGCAGACTGCGCCACCCGAGCCAGACCAAGGCGCCAGGCGGTGCGGAGCTCCGGGAGCCTGGGGCAGGCCACCGGGCCGCCGCCGAGCCCTAGACCTAGAGTTGGGAGCTCAAGCCTCGCTGGAGCGGGTGGGCGAGTCCTGCCGCCCGCGCCCCCCGCCCCGCCTCAGTCTCCCTCTGCGGACTGGGGAAGGAGGAAGTTGACCCTTTGTAGCTGCACGACTCAACAAGAGCTGCACCAGGATTGCTTCTCACTCGGCCGCCCGCCTCGCCACTCGCGGGAAACTCAGAGCCGTCGCCAGCCAGGACGCCAGCCAAGCCCGGGTGACGACTCTGCAGAAACCCACGAGTGACTGCGGAAGGCCGCAGCGGCGTCGCCCGCCTGCGCATGCGCGGGCCGCGCAGCCTGCCGGGACTGTAGTCCGTCCCTGAGGCGGTCGGGGCGTGAAGGTGGAGCGGCGGGGGCGCGGCGCCTACACTTCCCAGGGTGCGCCCCGCCCGCAAAGCGGCGGGGGACGGGAAGGGCGGGGCTGCGAAAAGGGGCGGGGCCTGCGGGCGGGGCGGGGCGGGGCCTGCGGGGCGGGGCGGGGAGGGG
>NW_006784492.1:1278785-1285715 GCF_000442215.2 Lipotes vexillifer
CGGGCGGCCCTTCGCGCCGGTAGGCGCGGCACCTGCGGGCAGAAGCATCGGCTGCGCAGAGCCCAGACGACCCGACTCCGAGCTGCCGCTGAGATGAGCGCAGGTGAGTGTGGGGACCGAGGGACCCGCGCGTCCCCGAGCTGGGTCGCGGCGCCGCGAGGGCTGGGGTGGCTGCACCTGCAGACTGGGGGTCTGCTCCAGCCAACTTCTGCTTCAGGGTCCTGCAGTCCCGAGGGTCCAGCAGTCCCGAGGGTCCAGCGCTCAGCCCCCTGTCCCTGCGCCCTAGGCGGTGAGCTTGGCAGCGCCGACTGGGGACCCTTTCCCCGCGCGGCGCCGGGGTGACTGCGCTGGGCTGTCTGGAAGGCGCCACTCCTTTGCTTCTCCCTGGCGTCCGGGGTCGCCACAGGCTGCAGGAGGCGGCCAGGGTCCGGCGAGGGGGCGCGGGACCAATGTAGACCCTGCCACGGAGAGGTGTGCTGACATGGGGCCTTTGCGGCAGGGGCCGCCGCCCTTGTGCGGCTCCAGCAGCGCCTGGGTGGGGGGGGCGTCAGGCCGACGCCCGACGCCCTGGTCTGGCCCGGGTCAAACTTGGGGGCGCGGAGCCCGCAGGTGTGTGCGACCCGCCCGGACGTGCGCGCGTCCTCTCTGCGGCCCCTCACCCCTGCGTATCCCCACAGCTGGCGCTGGCGCTGGCGCTGGCGCCGCACTCACTGGGTCTGACAGCCTCTGTGTGGCGCTGAAAAATCCCACGTCGCCACAAGCCAGCCGCGCCTAGTGCGCTTGGGGAAACTGAGGCCTAGAGCCGAGGGCCTTGGCTCCTGGAGAGAGTCTGGAGTGACCAGAGCCCCTTTTCGAGAGCCTCCTGGGGCTCGCCACTGGGCCGAGGGCTTCTCCCTACATTCCCTGGCAGGGAGGGGCCGTCACCCCATTTTTCAGGGTGCGACCAAGACTCACCAGACTTGAGTCACTTGCTCAGCTCACGCAGCTGGGCTAGGTTTCGGACTCCTGTGCTCTCCCCTGAGCCTGTCTGGCCACAGACTGCAGTATGGCCTCTGGCCATGGTGCAGAAAACAGTGGGGACAGCTGTTTCCCCAGAGGGGCTGGGGAGGACTGAGGAGGGAGTGTGCCTTTAGTGAGCACTTACTGTGTGCTCTCTGCTTGGGGGGTGTGCTTCCAGCGACCACCCCCTCCCAGCGGGAAACAGTTCCCTCCTCCTCCTAGGTGAGGAAGGAGGGACCACATGGGCGGTGGGAATTGGGAAAGGGGCGGGGAGCAAGTGGCAGGCCCTAGGAGGCAGAATTCTCTAGAAGAGGGTTTCTGAAATGGCCAACCTGTTCTCTGGAGGTGGCTGGGGAGCGGGACACCCCAAGACTTCACAGAACCTCCAGACGCATTTATCTAATGGCAGGTGGGGGTAATGGCAGGGTGCACACAGGGCAATTTTAGGCTTTCCATGACCATAATTGATACCTCCGGTCTCTCCTGTAATCAGGGGGAGCCCTGGAAGGAGCGCTGGCCTTTCCCCCTCCTCATGTGTGGTTGTCCTGGGAGAAGGGGTACGTGGGGATCATGGGCGGAAAGAACAAGGAGACTGGGGTTTGAATCACAGCGCGCACCTGCTAGTCTCGGACAGATCGCGGCCCCTTCTGGAGCTTGGCTTCCTGATGCCTAAAAGCAGTATTGCTGCTTTCCTGGAGGGCATAAAGTAGGAGTGGGAAACCCCCCATGCAGTAGGTCCTCCCTCGGTAGCTTGTAAGGGTCAGTAAACCTCAGCCTTGCTGAGTTAATCGAGCCCTTCGGAACTGGCAGTGGGCACGCTCTCCCCTCGACCTGTCGCTCACAGCCCAGCTGATGATTTGCACGGCAGTAGTTTTCACCCACAGCCGTGGTGGGGGAGAGCAGAAGGTGGTCCCTTGTGCAGGGCTCTTGGGCTCTAACGTCTGGCCACTGTGCACATCTGGCAGGTCAGGGGCTTCCATCATCAACAAGGTCAGTTCCCCTGACGGCCCTCCCCAGGGAAGGCTGGCATCACCCCCAGAGCTTGGCGCCAGTAGGTGTGGCTGGGATCACGTGGTCCAGTCTCCAGCTGCCCAGGCGAGCCGATGGTCAGACTCTGAGGCGACCTGTACAAGCACCCCGGGTGGGAGGCTCCCCTTTCCTTTATGCCATCGGGGCTGCAGGCATATCTTCCTTTAGTCCGATAACCCAGGGCGCCTTTGAGATGGCTCTGGTGTCGGCATCGAGGGCGCGTGCAGTTGCCTACATGTTTTGTTGCACAGTCGTTTCGAGTGGTCAGGGAAATTGTTTAAGTGGCACCGTGGCGAGGCAGAAGGAGCTGGCGTTCTGCATCAGATAAGCCTGCATCCAAGTGGAGTACCCTAGCTGTGCTTAATTTACTATTACCCCTGCCTCGGTTTCCCCACTGTGCGGAGGGAACGCCTTTGGCTCTGTGTGCAATGCTGGCCCACACTTGGTGGGACCCAGGAGATGATGGTGAGCCTCGTGGTGGCTTCCTAACATCACAGCCCAGGTGGTCACGGCAGGGCAAGGCAGGGCAGAGGAAAGAACCTGAGCTGGGAGGGGCTCTGGTGCCAGCTCTGCCACTGTCGGGTCCATGCTCTCTTGGAGCCGGCATGTCCTCCCCGGGCAGCTGCAGGCCTGGTGGGTAGGGTTTCCCCAGGTGGTCAGAGGTTCGTGGGGGATTGTGTTAGTCTTCCAGGACCGCCATAGCAAAGTAACCACAGACCGTGCAGCTTAAACAGCAGAAATTTATCTTCTCACACTTCTGGAGGCTGGAAGTCTGACATCAAGGTGTGGGCAGGATTGGTTTCTTCTGAGGCCTCTCTCCTGGCCGTGTAGATGGCCGCCTCCTCCCTGTGTCCTCACATGATCTTCCCTCTGTGTGTATCTGTGTCCTTATTTCTTTTTTATAAGGACGCCAGTCATCTTGGATTATGGATTTGGAGTGGGGGGGATGCAGGCCCAAAACAGGAGTGCAGGGCCAGGTGGAGAGCTGGGTGGCCGGCTCAGCCCTCTTCTGTTCCTGTGGCTGCTGTGTTAGGATCACGGAGCTGGAAGGGACCTGGGGGATGCTCCAGTCCAAAGCCACCTACCCACACAGAGGGGAAACCGAGGGCTGGGGAAGAAAAGGCAGCCCTCCGGGGGCCAGGTGGGTGTGTGGCAGACAGCCTGAGACCCGGTCCCCTGCTCTGGTTGGCTCAGCCCCGGCATTTGGAGCAGAGAGACACATTTCTAATCCAAGTGTGGGCTGTGCTGTCACCACAGACATTCACCACGGCGTTCCTAACAGCAGCAGAAGGTTAGAAACCAGCTACATGTGGAGGGGAGCGATGGGATACTAGCCATGCGGTTGTCCATCCAGTTGACAGAGGTTTACTAAACGCCTGCTATCCACGGGGATCAGCCGTGGATGAGAACAAACGGCATCTATAGCCTCCTGAAACCTGTCCTCTGGGGGAGGTGGGAACATTCTAGTTAACTGTATGACAGGGGTTTTTCATGCTAGGAGAACGTGCTTAAGAAGAGCTTAATTTAGAAAACAGCTAAGGACGAGATTGTATATCTTATGTGGCTTCAACTTTACAAAACGCCGGAAAAGAGCAGACTAGAAGGAAGCCACGCACGGCGTCCTCCTGGAGGAGGTGGCAAAAGAGCCGCTGCTCCCCCCTCTGCGTCTTGATGCTGCCCGTCACTTTCCCCAGTTTTCTTCATTGTGTGCGCCTGTCTCTTGCAATGAGAAATCAACTGAGACAAGAGGGCGTTGCTTCCAGGTCTAAGGCGGGTGCCTGCTGCTTCCAGAGTCTGTGACTTGCGGAGAGCTCGGACGATTCCATCCGCAGGGGCCGCTGCCCTTTGCTCGGGTGGAGGTCTCCCAGATGGCAGCACGTGGATCTTAGCACTGGTGCCCGCTTTTCGTGTGTGACTCCATCTGAATTAGGTGTGGCCAAAGACAAATCATCCTGACCCAGAAATTCATCCGAAATGGCATCTGAAAAGGATGACCGTTGCCCGGGAACCAACGGGACGCTCTTTAACTCAGCCTGGGCATTCTGATCTCCGAACTGTTGGTCCCTCACGTCCAGGGTCACTTCCTAACCCGCCACCCGAGACCCTTCGCTTCTTTATGGTTTCTGCCCATGAGATAGTTTGGGGGTAGATGGCATATTCTCTAGACCCAAGCCCTGACTTTGGTGAACCTTTGGACCATCCAGTCTTACTGTCCCAGAAAAGGGAGTGGGACCCTCCCTCTGGAGAAGCCGCCTGTCAGACACCCGGACCGTCCAGAGCATCGTCTGCACTGTGGGAGAGCTGTGAGCTGGTGAGAGGGAATCAGCAAAGTCTGCTGGTGAAGGGAGCGGGCGGGGAGGCGTCCGGCCTCTGGACGGGCCCCTCCTGCCTCTGGGCCTCAAGGCCAGGCCAGCTGCCGGGACACTGAGCTGCTCGCCGGATGCCTGACCCCAGAGCCCTGGCTCCGCACAGACACGGGCGCTTCCTTGGCCTCAGATCCCAGCTCTGCCACCTGCCAGCACAGGATCGTCAAACCTCTCTGAGCTCCTGTTGCCACCTCTTCTGGGGTCTCCGTGGCGACCGAGGGTGCTGAGTGCCTGGCACGCGGAGGAGCCTGGAAATCAGTTAAAATAGTTGCAGCAGGAAAACTCGGGTGGTGTTCAGACGGCAGCTTGTATTTCTTGAAGGTGATCGTGTGGTCTCGCGAGCTGCTGAGGGGACCGGTCAGATGTGCGCCCAACCCGCCGGCTGCCCGAGCAGCGGGCCTCGGGCCGCTAGGACGCGAGGCAGAGCAGCCTGAGTGCTGCGTCTTTGTTTACTCAGGGATGTTTCCATTGCCAAGGTCTCTAGGGTGTCGGGCAGCACCTACTTCAGTATCACGCAGCCTCGGCTTGTGAGGTGCTCCCTTGGGGCCCATGCCGGGACCAGGTGCTCCTGGGACTTTTCTCAGGCCCGCCGGAGTGTCCCCACCTGCAGATGGGCAAACAGATGCCTGGACGGGCCCGTCAGGTGCCTGGCATCACTTCATGACATTTGCAAATGACAGAGCTGCATTTGAACCCTTTTCTGCCCCTGCATGTATTAGCTGGTTACAATGGTAACTTTGTAACGTGTGGCCGAGTGTTAGGATGGGTAAGGCTTGACCCACTGGGGGCATCACGATGACGCTTTCTAGTGTGAGTGGTGGTTACAACCCATCTTCTCCCCTGAGCCGAGAAGCATATTCCTATTTCCAGGTGTGGCGCCTGCCCGCATAGCCAGGAAGGCAGAGCCAGCCGCAGCGCTGCTCTGTCTGCCCCCAAGCGTGTGCTGTTTGGCTCCAGCGGGGGCTCCTGTCTGGGGTCATGGCGTGGCCCCAGGGATCCACCCGGGGATGGACAGCTCAGACCGTGAGAGAGTTTCGCCAGGTCAAGTCCACATGCCCCCCTGTAACCTTGACCCCTGGCCCCAGTTCTTCCCTCTGCTGGGTCCTTGTGGCCTTCCGGAGCTGGAAGGCAGCATTCATGGCCGTCCCAGGCCTCTCCAGCCCCAGCTCAGCCCTCCAGCATCAACCAGCCCCATCAGTGCCTGAGTTCCTTGGACCCTCAGCCCCACCTGCCGGACCTCTGTGTGACCTCGGGTGAGCCGACTTCCCTCTCTGGGCCTCAGTGTACCTGTCTGTAAAAACAGGGACCGCTGCCATCCTCAGGGGTGTGACTGGCTTTCTTCTGACAAGCCTGTTCCCCCACTGCCCCAGAGAGATCGTCTGGGTTCGAGGCTCAGCCATCGCTTCAGGGAAACACGCCATGTGAGCCAGGAGGTCTCCGAGCACCCTTCTGTGCCACGTAGGCCTCATCTGACAATTTCACAGCAGGAAGCACTTTGCCCTTTATGCGAGGGTCCCGGTGTACCGGGGTTTCTCCACAGCCTGCCAGGGAAGCGGCATCTGTGGATGTCTGACTGATACCCAAGCCAGGAGAACATCTGAGTGCATGTCCACAGGAAGGCCTGGGGTGGGTGGAAGGTGTGCTTTGAGTTCTGTGATGCTCGCTTTGCCTTTGACTCAGCCAGCAGCAAGCCCTGCGGGTGCCTCCTGCCCTCAGGGAGGCTGCTGGGCTGGTGGGGAGCCAGGCCCCTGTTAAACAGGTCTTGTTGCGAAATGATGTACTGGGGGGTTTCACGTGCCGTGTTGCCTTGGCTGAAGATTCCTAAGCAGCAAGGTCTCGATGCCTAGGTGGCTTTGGGGTCAGAACACCTGGGTTGCGGTATGGTCCAGCCTCAGTCTGGCCGGGCCACCTCTGTTCCCAGCCACCAGGTTGCATAAGTAACTGCTCTTGGCCTCGGTTTCCCCACCTGTCAGGTGGAGATAATAGCGCCTGCTTTACAGGACTGTTCATGGGCTGTGGTGCCAAGGACCCAGGGTGGTTTTTATCATAGCTGGACACACTGTCCAGGGCCCGGGGCAAAGCCTGCAGGGTCCACCGTGGCATCAGCTGACATCGTCAGCCGGCTCACAGCTCTTCCTCCATTGCTGGTCCTCCTCCCTCCCCCGCCGAGCCCGCCGGTCCTGTTCACACCCCCTGACCCGTCCCCGAGGGCCGGGAGAAGCCCAGTCCCCGGAGAGCTGCCCGCTCCCAGGTTCCTAGAAGTGTTTTGGTTGCCTCGGAGCCTCACCGCACGCACGGCGACTCCGCCCGGCCCCCTGCACGTAGTGGGCACGCTGGCTGTCCTGGGGCTTGAGTTTCCTCATGTGCAGAACAAGGGGTTGGAGAGGCGAGCCGGCAACCCGATTCCAGCCAGCACGCCAAGAAGCCAACGCCCAGTGTCACTGCAGGGCACGCACGCGCGCGGGGCTGTCCCCGCTGGGCAGCTGGGCATGTGTCCTCGGGGCTGGGCTGTGTTGAGCTGTGTGGATCCACCCCC
>NW_006784492.1:1285959-1287993 GCF_000442215.2 Lipotes vexillifer
GCTGCCTCGTAAGTGCTGCATGAACACCCGGAGCTCGGGTCTCGCTTCGCGCTCAGCCTTCTCGTCTGTTTGCCCTCATCCCGGGTCGAGGGCTCACAGTCCGGCCTCTCTCCGACCTTCTGCTCTGACCTTCTGCTTCTGCTCGGACATCCGTGGCCCCAGGATCTTGCTGGAAAATGACATCTCCAAGGGCCCAGTTGGTGCTGCAGTTGGGCATGAAGCTCCAAGAAGGAAGGATTGCGGGGACCACCCCACGGACCCCATATCAGTTTGGCAGCCCTGTAGCTGTCTCCATTCACGTTCCGAGTGACGGGGATGTGAGTGCAGGTGGTTTACCTGGGAGGTGGTCGCAGGAAGCACAAGTGGGAGGGGTAGACGGGGAGGGAGGCAGAGCCAGGGCGTATCTGGATGGGTGGGTGTCACTGTGGGTCAGGGGGGCTCAGTCCTGCTAGGGGACCGTGCGGAACGCTCCTCAGAACCAGGGGACACTGGGGCCTTTGTCCTCTTGGGCAGAGGGCTGGTCCTGGAATTGCGCGTCCCCCCGCCACCGCACTGTACAACTGTCCACCACCACCCAGGGGAGCCTAGAGGAGGGATGGAGGCGGGCAGCACTGTGCTGCCGCAGCGCCCACAACAGCCCCCACGGGCCCCGGTATGGTCCAGCCTCAGTCTGGTCGGAGCCACCTCTGTTCCTAGCCATCAGCCGCCTCTTGAGGGCTCACAGCTATTCTGGAATGCTCGCTCACTCGGTTTATTGAGCACCTGCTGTGCGCAGAGCACTGTCCTGGAATTCCTCCTCTGTCTCCCACGCTTCCCCCGGAACCCAAGATGTCCAGGACCCTTTCCTCCACTCCTTTAGGGTCCTCCCTCATCAGGACCGTGGGCAGCAGGTGGAGCCAGGGGCTCCTGCCAAGGACTTGTGCCTGGTCCTGCCTGCTGTGTGACCTGGGGCTAGGCACTGCCCCTCTCTGAGTTGCCTCATCTCAGACTGAACAACGGCCCCCAAAGATGTCCCTGTACTCATGCCCGGCCCCGGTGGGTGTGTCACCTACATGGCAGAAGATGTGACTCGAGGATGTGACTAAGCTAGAGAGCTCGCAGTGGGGCCGAGGTGATGTGGCGGGGTCCATGCCATCGAGGAGGAGGGGGCAGGAGGGTCAGAGAATAGGGGCTGTGGTGGCGGAAGCAGAGGTCAGAGAGGAGAGAAGACGCGGCCCTGCTGGCTTTGAAGACGCGGGAAGGCGCCACGAGCTGAGGAAGGCGGGCGGCCCTGTTTTGCCAACTGCAGGTTGTTACGGAGCTACGTGATGGGCTGTGGTGTCACACACAGCCGGGCCTCTTCCTACTCAGGCTGCCTCTGCCTCCAAGGGCTTTAATGAGCACCTGGGGGGGCCAAGGAGGAGACAGTAGCAGGGAGAACTGGCCGATCCAGGCTGCGGCCTGACACCCGGGGCGTGGGATCCCCCGCCGGGCTCAGGCCTTGCCAGGCGCACGCCACATGGCTGCACTCCTGCTGAGTGGGGCGTGGGGAACCCTCGTAAATATTCTGAATGTTACTCCTGGTTGTTTGCAGTTTACTGGTAAGGAAACCGAGGCTGGACAGCAGGGGTGTGTCCGGTAACCTGGAATGCAGGATTCTAGCCTGGCCAGTTGCCTGGTCCAAAACCCGCATGGCCTCCGGCTGAAACAACCCTCCCGGCCTCCGGTCAGCTTCCCGCTCCCATTCCCCGAGTGAACACCTGACCCGTGGAGCTCTGAATTGTCCACACCTGCCGGTTCTGCGGCCACACTCTCTGCCAGCTCAGGTGGCCCAGTCTCCCCCCCGGAGGGGGCGCAGTCTGATACCCCCGGCGTGTGGGGACTCAGGGCGGGTGAGGCTGTGCGAGACCCGTGCGCTCACGCGGGAGTGCGACCCAGGTAGGCAGGGAGGTGGCGAAGGGTCAGCAGACTGTCCAGTGTGGCTGGAGTGAGCCAGCCGCACGGGAGGGGCCATCCGGATGGGTGAGCGGATGTGAGCCCAACGGCGGGCCCGGG
>NW_006784492.1:1288220-1329470 GCF_000442215.2 Lipotes vexillifer
CCTGCCGCTGCTGTGATCGCGCTGCGTTGACTCGGGGCCCCCCGGGGCCCTCTGTGACACACTTCTCGCTGGCCTTCCTGATTCTGTTGCTGTCCTTCGGCTCTGACACCGGCCTCGTCTGCCAGGCACTTGGAGAGTAATTGTGGAGTGCAGGGTTTCAAGCATCGGTTCCCTTGAACACACCTCCGACGTGCCGCGGAAATCAGGAAACGTGATATGTGTGCAGAAGTCCAGCATCCAGCCAGGTGCCTCCCTGGCTGCCTGGGACGGGTGTGGGACGGGCGTGGGGTGCAGAGCAGGTCTGTGTGCTGAGGATGAAGGGTGGCCCTGCCAGGGCCGCCTCTGGAATCCTTGGGCAGGTCTCCCCGCCCTCCCAACCCCGCCAGACCTCAGTGTTGCTTTGACTGCTCTACCCTTCCAGCCCTCTCATCCCGCCGACTCATTCTCTCCCCTCTGCAGCCCTGCGAGGCCTGGGGCTGCCACACGAGAGCTTTATTCTGCCCCCGCCACGGCTGACCCTTCCTTTCCTCCATTGGCACCCATCTCCTGACCTGACACCCCAAATTCCTTCTCTGAGAGCAGCTCACTGGGGCACAACGGAGCAGCCAGCCAGCAGCCTTTGAAGGAGCTACAAGGAATTAAAATAGCTGGCGGCAGCACACACGCCGAGCGCCTACGTGAGCCCCTTTGGGAGGCGCTCTGCAGCGCACGGTGAGGTTTTCTGACAGCTCATCTGTTGGTGAGGGAATGGGGCTGGCGAAGGAGGCGTCAGCCCCCGTCACTGGGGCGTCCAGTAGGAGGGGGGCTGCTGGAATGGAGCACCGTAAACCTCGGGGCTTAAAACAACACAAGCTTATCCTCACAGTTCTGGAGGCCCGAGGTCCAAAATCCACGTCACTGGGCTGAAGTCAAGGTGTCGGCAGGGCTGCGCTGCCTCCAGAGGTTCTGGGAAGAATCCGCTCCCCGTCTCTCCCAGCTGCCCACGCTCCTTGGCTTGTGGCCACATCACCCCGACCTCAATGCAAGCATCTTCAGATCTCTCCCCTCCCATCCGTGTGTGTGTGGTCAGATCTCCCTCTGCCTCTCTAAGGATGCTTGTGACTGCATTTAGGGCCCACCCAGATAATTCAGGATAATCTCCCATCTCAAGGTCCTTAACCGTATCACATCTGCAAAGACCAACCGCACGATTTTTAACCATGTAAGGTCACGTCCACAGGTCCTAGGGCTTAGGATGTGGGTATATCCGGGGGAGGCATTATTCAGCATCCCCAGGCAGCTTCTCAAACGTTCTGTCTCTGGGACTGAAACCCTTTCTCCTTCCTGTGTGGGTCTCTAGAATAGCTGAGGGTTAGAGGAAATACCCGTCGTTAGTTAAAATTGTTACTGTTGGGGCTTCCCTGGTGGTGCAGTGGTTGAGAGTCCGCCTGCCGATGCAGGGGACGCGGGTTCGTGTCCCGGTCCGGAAAGATCCCACATGCCGCGGAGCGGCTGGGCCCGTGAGCCATGGCTGCTGAGCCTGCGCGTCCAGAGCCTGTGGTCCGCAACGGGAGAGGCCACAACGGTGAGAGGCCCGCGTACCGCAAAAAAAAAAAAAAATGTTACTGTTAAGTCAGCTAATTGTACACATCCCCCAATCCCCTGAGCTAGATGCCGTCAGGGACGGCTGACCGCCAGTGTGCATAGTCTCTAAGGGGCGGTTAGGCCCTTAGGTGCGTTGAGCCTTAAATATGTTCATGCCCTTTGGTAGAAGAAGGCGGCTGATATGATTTGTGCATAAAAAGTCGTTCGCTGAAGGGGTCACGTACTCAGCAGGGTGAGTGTCCAGCCACAGATGCTGGGCCAGTTAATCATCGTCCGTCCATCCGTAGCAGCTGTTCTCCAACTTCGAGGGTGTAGGACCCCCTTCACTCGAAATTATTGGGGACCCCAAAGAGCTTCTGATTGAATGCATTGTATTTATTGATATTTACTGTAGTAGACCTTAAAATGGAGAATTTTTAAATAGGCTTAGTTCATTGAATAAGAATAATAGCCCTTTGTATGTTAATGTAGGAGTATTTTCAGGGAACAGAGTGGCATTGCTCTACAGTTTTGCAAATCTCATTAACGTCTGGCTTAATAGACGTCTGCTGGAGCTCCTGTCCGGCCTGTTTTCTGTCAGTTGTGATGTCACATGTCACGGGGCTTCCAGAAAACTCCATTGTACACTCAGGAGGGAGTGGGAGCGATGGAAGAAAATAACATCTCAATCTTTTTTATTTTTGCCTCTGCGCCACGAGGCTTGCGGGATCTTAGCTCCCTGACCAGGGATTGAACCTGGGCCCTGGCAGTGAAAGTGCAGAGTCCTAACCGCTGGGCCTCCAGGGAATTCCCCATCTCAGTGTTATTATGAACATGGCTTTGACCCCGCAGGTGCCCTGCTAGGGATCCCCAATATCCCTAGGGTATTGGATCCCCTAGACCAAACTTGGAACTGGTGATAAAAGATGGAGTATTACGTAGCCATTAAAATGATTGTGAAGGGGGAGTACAATGCATGTGTCCATGCTGTTGATAAATGAAGAATATAGATTACGCGCAGTGTCATCTGCAAAATGTGCGGACAAAATGCCCCAGAAGAAAATACATCGCAATGCAAGAGTTACGGGCAACTCTGCCTTTTCCCTGATGCTTGGCTGTTTTATTTCCTTTTGCTTCTCCATTTTAAGGGTGTGAGGGGGACAGGATGGGTCTCAAGAGGCTTGATTGGAGAGCAGCTGTCTGACCTGCTGGCACCAGCCGAGTCCTGCTCCAGGGACAGGACGGCATTCTCTATTTTGGGAGGTGGACTTTCACTGCGGAACTAGGCCTTTGAGTGGCACTGACATGATACAGGAATTTAGTGTGTGTGTGTGTGTGTGTGTGTGTGTGTGTGTGTGTGTACTCTTGGGATAATTTAGTCTACTGTTATAAACAAGGGGAGTTGTGCTCTGAGGCAAATTTCTCGGTGGCCTATGAGGAGCTGGGAGCTGGTCTGAAGTTCGGCGTCCTCTGTGGGAATGCCCAGCCCCGGCAGGGCTCCAGCGGAGAGCTAAATATATCCTGGGTGTGTGCTGGCAACCTCGGGCGCCCCAACACCCAGCCGGCCTCAGAGCAGAGCTCAAGGGAGTAATTGATTTGTCTCATAAAGTTCAATGTCTGCTGTTGATGGAGCATCTAGTAATGCCAGGCCTGGTAGAGACGTCGTCCAGGCTCCGTCTTAAATGCCACAAATCCCTGTGGGGCAAGGATTCTTGCTCCCAGTTTACAGATGAGGGCAGGCAGACAAAGACAGGAGGCAGGACGCCCCCAAGGTCAATCCAAGGTCAACGGCTGGCAAGGGAGGAGGTGACCCGCTCTGGGAGCACCCCCAGTGCAGCCTCCTCTGCGTGCGTGCATCTCCCCACTGGGTCTTCTGAGAGACCAGAAGCATCGTTACGCTTTTCCAAGGGCTCAGGCTTCGCAGGTGGAAGAGAATGTCAGTAACAGTAATAGTAACGGCCCCGGACAGTATCACCCATTGAGTCCTCCCGACGCTGCGGGGGTGGTTTCCATGACTGCCCATTTTACAGGTGGGGACACGGAGGCCAGGTGACCTCGAGAAACCTGCCCCGAGTACCCAGCTGGCGGTGGGAGAGCCGGCCTGTGAACCCAGGCAGCCCCTCCAGACCCTGGGCTTCTGCTGAGCGGTGTCTTCCCTCCCTCGAAATCTGCGTTAAATGTAGGTCACTTTGCTCTCGACTCAGCATGAGCTGGGCTTTAGATGCCTCCACGCCTCACGTGGCAGAGAGGGTGGGTTCCTGCTCCGCCAGCTGGGTTGGGGCGTGATGGCACAGGGATGTCATCACTTGGGAGGGGGCAGCCTCTGAAAGGGACTTAGGGAGAAACTTTCCCTCTTTTCACTTAAAGTATGACCCACAGCCTCCAAGATTGGCACCTTGGGCGGGACGTCTTGAGCTTTGCCGCCCCCCCTTCCCTCACTCCCAGGGCACCCCTGCAGCCCCGCAGGAGACCTCAAAAGGGCTTTGCTCTGGATTTGGGGCTGATGGTGGGAGAGCTGGGCCTCAGAATGCTTCCTAGCCGTGGCATCTCCTGGGAACCCCCTGAAAGCAGTCTGCAGGGAGGGGTGGCTCCCTGAATCCTCCCCAACAAAGTTCCTGTTTCCTCTGTGAGGGCCTGCCCCTCCCCAGGGTGACTGGCACCGGGAAGGACACCCCTTTCACAGGAGACCCTCCCCCTCTCCCTGGGTCTCATGGACAGGCAACGAGTCAACCCAGCATCCCTGGGCTGGGGGTTGGGCAGAGCGGGTGGTTTCACTTGAGTGTATGGATCCCTTGGCCAGGCACTGGAGGTGGCCTTAATGGAGTTCTTCCCTCCAGGAGCTCCCAGCCTAATGAGAAAGGCAGACAGCACGTGAGGAAAACACACCATGAGAAAGCACTTCTCTGGAGAGGCTGTGGGGACAGAGAGGAGGCAGGTAAGGAACCTGCCGTGAGAGAGAAATCCTGGCAGGCTTCCTGTAGGAGGTGACATCCCACTAAGTAGGAGTTAGCCAGACAAAGCAGTAGAAGGGCATCCGGCAGGACATGCGGAGGTGAGAGTAGAGGGAGTGTTTGAGGAGCTTCATTCACGCCTCTGCCCCAGGCTAGGCCCTGGGTAAGGTGCTAGGCCCATGGCAGGGGCCCACAGCCCATCTGCCTCTCAGGCACTATGTCACCTCTCAAGGTACCTTGCACGGCACCTCGCTTGCAGGAAGCGCTCAGTGATGACGTGGCCGCAGGGGCTGAGGAGTCACCGCATCCAGAGAGGAGAGAGAGGGAGGGAGCGTGGGACCATGTCTCTGCTCAATTCAGGCTCCTGGGCATCTGCTAGAGCTGCACTGCGTCCCCCCTGCCCGTCCCCCATGATTCCGGGCAGAGCCAGGGCAGGGATGGGGGTGTCAAGCCCTCTCAACACGTCTAGCTGTGAAGGGAGGGAGTAAAGGCCCTAGCGCAGGTGTGGCCAGGGTGCAGGGAGGCCTCACCTGTTTGTCACTATGGATGGCAGGGGGGATGGGACCAGCAGAGGGGACACGGGTGCCCCACTCAGCTGTCTTCCTTGGCTGCTTGTCCTCCCCCAGACCTGGGACTCATCAAGGGCCATGCCCAGCCCACTTCCTCTCAGAGGGCTAGGGGCCTGGCAGCTTGATCAGGAATGGTGGCCCTGTTCTCTGGGGGCAGGGGGAGGGCAGAGGGAAGCGGCACCTTTCTCCGCAGGGACAGCACTGGGGGTCCAGGTGGAGGCGCGGCACCTGTTTAGGAAGCCTGGGCCCCCTCCCTGCCCAGCAGCAGGGATGCCCATGACCCAGTGCTTAACAGCTGACCCCATGAGCCCTTGCAGCCCACACACAACCCTGTGCATCATTTCATTCAAGAGTAGCAGACGGCTTGGGGCACAAGTGGCCTCCTCTGAGGCTTTAGCACATCTTACTAAACCTGGTAGCTCTTCAGGTCTGGGGTGAGGAGGGCGACCCGTGACCCTGGGTGACGGACACGTGTGCCCACCGCATCTGAGGTGGGAGCCGCGCGAACGGCTGCGTGCTTACCCTGGAGGCTGGGGTCCCTGCCCGGTCCCCACTGGGTGATGCCAGGCAGCGCCCCCTGGAAGTACAATCTTTGGGAGTGGTGCATCACAGCGGTGGGCTTCAGTGCCGTGTAGACTGGTGAGACCCAGAGACGCAGAGAGGAGGCTCAGGACCCACTGTCCCAGTTCTGGGAAAGGGGTTACACCAGGAATAGAACCTTTTATTTCCCACGGCACCTCCTGACGCTCTGGGCCACAGCACTTTGGAGAGGAACGGTGCTAGTGGCTGGGATCTGTGGCTCAAGGTCAGCGGGGACAGTCACCGGCCACCTGGGCAGCATCAGGACAGCCTTGTCCAGCAGCGCCTCCCCTGCACCAGCACTTGGGGTGTTTTATCACCTGCTGCTCAGAGCCGGGGAACAGAAGCTCGTGCCCAGTCATCCATCCATTCTCTGTCCAGTGTGACGGACCCACTCGACACGGAGGCTATCCCTTGGGAAGTTTGAGGGGCTTGGCCCCAAGCACACGGACGGAAGAAATTTCACGATGGATCCCTGGACCCTGCCTGGCAAGCCAGCGCCTTTTCACAATCCTCCTTTTACTTAGGGCTCTGAATCGCCTTCACTTGCGGATCAGCTGTGATCACACCTGTGTACAGGTCTGCTCTGAACACTAAACACAGTCTCATCCACCCTCCCCTCACCTGTGGAAGCAGAAATGTTCAGATATCGATTCCTCGCCTCTGCTGGAGCAAATAGACCTGAATCCTGTTAATATTTGGCAAAGGCCATTTCCCTGGGTGCCCGTGAGCTGCAGGAAGATGAATTGCACAGCAGGCTCTGAAGGAGGCCACGTGTGGCCGTGGTCCTGCCCAGAAGGGGGAGGGTCTGGTAATTAACTGCCAGCCACATCTGGGGCCCAGACTTGTAGGTCTCTCTAGGTCTTTTTTTTTTTTTTTTTTTTTTAGCTGCATTGGGTCTTCGTTGCTGCACGCGGGCTTTCTCTAGTTGCAGCGAGCGGGAGCTACCCTTTGTTGCGGTGCGCGGGCTTCTCATTGCGGTGGCTTCTCTTGTTGCGGCGCACGGGCTCTAGGCGCGCGGGCTTCAGTAGTTGTGGCTCACGGGCTCAGTAGTTGTGGCTTTTGGGCTCTAGAGTGCAGGCTCAGTAGTTGTGGCACACGGGCTTAGTTGCTCCGCGGCACGTGGGATCTTCCCGGACTAGGGTTCAAACCTGTGACCCCTGCATTGGCAGGCGGATTCTAAACCACTGCGCCACCAGGGAAGTTCCTTTCTAGGTCTTATAATCCATAAGATTATAGCTCACATGTGCTCGGGCCATTACTTCTCTGAGCGCTCAAATGTTTGTGACCTCATTAGAGTTTCCCCAGAATCCTCAGGAATGCTTAGGGCTCTAGGGGTTGTGGGGAAGGGGCAGCTGAGGTCACACAGCCAGAACGGGGCAAAGCTGTGATTCGAGCCCAGGGCTGTCCGTCGGGCCCAGGCTCTCCCCACCACCCGGCGATGGATCACAGGAGAACGGGGTGTGCAGACACCGAGAGCTGGAGGTCAGGTGTCATGACCTTGCAGAAGGCGTGTCCGCAGGGAAGCAGGCATTGCCGTTGGTTTTAATGAGAAAAGAGGCTTAAAAAGACCCTGCTCACACACCCAGGCCTCCTCGGCATTGATTCAGAGTCTACTGGTCCTCCAGAGTTCTCAGCTGCCACTGCATTGCCCTGACCCTCCAAACTGGCAAGCTGGACCGTGGGCATCTCTCTTTTGAAACAGCTGGCTCTTGTCTTCTTTCCACACATATCTGGGTGCCACCCTCTGCCACCAGGGACCTTAAAGGGGGGACCTGACCTCTTCTAGGGGTGTCACTGTCACTTGAGTTTTTCAGAGTCTGCTTTATTATCATTAATTGTACAATAAACAAGACAGGTGTTTGTTTTTGCAAGAGCAGACGATTGAAGAGGAAACAGCGTGTGACTCTGGAGAGGCCCGTGGCCGGCTCTCCCGTCTGCGTGGACCCCACCTCGGGACCCACCCGGCAAGCTTCCCTCACGCAGGACATACGGTCCTACAGCACGCTTATTAGCAGCTGCGTGTGATTCCGCTGAGTGGGTTTTCTGTGGTTTGGCCACATTCTCTTTCCATCACTAAGTGCCGAGTGTTCCTTGCATTAAAAAAAACTTTTTCTATTGTGGTCAAATATACGTAATATAAGCTGTGCCACTTTAACTGTTTTTAAGTGTGCAGTTAGTGGGACTAAGTACATTCACATTGTTGTGAAACCTTCACCACCATCCATCTCGAGAAATGTTTCCATCTTCCCCAACCAGCTCTGTCCCCATTAAGTAACTCTTCATCCACCTTCCCGCCCCCCGACCCCTGGTGCCCAGCGTTCTGCTTTCTGCTTCTGTGGACATGGCAACTCTGGGGTCCTCATAGAAGTGCAGTCAATCATTCAGTGCTTGTGCTTTTGTGACTGGCTCATTTCACTGAGCCTAGTGTCCTCAAGGTTCGTCCATGTTGCAGCAGGTGTCAGAACTTCCATCCTTTTTCAAGGCTGAATAATATTCCATTGTGTGGATGGACCACATTTTGTCGATCAATCCATCCTTCCATGGACACGTGGGTCGCTTCCACCTCTTGACTGTTGGGAATGATGCCGCTGTGAACACAGGTGAGCGATATCTATTCGAGTCCCTGCTTTCATTTCCTTGGGGCACGTCCCAGAGTGGGATTGCTGGGTCAAGAGGTATCTGCTTCATTTCTTGAGATGCCATGCTGCTGTTTTCCTGGTGGACTTTACCATCGGTGAGGGGTGCTTTGAGGGCGGGGCCTCGTCAGGTGGGCCTCTGAGCCCATCTTGCCCCGGCCGGACTCAGAGTAGCTGAAGAGCATCCCCGCAGTTCTGTGTGCTCGCTGTGCCCGGCGGCCAGGCTGGGCTCTTGGAGGTTCCCCAAGTGGGCCACCCCCTCTCCATCCCCCCATCTTTGCCCAGGCTGGTCCCCTTCTGGGGCGCCTTCCTTCCCTGCCCCTCCCCGCAGTCCTCCAGCATCTGCCCTGCGGGTGGATGTCCTGCTGGCTCCCTGACCCTGTTCCGTTCCTGCTCTCATCCCCACTGCTTGTCCACTTGTCCAGGTGAGTCTGGGCCCTTTCCATCTGCCTCCCTCTATAGGGACTCCAGAGAGGGCACTGTGTCCCCCGGCTCAGAATCCTCTGAGCCCGTGAGCGCCTGTGCAGAACAGGGGCCCAGGACCCATGGGGGCCTAAATGCCTGAGCTGTGTCAGGGTGAGGGTCCCAGGGCCACAGCTCCCAGGACCCGGGAAGCGTCTCTGTCCAGCAGGGCAGCCTTGGTTCCCCGAGGCCTGAGCGGGAACACGGCCATGCTGGGGAAAGTTGCAGCTGGACCCAAGGCCACAGTGCAAGACGCTGCCCCAGGCAGCGAGGGATAAATTTAGCCACATTGATGAGAAAATGTCCTGCACCTTCCTTCCTCTGCTTCCCTTAGCCTGTGGACGTGACTCAGAGGGGTATGGTTGTAACTCCCCTTAACCCACCCCGTTGTCTGGTGATGCAGAGATGCTGGTGGGTGATGGTCCCCTGACCCATAAAGCAGACCCGACGGGGGTCAGTGGGTGAAGCCCACTCCTCCCTTGGCTCAGCCAGAGTTCCCCCGCCCCCCGACCGCCAACACCTTACTGCTTTGGAGTTTCGCCGACCTGGGCACTGGGCCAACTAAATTATGGTAAAATAAATACAACATAAAATTTGCCATCTTAAATAAGCATCGTTAAGTATACAGTTCTGTGGCATTAAGTACATTCATTCTTTGCCACCATCAGCACCATCATTTCCTGAACTCTTTTCATCTGGCAAAACTGAAACTCTGTCCCCATTAAACACCAATCCCCCACCCGCTCCCCAGCCCCTGGCAACCATACTCCTGCTTTCTGTCTCTATGAGTTTGACGGCTCTAGGGACCTCGTATAGGTGGAAACATATAATATTTGTCCTTTTGTGACTGGTCTATTTCAACGAACATAACATCCTCAAGGGTCATCTGTGCTGTAGCCTGCGTCAGAATTTCCTTCCCCTTTAAGCTGAATAATATTCCGTTGTATGAACAGGCCAGATTTTGTTTGTCCATCCATCGGGCTGTGGACACTCGGCCTGCTCCCACCTCCGGCTATTGGGAATAATAATGGGTATGCAAATACACAGTTTGGGTTTTCACGGTCCCAGCAGCAGCTCTGTGGCAGGTGGTCCTGTGGTCATGCCACAAGCAGACCAGGCCAGAGCCCTTAACATGTGGGACTTCACTGGTCCTTCCCCACCATCCAGTGATGTGGGTACTCCTTGTGTCCCCGGTGTAGACGGGTAAAGTGAGGCCAGCAAGGTGAAAGGACTTCCTGCCATGCCAGCCTCTAGGCAAGGTGTCGGGGCACTGGGTGGAGGGTTTTCCACATTCAGAGCCCACACCATCACCTTTCGCATGGAGTGCCCAGTCTCCTATGTGCAGTCATCCATTCTCTCGGCTGTTTGCACGTTCATCAGACACTGAGTGGATCCACTGTCCTCCTTGCCCTGGGATGGGCCAGGCGAGATGCATCAGCTCCATCCCACCCTTAGGAGCTCACAGGATGGGGACCGAATCACACGGACACAAAGAATAGTTGATTGACTATCTATGTCTGCCACGGATACGGGCAGTGGGGGTGTGTGTGCAAAAGCCATGCATTTGCCAACTCTGGCTACAGTTGAGGAAACTGAGGGCCAGGAGAGAAGACGGTTTCTTCAGCCACGGAGCCAGGTGTTCTGAGCCCCCGGGTCTGTCTCTGTTGCTGCAGGTTTTTTTCCAGGATCCGTGAGGGTAAAGTTAGCGGGTCATGGTCTATGCTGTTTCTGGGGGATTTCTTTGTGTTCTTCATCAGTTTCTCCCCCAACTCTTTCTTCTGAAAAGTTTTAAGCATAGAGAAAAGTTGGGGGGAGAAGCCAGTACAATGAACACCTTGTAATACTTTCATCTAGATGCATCAGTTATTAACATTTTGCTACATTTTGCTTTCTCTCTCTTTCTCTCTCCATCTCTCTCTCTCTTTTCTGGACCATTTGAAAGTGAGTTACGTCATCACACCTAGGCTTTAGCACATGCCTTTACCCAGACATCACCTACAGAAAGTCCCGGGTCCCATTTCCCTGCCCCCAGGGCTCCTTTACAGACGTTTGTCTACCGTCCCTTCTTCAGGAGTCAGTCTAGGGTCACACGCCACAATTGGTTAGCATGTCTCTCTGTTTTTAGTCTCCTTTATTCTTGAATTGTCCTTCCCACCTGTTTTCTTTTGGTTTTCTTTCATGCCATCGACACTTAAAGAGTCCAGACCTGTTGCCTTGTGGATTGTCCCCCATCTGGTTGGGTCTGTTTCTTAGTGATGGGACTCGGGCTGAGCATTTTTGGTGAGAGGCTGCTGTGCGACCTGCTTCCCGCTCAGGGGGTGCACAGGGCCCGTTAGTCCCGTGTGCTTTCCGATTTTTAGCACAGCCTGAGCGCATCCAGCGGGGATGAGAATTCTCGCACGTACGGCTTTGCACCCGTGTGCAAATAGACCTGTGAGTGGAAGTTACAGATGTTCCCGGAAGCAGAAAGTTAAATGGGAATATCGTCTGCCGACCTGCTCTCCCTGGAGGCGGACCCAGTTCACACCTTTACCAAAAGGGCACCAGAGTTCCTTGTCCCTCTCTGCTCCCTGCCCAACACGGGGCACTGTCAGTCTTTTCATATTTGCCAGCTGATGGGAAAAGGACACCTCCCTGCTTTCATCTGCCTTCTCGGGCACCCGAGGGTATTTTTCTAGCTTCCGGGCCATTTGTGTTTCTGTGAATTTGCTGTTCCCCCCGCAGCTTATTTTCTGTTCGGTTGCTTGTCTGTCTGTATTGACTCAGAAGGTGGATGGGTGTGTACCCTGCGCTCTGCCCAGCAGGGACGTGGAATGGCTCTCCATCTGAGCGCGGGCAGCGGGGCCCGAGAGGGGGCGTGCGTTGGGGGCAGTGGGTAGGACACGGGCACCACGGGGCCGCGTCCAGGTGTGTCGTCGGGCAGGGAAGGCAGCGTTGGCTGAGGAGGGGGTCTTCAAACAGGGAGACAGAAACTCGGTCACCTCCGATCAGCCTCACGGGTGATTTCCCTGCTCGCCAGGCTCGGGGGGCTGCTGAGACCTTCTTCCGTGGAATCAGAATGCGTCTCGGCACGCAAGCCCACCTTTTGCGGCTCTGGGCAGCCTCCTCCTGGCCTCGGGGGCCTCACACCTGCGGGCTCCTCTGCTGGTCTCAACCGCCTGCTCGTAAGCTTTTTCTCAGCCTTCAAAGTTCGTTTCGGCTTCATTTCCTCCGAGAGGCCCTCTGACCCCCCGAGCCCAGCGGCTGCCGAGCCCCGCTGCCCTGCAGCAGCCGCTGGGGCTGGCCCTGCTTTGCTCCTTTGTTACACTGATCGCAGGTCGGGCCTGCACGTTCATTTGTTTCCCTGGCTGTGTTTGTTGCCCGGCTAGTCTGCCAGCTCCCGGCGGGGGGCTTAGGACTGACAGGTTCCCCCCTCACCGGGCAGAATACCCTGCCCGACTCATTCCTCTGTCAGGTGGACGGGACAGCCTCCAAGTAGCCCAGCCCTTGGGCATCTGGATCGGTCTGGCTGAAGCCACCTCCTGGCTGATACCTCGGGGGGCCTTGCTGTCCTTTGCCTTAGGGGACCCTGGACTTACTGTCTCGGGGGCATACACGTCACAGATGGTCCTGCAGATGCTGTGAGGACCCACGGTGTGGCCCTTCGTGAGCACAGCTGCCCCGCGTGGACAGGGGCAAGAAGAGTGGACTGAAACGATGCTGTCCAGCCAGGCTGGGTGTCTGCGACAAGGAGTTTGGTCTCAATCTGGGAGGCCTCGTGAGCCCCCGGAGGTGGTGCTCGGCGCTGGGGGCCCGGAGGTCAGTCTGGCAGGGCGGGGAGGACCAGTGATGGGGCACAGAGTCTCAACCAGGTGAGAAGGGGTGGGTGGGAGGGGCCAGAGAGAAGGGGAGGCCCCATGAGGTACAGGGAGAGAGCACTACCGGTAATGCCGACGTTTCGTGCTGGCTGCTCTGAGACGACAGATGATTTTGGTGACAATGGGAAAGTCCATGTTCTAGGTTGACTTGTGTCCCCAAAGAGAGATGTTGAAGTCCTGACTCCGGTCCCTGTGAATGTGACCTTATTTGGAAATAGGGTTGTTGCAGACGTAACTAGTTAATATGAGGTCATATGGAGTAGGGCGTCCTGATAAGAATAGGAAGAGAGACACAGACACAGAGACACAGAGGAGAGCCCACGTGACCACAGAGGCAGAGGTTGAAGGGCTGCAGCTCCAAGCCAAGCATTGCTGGCTGCCGTCGGGAGCTGGACGAAGCGAGGAAGGATTCTCCCTTACGGGTTCCAGAGGGAGCACGGCCCTGTTGACACCTTGATTTAGGACTTCCGGCCTCCAGACTGTGAGAGAATAGATTTCTGTTATTTAAGCCACTTGGTTTTTAGTCCTTTGTCCCAGCAGCCACGGGAATCTCATATAGTTAGGAATTGGGAAAGAAAGATGCCACTTACCAAGTGCCCATCAGGTACCAGGGGAGGTGCCTGGCCCCTTCACACGTATCATCTTGTTTGGTCTGTCTGCAGCCAGCAGGCAGGCACCCCCATTATATACATTGGAAATTGAGGCCCAGAGAGGTAGAGCCGCTGGGCCAAGGTCACACAGCTAGTGAGAGATGGAGCCGGTTGCAAACACAAGTCTGCCTGAGTTGCAAAAGGGGAGCCAGCTGGGTGAGGGTATTGGTGTGTGACGTGTGGCCCTGTTGGAGGGTGGGGAGAGGTGGGGGAGGGAGGATGGCAACAAGCCAGACATTCTCTTTTCTGACTCTGAGGTTCCTGGGGGGCTTCCAGGTAGAGGCGTCCAGCACGCCGCTGGCTCTGGGGGTTGGGTGCTCAGGAGAGGCCCGGCTGGACTCTTAGGAATCCTTGCCCGGGGACTGGACGATGTCTCAGATCCCTTCAGACCTAATTTTTTATGTCCCTGAGAAAGCGCCAGTGTCTTTCTTGCCTTAAACTCACCTGGAAAATCTGTACCGTCTGTCGTAAAGTTTTCAAGTCCTTGATTTCATTTGTTTCTCATCTTTGAAGAGGCATTCAGAAATGAACGTGTGAGTGGGCGTAACTAGTGATGGCACAGCGATGAGTGGACGTGGTGTGGGGCTGTCAGGGGTGAAGAGTTATTCTGGAATGTGGAGCAGGGGGTCTGCCAGGAGGAGGGGGAGTCAGGGTCTTGGGGAAGCAAGTGGAGCCACCGAAGCCACCTGCGACCACGCTCCCACTTGCCTTTCTGGTCCGGGCCCCTTCCCAAGTCACCTGATGCTCGGAGGCTGCAGGCCACTGCGGAGGCTGCAGGTGGAGAACCCTCCATGGGGCAGGGTGGCCTGGACCATGTCCTCGAGTTCAGGGGTCCTTCCAGGCACCAGTCAGTCCCACCCACCCTCTGTGTGCAGAAAGAGCGCGTTTCTCTCCTTTCTTTAAATCATCATCACTTTTGCTGGGTCCCCCACCCTGGCAGGGGTACAGGTGTAGAAGTTAGGATGGAACTTTCTGCGCTGCAGGTGGCGACCCATTTGTGGGCATGAAATCAGTTTAGTGGGTCACAGGAGACTTTGTTACGTAAGAGGTTGAATTGAATGCAAAATAGCAGACCCATCCCAGGAAAAAAAAAAAAAGAAAAGAAAGAAAAATAGCAGAGCACATCCCGAGTCATAAGGCTAGGTATTGTTTGGTGAAAACTATCTGTTATGTATTCACATATCATATAAACTATTGCTGCGTGTGGTAGGCTGAAAAACGGGCCCCCCAAAATATATCATGTTCTCATCCTGGGACCTGTGAGTGTTGCTTTATTTGAAAAACAGGGTTTTTGCAGATGGGATTAAGGTGAGGACGCTGAGCTGAGGAGATTATCCAGGCTTATCTGGGTGAGCCCTAAATGCCATCACAGTGATTCTTAGAGAGGCAGAGGGAGGTTACAGACTGACACACAGAGGAGAAGGGGGTGGGATGGGGGGAGGGGCAGAGATGTGGTGATGCGGCCATGAGCCAGGGATGCTGGGCCGCCACCAGGATCTGGACGGGGCGGGAAGGATCCTCCCCCAGAGCCCAGAGGGAGCCTTGCCCTGCAGACACCTGGATTTCAGCCCAGTGGTACCGATTTTGGACTTCTGGCTTCCAGAACTATTGTTTTACCAGTCTGTGTTGGTTTGTTACCGCAGCTACAAGAAACTAATACACTTTGGAACAAACAACCCCAAAGCGCAGAGGCAGAAATCAGCAATCAGTTATCCTTGCTGGGGGCCTGTGGGCTGGCCGGGGCTCAGCTGACCAGGCTAGGCTCCATGGGGGTGGCTCTGCCCCATCTCATATCCTCCTCCTGGGACCAGCAGGAGGCAGAAGCACAGTAGGGCAGAGGGAGCCGCCTTAGGCCTGGACTCAGAACTGGCACATTGTCATTTCCACCCACGTGCAACGGCCAAGCCAGCCGCGTGAGCCAGCACAAAGTTATGGGACTGGAAGAACCCTCTCCCCCAGAGGAGACCCTGGTGAGGGTGAGGCTGCATGGAGAGCCCAGACTCAGTTCATCCCACAGGTGTGCACACCTGTGCCTGGGAAGCCACTGCCCGGTGTACCCCTCTCTCTGGGCGCTGATGTTGGAACAGTTTGGGAGCCACTGGCCGGGGGCAGAGAACCTGGCTCCAAGTGTATATCCCCCGTGCCCTTGACCCTGGCGTTCACGGGTTTTCAGGGCCTGGCTCTGCCTCTCTGCGACTCTTCCTGAGAATCAGTCCGGAAGGTTCCAGGTGGGGCAGGAACAACATCTTGCCTCCCCCCCTCCCCCCACGTCCTCAGAGGAGGAGGGGCTCATCCCGCAGGGCCCAGGAGGGCAGAGGGCTGCTTGCCCAGCCCCAGCCAGTCACGGCCCCAGGATGGGACGTGCAGATCCGAAATTAGCGTGAGTTCCTCAGGGTCCTGGTCCTCTGCTTTCAGACCACACCGGAGACCTTGGGAGGTCATGGGGCAGGAAGCTCCCACGAGGCCGGGCGCCACGGCCGTTCCTCCCCATGGGTGCTGGCCATGCTGCCTCTCCTTTGCCCTCCACCCAGAGCCAACGGGCAAGGGGCAGGGCTCAGGCGCCCCCTCCACCCCTCGGCCCTGGGAACCCCCTGAGGCCGTGGGAGAGGAGGCCATGGGTCTCTGGACCCCTGGACCTCTGTGGGTAGGGGAGGGGTCTCCACGAGCCAGGGGCGGCCTCCCAGGGGCCCGGCTGCCACTACAGATAGGGGAGCAAGGTGCGGCGGGAGCTGAGCTCCATGGGGGCATCGGTGTGAGGGGGGGAGAGCGGGCAGCTGGGGGTCGGGCAGACGCCTGGAGAGGCGCGAGCCAGGCCCTGGGCTGATTTCTGCCCAAGGGTCCCAGGGGCCAAGAAGCCCCCACGCTAACATGCCCATCTCCTGGGAGGCTCTTCTTGCAGTGTTGTGGCAGATGGTCCCATGCACAGGTGTCCTGGCCTCCGGCCAAGGTGGACAGGAGGCACCAGGCCCGCGGGGGACCCTGGTGGGGGGGATGCCGGCCCTGGGGAAGTGTGGCCCGAAGGCAGAGGGCCGGCCCCCTGCCGGGCGCTCTCCCAGGGAGCCAGAGGGCTTGGGGTTCGCGCCCACGCTGTCCTCGGGTGGGGCTCGTGGGAGGGGGAGCAGGTCCTTCCAAGGGTCCTTGTGACTGTCCTGTGCCGTGCTGTTTCCAGAGCCAAAGCAGCGCCTGACCAGTGGATGGATGGTACCCACAGCTCCTCCCGCTACGATTCTCTTTCAGACGCCTGGGCAAACCCTCAGCCTCCCTCGTTCTCAGGGTGAGACCCATGCTTTGCGATGGAGTGTCCGTTGCCCTGGCCCCTGCCCACCTCCCACCCCAGCCCCGTGTAGCCGAGGGTGCCCGTCTTCCCGGGAATGTGGACTGGCCTCGCCCCCTTTCCAACCTCGCACAGGCTGTTCCCTCTGTCTGGCTCGCCCTTCCCGCTGTTGAGCAACTAGCCGCCCCTTGGCCTCTGAATCTCCCGGGGTTCTCTCCTCTAAAGGGATCCCCTCGACCCTCCGGGAGCTCGCTCTGTGTTACCCTCGATGGGTCACCCACCATGCTGCCCCTCGTTCCCCATCTGACTCTCAGGTTGGGAAAGTAGGGACATGACAGTTCCTTTCTCAGGTGTGGTGCAGGGTATGGGGCCTGCTGAGTGCTCAGCGGGGGACTGCTGTCATTGTCACCGACACTGTTGTCGTTTCTGCCCTGAGCTGGGCACGGGCCGCAGGGCGTAGATAGCTGCAGAATAAACGATTGGAGAAACTCTTCTCACTTACAAGCACGAGGGGCTGCCATTCTCTGCCTGGGATGCGTCATCTGTACCCACTTGTGGGACCCGTGGGCCTGGCGGTGATGCTCTGCAGCCCTGGGGTTTGCTGCAGGGGTATTGGTCACCATCCCCTGTCCGCTGGGTGGAGAGCTTCAGGCCAGTGTGAGTAATGAAAGTCAGATCAGGCCAGGAAAGTCCCCGCTGGCTGCCAGCACCTGCTCCGACCCTTCAGAGCCGATGGGATGAGGTATTTTCTGCTGGGTGCTGGTGGAGGGGTAACGCGGCCCACCCAGGGCCTCAGCAGGCAGAGTGGTGGGAAATGTGACTCGGGCTTGAGGGCGTGGCCCCAGAGCCTCTCAGCTGTGGGGCCCTGGCCTGGGTTCACTAGGCTCGGTTTGCACCCATCACGTGCATGATTAGCCAGGATAATGCCTGCGGGTTCTATGCTGCGGCGTGCTGGGGGCAAGGCGGTGCTTCCTGCTTATGTAGCTGACAGGTCACATCGCATTTCTGCCCCAGGAGATCTTAAAGCCGAGTCTAGCAGAGAGGCACCAAGGAGAACGGGGGTCACCTAAGGGACCAGGCTGTCAGCCAGCCCCGGGCAGGACCCCAATGCTGCCTTTCATGCCCAGCGGCCTCCCGTTGGCCTCCCGAGCATCCCAAGCCTCAGTTTCCCCTCTGGCACGCTGGGGCCGTGGAGTGGGTTAAGTAGGTTGGCCCCAAATTCATGTCCACCTGGAATAGGGTCCACCTGTGACCTTATTTGGAATAGAGTCTTTGCAGATGTAATTAACATAAGGATGGAGATGAGGTCATCCTGGAAGAGGGTGGGCTCTAAATCCAGTGACTGGTGTCTTTAGAAGAGACAGAAAAGGACACACAGAGACGTACAGAGAAAAGACAGCCATGTGAAAAGACAGCCATGTGAGGACAGAGGCGGAGATGGCAGTGATGTGGACACAAGCCCCCAGAAACTGGCCGATATAGGGCAGCATCCTCCCACAGAGCCTTTGAGAGAGCGTGGCCCTGCCTACGCCCTGATTTCGGGCTTCTGGGCTTCAGGCTTCCAGGCTGGGAGAGAATAAATGTCTGCTGATGAAGCCCCCAGCTTGTGGGGCTTTGTCGCTTTGTCAGGCAGCCCCAGGACACGGGTACTGGCTGGGAGGTGCCGGGAGGGCTTGTGGGCTGCGCCTGGCACATGGGACAGTAGATGGTCCCGGCCCTCCCCCAGTCCCTCCCCCACTGCCTTTGCAAAGTCCCTTTCCCGGACGCCTGGGAACAGGTGCATTCTGGAGCCGGGTGGGAGTCTATTTCGGTGTGCTGGGAAGGGCTTGGCCCGTCCCTCCTCGGGCATGAGGGTGGGCAGCTGCCACGTGACCCTCTGGCATGTCCCTCTGGAGCCATGTTGGCCTCAGAGGCTCGAGCCCTCACCCAGCTGCCGCCGGCAGCCTCCAGGGTCCTGGCCTTTCGGGTGGAGGCCGCAGTCCATGGGGATGCCCGGAGGAGGGACAGGTAAGGCCCACACTGCCCTGTCCACTGGGACCATCAGCCCAAGAGGATGGCTTCTTTTCTAACTAGAAGTCTCCAGTCCCCCAAATAAGCTCGGGGTCCAACACGAGGGGGGCAGTGTGAGCTCTGCCTCTGTTTATAAAGGTACAGAGGACCAGCACTCACGCACGCCGACTGTATGCCTGGCTTCGGGGACTCCTGTGAACTGCTGATGACAGCCCTGTGCAGTGACCCGTTTTACAGATGAGCAAGCTGAGACTGGGGAACGGGGAGGGTCTGGTCCAGCACTGCACCATGGTGAATGTTGCAGCTGGATCCTATAGTCTGGCCGAGTCCCTGGGCCCTCGGCCTCTGCGCCTTCCCGCCCTCCCTTTCTTTCCTTAAAGGCGGTTCTTGGTTCTCGACCAAGGGTGGCTTTGCTCCCCGGGGGGACTTTGGCGACGTCTGGAGACACTTCTGATGGTCACAGCTTGGCGGGGGTAGGGGTGCCACAGGCACCTGGGGGATGGAGGCCACGGACGCCGCTCACCATCTGGCAGTGCACCGGGCGGCCCCACAGAAGAGGGGTCCAGCCCAAAATGTTAGTTGGGCCGAGGCTGAGAAACCGGCCTTAAGGAATATCGTAAAAGACTTCAGTCCTTCCCGTGTTGACGCAAAGAACAGGGCCCATCAAGCTAGTTAGACAGAAACAATAAGTAGCTTGTAATCCACTCAAACCCCACCTGTTGACACGGTGAGAAAGCTCTGGGGCAGGGTCGGGGTGGGAGAGTGAGATGGTGGAGGGGAGGGGGAGGGACAGGGAAAGGAGCTTGGACCCCCAGAAGCAGAGAGGTGGGTGGAGCCTCCGTGAGCCCAAGGTGTGTAGGGGCTCCAGCTGGGGCCCAGCCTCCAGCCTGAAATGCTCCCTGGTCCTCAAGCCTCCGTCCGGGCGCGAGGCTCAGTGCCCAGCGGACCCCTCCTCTCTGGGCAGCCACAGCAGAGCCTTGCCCTCACTGGCGTCCTCCCTTCTGGCTGTGGAGTCTGTCCGGAGGCAGGATCCGGGACCCCTCGTTCATATGTCCCCGTCAGCATCCCACACACTGAGAGACTCAGGAGATTTTTATTGAAGGAGGCAGCTCTGGGGTGGGGCAGCAGCAGTGGCTTTGAAGCCAGACCAGTGAAGCTTCCAGCCCTGCCTCTGGCCTGACCTCACTGTGGCCCTGATCAGGGCGCTTTCCCGCTCCGGGGGCGGGGGGGCTCAAGGACCCCCTCTGTAAAATGGGGGTGATTACGTTCCTCCCTCCCAGGGTGCTGTGGACCAGCATCGCAGACCCTCCATCTTTGTCCCCCCAAAGCGTGTAGCTGTGGGTGGCCCCTGGCCTGGCCAGGCTCAGCCCCCCGTGGAGGTCTCACTCCAGGATTTAGAGCACCAGTTGGCTTGGGGTCAGGTAACATCCCCCGACCTGCTCAGTGTACTGGATTGTTCTGAAAATAGCGGCAGATTCCAGGAGCTGAGACATGTGACGATGTTCATTTCTCAAATGGAATTTCCATGCGGTGGTTGGGCAGGTCTCCCCGCTCAGCTGAGAACGCAATGCCCTTCACTCCCTGTTGTGCTTTCACAGATGATGGGCAAAGGGCAAAACAATATAATATTAAAAATTGCACAAACCCCGTGAAATAAGCACTGCTGTTCCCGATTCACCGATGAAGAAATGGCATCTTGTGATAAAAATAGCAGTAAGGGAAATGTGATTCTATTTATGTAAGATTATAATAAGAGCTAAAAGTAAAAAAAAAAAAAAAAAACAACTATAAAACTTTTAGAAGAAAATATAAGGATAAGCCTTTGTGATCTCGGATCGGGCAGTGGTTTCTTAGAAATGACACTACGTACACAAACAACAAAAGAAAGCATAGATGAATTGGATTTCGTCAAAATTAAGCACCCTTGTGCTGCAAAGAACATTGTGAGGAAAATGAAAACACAACTCACGGAATAGGAGACAATGTTTGCCAATCATATATCGGATGGGGGGCTTGTATCTAGAATATGTAAACAACCCTTATAAACTCAGTCAGAAAAAGAACCAAATTCAACGGACAAAGGATCTGAATAGACATTTTTCCAAAGAAGATATTCAAATAGTGAACAAGCACATGAAAATATGTTCAACATCATTAGTCACCGGGAAGTGCAGATCCAAACCACAGCGAGACAGACTTCACACCCACCAGGGTGACTGTGATGAAACAGACCAAAAGTAACCGATATTGGCAGAGGTGTGGAGCAGCTGCTGGTGGGAAGGTGAAATGGTTCAGCCACTCAGGAAAATAGTCTGGCACTTCCTCAAATGGTTAAACAGTTACCGTATGACCCAGCGAGAAAGGGAAACGTGTCCACACAAAAGCGACTGTGCATGAATGGTCAGAGTGGCTTCTCTGTAACAGCCCCAAAGTGGACACAAGCCCCAAACCAACGGCGAATGGGTCCATGTGGTATGTTCATATAGTGGAGAGTTATTTGGACATTAAGAGGAATGAAGCATTGACACCTGCTGCAACGGGGGTGGACCTTGAAAGCGTTATTATGTATATATATACATATCCGTACGATATGGGCTCCCACACTGCCGTGTCTCACTGCACACAGCCTGGAGAGTAAGGGTCCCTGGCGGGATTAGCTCAGCCCTCACAGACCCTCTCAGTGGGAGTTGACAGCTGGGGCTTGGGATCCTGCAGGCCTGGGTTCCAGTCCCAGCTGTGCTGTGTGCCCATTTCCAGCTCTGTGACCCGGGTCATGGGTGGAAATCACCCAGCGCAGTGCCTGGCCCTTAGTCTGGGCACAAGAGCTGAAAGACGATAGATATTGTCACTCAGACTATTAATTTTCACCCCCGCAGGGCGCTGTACTGTGCTCCGAGTCACCAAATGCCATTCCCTGTTTCCCATTAGATTTAAGGAACCTTTATGGGGCATCTTCTGTGTGCTGGGCCCGAGGCATACATTGTTGGTCCAGTGGTGGCCGCCCTGGCTCACGGCAAGGTGACACCAGGGACACGCACTGGCCTGGGAGCCCAGAGACCCAAGCCCCGGTCCTGGCCTGGCCTCAGACTTGCCATCTGTGGCTCCCCCTGTGTGTGGGGAGAGGGGATGGGCCCAGGTGCCCACTAAGCCCTGACCTTCCGGAATGCTGCCCGTGAGATCCTCAGACACCTCTCCGGTCAGGAAGGGCTGCTCTTCCGGCGATGAAATAACACCCTCCAGGGACGTGGGTGGCCAGGGCACCTGGACCAGCTGCTAGAAGCTTCAAGGGTCTGTGAGTTGCTAGAAACTCAAGCTGAAGGGTAACTGGGCGCCCCTGTGGGCAGCCTGAGCTTCCAGGGGGCTGTTCACTGCCGTGTTCTCCCAGCTTCTGCCTCTGGAAGGAACCCCCCCAACCCAGCACACACCAGCCCTGCCAAGCCCCTGCCATGTGCCAGCCTCCAGAAGCCCAGCCTGGGGCAGCGTCACTGTCCCACTCTACGGAGGAAGACAGGCTCAGACCGGGAGCGGGGAGCCGGCATGTCCCAGGCCCTGCTCCAGCTTTCTCCCCACAGGGCTGGTTTCCTGGGGCCACCGTAACAAATGCTGCAGACGTTATTCTTGGACAGTTCTGGAGGCCAAAAGTCCGAGATCAAGGTGTTCCCAGCATGGCTTCCTTGGCTTGCAGATGGCCGTCCTTCCCCTGTGCATCACACCATCTTCCCTCTGTGCGTCTCTGTGCCCTAGTTCCCCGTTCATAAGGCCACAGTCATACTGCATCCAGACCCACCCAAATGGCCTCACTTTAACTCAGTCACCTCTCTCCAAATCAGGTCACATTCCGAGGTGCTGAGGGCTAGGACTCCAGCACGTGAGTTTGGGGGACATAGTTCAATCCATCACAGACGAGTTCCTTTCTGTGGCCTCGTAGGAGCTCCCCGCAACGTTTTCCAGCTAACACACTCTAAGAGTGAGGGAGACAGGGCGGCTCGCTGGTTTTCCTTTTCCTGCCACCCCTCCTGTACTGCCCGACCCCCGGCCCGAGCCCTGAGTAAGAGGCTCATTTCGGGCTCAGTGGGGCTGCTTGTGACCCCATGGCCATCACTGTATGGCTGAGAGTGACTTTGTCTGAAGGCTCCCCTGCTTCAGGACAGGAAGAGTCCTGGGGCTTCAGGGACTCTACCGCACCTCACGGGGTCCTCCGGGGGTCTGAGCTGAGTTGGCTGGAATCTAGAAGCCAAGCTCTTCTCGCTCAGCTAGAAATCCCTTCTGACTCTTCAGCCTCCCGGGGTCAGTGGAGTTTAACCTTGTGAATGTCCCCCCACCTCTTGGTCATGGGCGGGTCTTGGGACCCTGACCTGCCAGAAAAGGACCCAAGCATCAGTACCGCCACTGTGGGCATGGGGACCCTGGATTCATTACCCAAACTGAGACACGTTGGATAGAATGATTGTGCTGGGACAGCAAGCAGCGCCCAGGATGGTCCAGGGGAACTGGGTCACTTGTTCCCTGGCCCGGCATAGGTCTTTAGGGGGACCTGGCAAGCAGACAGGAGCCTCCAGGGGTGTCTCCACCTGGGGAGCCCAGACTACCTTCTGCAAGTCAGAGGCTTACTCACCGTTGTGGAGAGGTGACGTGACTTGTCCAAGGTCGCACAGTCCGTGACCCAGGGGAACGATGGGCAAGTCCCCTCACTTGCTGTGCCTCGGTTTTCACACCTGTAAAATGGGTACATGTTTTTACAGGATCACTGTGCTATGGGAGACGCTCAGCACACAGTGGGTCGGTACGGAAGAGGCCCTGGACGGGGGCCTTGAAGACTGAACTGGGTTTTCACAGGCAGCGATGGGCAGGCACAGCACCCCCAGGAGGGCATGGTGGGAGCCAAGGCTGGTGCTGGGACCCCTGAGGACAGCTTTGGGAGAGAGTCTGGGCTCATGGGGCGGTGGAAGATAAGTCAGGGGACCAGGTGGGCACTGGCTTGGAGGCTCGGTGGTGGCTCTGGGGCTGAGCTGTGTTCTGAGGGCTCTGGGGAGCCATGGAAGGTTCCTGAGCAGGGGAGGGACCTGCACGTGCTTGTGTTCAATGCCACCGTCCCTGATCCTGCCACCTGGCCAGCTTGGAGAGCTTGTCTGGGGGCTCTATCGTCCTGGCTGTCCCCTTGCCATGGGCTCCATGGGACTCAAGGGGACACTGTCCCACTGGGTCAAAGTGGAGAACTTCTCAGATACTTGAGCCTTTAGAGGTCAACTCAGATTAGACACTGGGCGGGGGAGGGGGGACGGGAGGGCAAGGGGTCTGCCTCAGCTTGTTAGGTAAGACGGGCCTCGCTAGGACTGCAGGGCATGTCTCCCAGTGGCCGGCTCCTGATCAGCGTCTCGGGGGAGGGCCTCTGGACATAAGCATCAGGGTGTTTTTCTGCAGCTGTGTGCCCTTGTCTCCCAAGACTCACCAGCCACCAGGTCAGTGTCCAGGGACTCCCTGGGTCCTGGGGACTGCGGGATGGGCTCCTGCTGTGTGCCTGGCTTGGTGTCCACCCCCTGCCTGCACTCTCTGAACCCCACTCCATCACAGAGCTGTGGCTTCCCTGAACAGATGATAGGCGAGGCCCAGGGGTGAATGGCCACCCAGAGCCCTTGGCCCACAGCTGGCCTCCCATTGCCCTCACTGGTTGGACCTTCAAAGCCTCCTGGGAAATCCACGGTGGCTCCTCTTCCTGGTCACTGTGGGTTTATCATGTCTGGCTATGGGGGTCCCCGCATGAAGCAGGAATCTGGGGTTTTCCCCGCAGTGACTCCACCTGAGCTCTGCCCTCGGTCACTGGGGGCCAGGACAGCTGACCTGCAGTCTAACCTGGCATCTCCCCGGGCTAAGCAGCTGGGCCCCAGGCGCCTGGGGGATTTAAGCGAGAGAGCCTCATGGGAACTCGCTAGGACAGCTCTGGTTGAATTTGGAACAGGCAGGACCAGTTTCTGGAACCAGACCCAGAAGGTAATAAACTTGTCCCAGTGCAAAGAGAGCTCAGAGCTGTCTTCGCTGGGTGGAGGACAGATGAATGACGTGCCTGAAGAGTCAGACAGGTCTGGCAGTGCAGGGACAGCCTGAGACCCTCACAGCCGGCTGGCTGGGTCCAGGCTGCTGATGGCCTTGGTGAGAACAGGTGGGAACAGAGAGCCGCTTACTGGCTCCTGGTTATAATTAGCGGTCAGCCCTTAAGGAGGTTAAGATGGAAGTAATGACGTGTGATTTGGCTTGATTTTCCAACACATAGCGCTTGGGAGGGCGGGAAGTGAGCTCCCGGCCTATTCCTGAACCAGAAGAAACCTATAGAGGACGTCCTGAGGGCAGGGGAGACAGACCCCCTAAGGCTTTTGTGCCATTAACTCGACGTTTAGAAAACCAGTCTAAAGAAACCCCTGTGCTGGAGGGCGTGCTAGCTGCAAGGATGCTTGTGGCCACGTGGTATGTGAGAGCCGTCTCCCAGCCAGGCCTGGCTGAGTGCATCTTGCTCTGTCTGCACTGGAACCCAGTCCTAGGGAGCCGCACTTCTCAGACCTGGACCCTGGCCCTGGGGGACTTCAGGCCAGGGAGGCAGATGACCAGTAGGCAAGGGCCACCCAAATTGGGCAGTATTGTGATGGAGATGAGCACAGTGATGTGTGCTTGCTGCTGTCCCAGAAGGCACCTCTGCATCTTGTGTCACCTCCTCCTGGAAGCCCTCCTTGACTACACACAGGTTCACCTCCCCACCGCCCTGTGCCTCCCGCCATAGTTCTCTGCTCATTGTCACGGTTAGAAAGAAAGGCCTGAGGGGAGGCGAGAACGGTGAGCCTGGGAGCCGCTCTAGGCAGATGGGACTCTCAGGAGAGGGTGTGATGCATGGTCTTCCAAAGCTTTCAACAGTAGAACAGAGTCATACAATGTGGAAACCCCAAGCCAGCTGTTTGCATAATACAGGGAGCAGGGTGGAGAGCTCTACAAAACCTCCCCGGCTGATGGAGCATGGGTTACAGTTAGATCCCCAAGGATGCAGGGAGCTCCACCTCCTGATGTCAAGGTGGATTTGCCTCAAGAGCAAACCCTGGAAAACAAGCTGAACATGGTCTGTTGGTCTTTGGCCAACCCAGCAGTGCCTGCTCGGGGTCCAGCATTAACTGGGCCCTTCGAGAAGGGACAGGACCAAATGCAGAGGCTTTGAGGGAGAGCGGAGATAAACAGTTGAAAAAGTCCCCAAGGACCACAGAACGACGTGTGCTGTGCTGTCTGGGAGGTGAGACATGAGATGAATCTCTGGAGGAAGAGGGTCCCCTGCCCCCTGCATGCCCATTCCCTGGGCCCGGTGTGTCCCCTCTCCTGCCGCCTGCCTACACCCGTGCCTGGCCAGTTTGCATACCCGCCTCCCCGGATGCCCACCAGCTCCTCTGTTCCTGTTTGGTGAGCAAGTGAGCCCATGATTTGGGACTTGCAGACCAGCAGGTGGCAAAGGGGATGGTGGCATCAGACACCTGAGGGGGGACCCCAGCTGAGTCCCTAATCCAGCCCTGTGGCTTTGGGAAAATCCCCGTGCATCTCTGAGCCACCATGTCCTCATCTGTGAAATGGGGGTGATAGGCCATT
The DNA here is from genome assembly GCF_000442215.2 of Lipotes vexillifer. Classification (NCBI taxonomy): domain Eukaryota; kingdom Metazoa; phylum Chordata; class Mammalia; order Artiodactyla; family Lipotidae; genus Lipotes; species Lipotes vexillifer. Next base: position 1,314,389 of record NW_006784492.1, read on the forward strand.
CCTGTGGGGTGTGGTATGGACCAAATGATGGCCAGGGCTGGGTCTGTTTTGTTCCAGTGGAATCCGGGCACATAGTAGGTCTCCGACATTTGTTGGGTGAATGAATGAATGAACAGCAAACAAGAAGAAAAAGAGCTTTATTGTTTGGTGTTTGGAGTTGAACGCGCTTTGGCCGAGCACCCTGCACTTTTGCCGTCAGAATGAGGTCGAGGTGACCCGCAGCCGTTTCCGTGGTTAGGGCACCGTGAAGGGTCAGGGTAGACGCTCCTTGGCAGGAGAAGGCAGGGCCCGCCATGCTCCCTGCACAAGCGAGGATCCCGTGGAGGAGAGATGGTGGACACGTGTTCAGGTGGCATCACAGCTGGCTCCCAGGTCCCATGACAGGAGCACGTGGCACATTTGCTTGTGTGTCTTCACTGATGCCAGCTTGGTGAGTTACTATGAACAAAGTGGGAAACCGCACCCAGGTGGGTCTGTGAGAATGGAGTGGAGGGGAGAATGGAGTGTTTGGTGGGTAACCCGGCCAGAGGCGAGCTCCCCCAGCTCTCTGGGCAGAGGGTGTTGAGGGCCCATCTATCAAAGTAAAGAAACCTACAAGCCCCCTGATGCTCTTGCCCAGTCTCCTGGGGGTCTGCCCGCTAGGATGGACATGGAGCTGAGAACTTGACCTTGACCTTGGCAGTGATGCCTGTGGGGCTCAGCCACCATGCCTGCTTCCCAAGGCAAGCACCAGCGAGGCCCAGTGCTGGATTTGGGTGGCTCCCATTTGGAACATCAGGATTGGCCCCAGCTGGGCCAAGCGCTGGGGAGCAGAGGTCAGTGTCGAGAAGCCCCCACTGATCCGGAGATTGCCATCAGACCCTCTCTGGAGGGAGCAGCTGTGTCACCTGCACCCCGTCACAGTCCTTGCCTCCTGTGCCTGCCTTACCCAGCAGGCGCCCAGGTGGTCGCTGGCCTCATGTGTGTTCTTATCTGACCCAGACAAGGGTCCCACATTTAGGAATAGTTACCCCCATTTTATAGAAGGGAAAACTGAGGCTCTGTATGGTCACGTTGGCCTGCCCAGGGTGACAGCCAGGGAGGGGGGCAGCTGGGGTCAGTGCAGGCTGCCCCCCCTTCCTGCTCACCCACCCAGCCATGGACCGAGGCCAAAGACAATCCTAGGACAAGCTGCCGATGAGGCTGCTGAGGGAGCAAAGGTGTGGCCCCCTCCCGACAGCCTCTGCCCCTCCCCACCCCCAAGTCACGGGTTTGCCTCTGAGACCCGCAAGGACTAAGCCAGCAGCTGTTGGTCCCCACACCTGTCAGGCATTGTACCAGAAGCTTTCTCCACTTCACTGGGTTCTACATGGTGCCTCCTGAGACCAGGCTCCAAAGTACAGTCGTGAACACAGAGGCTTCTCAGAGCTCAGTCTGCTCTCAAGGTCACACAGCTGCCCCTGGATGGTGGGTGGGTTCCAAACCCGGCGCTGCCGGCTGCTGTCCTGGTTCCTCCAGGCCTCGTGTACCTGGGGGCAGATCAGGACTGTACCCAGAGGGATTATAGAGGCAGGATCACAGCGACTGCCGGGGCAGCCCCGAGGAAGCCACGTCCCTCCACTGTGAACGTGAGTTCTGTGTTGATGTTACCGGTAATCGTTCTTTTATTCCCAGCAAGGCTCCTCAGGCTGGGATTTCATTATCTCGGGGGCATTAAGTAGTCACGGCCCCATGTGATTGATCCTTTACCACTTGACTTTATGTTTTACGTTATTATTATCATCGCAGTCGGAGACTTGTTAAATGAAATGTTACAGCCGATCCAGAAATTGTAGAGAAATGCGCCTGCTGCCCTCAGGGTTAGGTCTGGAGTGTGGTAGTTCGCGTCTCTCTCCGTTTCTCTCTCTCTTTTAAGTTTTTTTTTTTTTTTTTGATTTTTTTTCTTAGAGCAGTTTTCAGTTTATAGAAGAATTGAACAGAAAGTAAGGAGTTCCCATATACACCCCACCCCAAATCCCGTTTCCCCTGTTAGCATCTGCCTGTTACATTGTTGTGATGTTTGTGTGTGCTCCATTTGTTACAACTGATGAACCACTTTTGATATATTAACTAGAGTGCCAGCCGATCCAGAAATTGTAGAGAAATGCGCCTGCTGCCCTCAGGGTTAGGTCTGGAGTGTGGTAGTTCGCGTCTCTCTCCGTTTCTCTCTCTCTTTTAAGTTTTTTTTTTTTTTATAGATTTTATTTCTTAGAGCAGTTTTCAGTTTATAGAAGAATTGAACAGAAAGTAAGGAGTTCCCATATACACCCCACCCCAAATCCCGTTTCCCCTGTTAGCATCTGCCTGTTACATTGTTGTGATGTTTGTGTGTGCTCCATTTGTTACAACTGATGAACCACTTTTGATATATTAACTAGAGTGCCCGGTTTACATCAGGGGTCGCTCTTGGTGTTGAGTGTTCTCTGGGTTTGGACCAATGTATAATGACGTGTATTCACCCCTGTATTCCACCTACTTATCCCTCCCTCCCCACCCCTCACAACCACTGATCTTTTACTGTCTCTGTGGTTTTGCCTTTTTGATGACGTCATAGGGTTGGAGTCACGCAGTGTGCAGCCTTTTCAGACTGGCTTCTGTCACTTAGCATGCATCTGAGGTGCCTTCAGATGGCTTCATAGCTCACGTCTTGATAGTTCTTGGTGTAATGAGGTCTGGCCAGAACTGCCGCATCCCTGTCTAGGGGCCCACTCCTGTCCTGTCCTGCCATGTGAGGGTCCCGATCCCTCCTTGTTGCAGTCATGTACCAGCTGGGCCGCCGCTCCTTGGCCCCAGTCCACTCGCCGGGCGGCAGCAGCAGTGACCACAGCACTTGCTCTGCCGGCTGCTGTGAGCACCAGTCCCCTTCGCAAAGCACCCAATCGGGCAGCTGCAGGAGGTTTGAGGAGTAAGTCCATCCTGAGGGGTAATAAGGCCCCCACACCTCAAATCCACAGGATTCTCAGGCTCTGACCCCAGGGCCAAGGGGGCAGATGCGGGCTGGAGGGAACACCTGCGCGGGTGGTACCTGCACAGACAGGCCCCCTCTGTGCAGTGTCTACTTCCCACCACCAGGGGGCAGCACCCTGCTCTCTCGCCATGCCACCAGAGGCCCCAGCAGGTTGTGGAGGACGCGCCAGGCGGGCAGAGTTGGTGCTTCCATAAAAACGATCCTCTTAAAGCAGGTTTCGCCCCAAATCAAGCAGTATTTCCAGTAACCAGGAAACTGGTGATGTCAGGCTGTGTATCCTTGAAAATGACAATGGCTATTGTGTATTGAGCATTTATGGTCTGCCGGACCCTGGGCTGCTTGCTAGACAAACATTTCTGCCCATGGTCCTAGCATCCCCTGGGGCAGATGCTGTGAGCAGAGGGCAGATGGCAGATGGACAGACGGCTGGGAGTTCCAGGTTACTGCACGTCGGAGGTGAAGCTGGGCTGCACCCGGCCGTCTGCGCCCAGGGCTCTGACACCGATCCCCCCCCACCCCTCCACGTGGGTGGTGGGTAGACTTTGCCTGGCTATTCATGGAGACATGAGACACATTGTCCTTTGTATGCGTAATGGATGAAAAGATAATAGTGTTAAAGATCTTTGTGGCCACGCCCTCAAATCTTGATTTAGCCTCAGTGTGGACAGGGTGACTCAGGACCCCATCAGCCCCATGTGAGCCCTGGGGCTGCCCTTGCACAGCCATGAGCCGGCTCCACCTGAGGTTTCAAACTTCAAATCCAATGGCTCGTTCCGCACAGGGAGTCCTAAATTCTAGCCCAGGACATCCTTGCTCTCTGCCCCCTTATACCAATTTTATTAAGTACTGGATGAGGCAGTTTCTGTGATTATCGTATGTTGACACTTAAACCAGAGTGGAAGTGTCAGCACAGCTCCCAGGATGGCAGACAGAACTCTGGGGCCCTCACTGGGCTCGGCACTGTCCAGTTTGCCGTTTGGTCCTGACACCCTTGGAAACGCAGGCAGGCCTTGACACTGGGCCTGGGGTACTAAGGGTGACACCAAATGATTTTTTTTGTGCCCATCCTCTCCTTTCTGGCACCTGCTTCTCCAGGCTGTGTGGCTTTTGTCCCCAGACAGCTGACACCTGCTACCCTTGGGGTCTTCAGAGCCTCCTCCTGGAAGGCCTGATGTCCCCAGCGTGGCCCAGGCCCTCCTCCACGGTCAAACTCCCCACCACGGACGGGACCCAGAGGAGGGAGCCCTGTGCTGCAGAAGCAGGGCTCCCGGGACGGGATGGGGTCTGGTGGGCCTGGGGGGCAGGCTGGAAACTGGATGGAGAAATGCCCTCCTCTGTGTGACATCCACCTCCTCCGTTTTTACAAGAATGAGGAGACATTCTGGGGCTGATGCTCAATAGGTGCTGGTGTTTAGCGATTTTGTAAATGTGTGTGTGCGCATGTGTGCATGTCTGTCTCTCTGTGTGTGTCCATGTGTATTTGTGCGTCTGTGTGTGTATCTGTATGTCTGTGTCTGTGTGTATGTCTGTCTATGTGGGCGCATATGTATAGTTGTGTCTCTGTGTATGTATGTGTATTTGTGTTTTTGTGTGTGTATATATCTGTGTGTGTATGTATGTGTATCTGTGTCTCTGTGAAAGTGTATCTGTGTGTATGTGTATGTGTGTGTGTGTCTCGTGTGTATGTATGTGTATCTGTGTGTGTACGTGTATGTGTGTCTATGTGTATCTGTGTGCCTGTGTGTCTCTTTGTGTATGTGTATGTATGTATGTGTGTCTCTGTGTGTATGTGTGTCTCTGTGTGTATGTGTGTGTCTCTGTGTGTATGTACGTGTATATCTGTGTGTCTCTGCGTGTGTATTGTGTGTGTGTGTGTGTGTATGAATACGCTTAACTCTCCAATGAAGCGTGGTGTATCTGGGGCATCCCAGGTGGCGGGTGTCTTCTGGGCCCGCACCACCTCCCCTGGGCCCCCCTATGACTCCAGCGGTGTACAGGTGGGCGGTGCACCTGGGCCTGCGGACTCCCCGCCTCAGGTGCCCGCGGCTCCCGGGCTCTTTCAGCCTCTGCTGAAACCTCAGAACTCATTCAGCCCAGGAAAGGGAGACAGGCGTTCCAGCTTTGGGGCAACCCTCACCGGGGTGACGGGAGCAGGGCCCGTGCCCCGGCCCCCTTCCTTCTGAGGGACGCCCTAGAGGGGCTCCGAGGGAGTGTCCAGCTCAACAGCATGCCATCACTGCCCCCACTCCTTCCTGCCACCCGGGGTTCCCTAGGTGCACCACCTGCACCCTGCCCTTGCCTCAGCCTCAGGTCGGTGACCCCAGACCAAGACGGGAGCGTGGGACTGGAAGATGTGGATCTAAGCAGAGACCCACGCTTGCAAAAGGCAAAGGCTGTTTGCTCAGAGCTGGCTGGGCGGGGGTTAGCCTTCGTCACGTGCCTGGCAGAGACCCAGAGGCAGGCAGAGGAGTGGGCGAGCTTCCCAGTGGAGAAAAGGGGGCTCAGGGGCCTCTGATGGGGGCTGGGGGGCTGCTACAAGGGTTGTCCCAGGTGACTGGCCAGAGGCAGGCTGCGCCTTCTTGGGCTGGTCCTGAGTGGGGGGTGGATCGGGCTGCTGGGGCCCCGTCGTGGGCTGTGCTCTCTGCCTGCGGTTCCACCGCCTCCTTGTGCTGGGACAGAGCTGGTCCCCAGCCCCTAGGCATCCCCCGACCACAGCTCTGCCGCTTGGCTTGCAGCTGGTTCTCACCTGGCGGCCGCCACTGCTGGGCTGGAGCTCCCCGAGCACAGACCCGCTGTGGGCCCCAACGTCCCGCATGCCGGCCTCCACGGGCACCTTTGGAGGATGTGGGTGATGCCCTGCCCAGACCCCAGCAGCCCCACAGTCGGGCCCTTTGACCGTCCACCCTGACCTGTCCCTCTGGGGGTCTCCAGTGCCTCCTCAGCCATCCTAGGTCATGGCTGGCTCTAAGGGGGACAGTGACAATATTCAGGTCACTGTGCCCAGGGCACAGAGGGGATTCAAAGCGAGCTCACAGGAGGATGTGGTTATTGCACTCTCAGAAGAGGGGACCTGGATCCCTCGCTGCAGAATGACTGGCCAGCTCACCAGGCCCCTGAGGGCCACAGTCATGCCAGGTCAAGGCCACAGGGGGATCGTCTGCCCTTTGGGAGGTGGGCACACAGAGGTGGGGGACAGGACCGCTGTCGGGGTCTCACATTACCCGACCTCCGCTGGTCCCCCGAAGCCTTCTGGGTTGTGCTGGGAGATGCGTTGGGCCCCGAGTCCTCGCACGGTCGCTGGTTTGCTCACTGGTGCCCGGCATGTCCCACTTTCTAACACAGCGCCTTTTCCCCACAGTGTCGGAGCCCCAGGCTGCCCACAGTGCCCCGGAGAAGCCGGCCAGCACCGCGATCCTGTGCAACACCTGCGGGAACGTGTGCAGGGGGGAGGTGCTGCGGGTGCAGAGCAAGTATTTCCACATCCAGTGCTTCGTCTGCAAAGGTGAGCACCGACCCGCATCCGCGATGCGGCCAGGCACAGCCCTGCCGTGTGGCCGAGCCCACCTCCCAGCTGCCACGCTGGGCCCCAGAAACTCGTTAGATCTGGGATGCTGGAAAAACTGATCCCAAACCTTCGTACAACAGCGTGATCTTTTCAGCGTGGCCCGTGCCCCTTATGGGGGTGACGGGGGCATCTGCCCAATGGGGAGGGTCAGAGGATGAGGTCCAGGTCCGGGGCAGTGTCCTCGGATGGCCGTAGCCATGTCCGTGAGCCACTGGCCAGAGCAAAGTGGCCACTTGGGCCCCGTAGCCACACAGTAAATGGCCGTCACTGGTGGCGTGAACTCAGCACCACAGGGTGCACAGGACCTAAGCTGGGCCACAAACCTCGGGCGCCCCTGCACCCTCCCAGAGCGGGACTGAGAACGTTACTGTTCACTCCAAATGAACACGGCTTTTTCTCTGATTATAAAAAATAACATGAATATCACTAAATTCAGATAATACCAAAAAGATAAGAAGAAAGTAAAACAAATCACGTGAAATCCCTCTATCTGAGCCAGGCTTTGCTCGGAGCATCCTTCCAGCCTGCCCTTTCTCCCTACGCTCAAGTTACTACGCATTCTGTCGTGTACAATGGGGTTTCGTGTATTTGCATTTAGTTTCCTGAGAATAAATGAAAAGTAGCATTTTGGGGAAGGGATGGGCAGATCAAACCAATTTGACACAGTGTCCAAACCCAAAGAATTTGCAGTTTTAAAGAAAGAATTCTTTTAATGGCCCTGCAAACCCCTCCTTACCTCTGGACAGCAAGCGGTGTCATCACAGCCTGCTTTCCTGCGGGTTTGAAACGACGTCCAGAGATGCACAGACATTCGCATGTGGGCCTCGACGGGCCACGGGGGCAGTGAGCCCCTGGGCTTTATGGGCAAAGATGGGAAATACACCACGTGTAAGATAATCCAGCGCTGTGGCTTTTATCAGCACCACGGGGCCCATTAACTGCCTGAGTCCCCTCAGCCCACCATGGTCTCAGGAGGCCCTACTGTGCACCAGGCCCGGCTTTGGAAAGCGTTAAGTAGGAAGGCGTGAGATTTAGCTTTGACAGGTGAGGTCTGGTGAGGAGATGCATCTACCATCTCGCCGGGAATAGTTGGGTGTTAGTGGTAGAAGCCGAGTGCTGGGAAGGTGGCCCACTGGGAGGGATCTGGGAACTTCCAGAGAAGGCTTCACGGAGGAGGTGGCGTTTCGGCTCTAAGTTCAGCCAAAGAAAGAAGAGAGCTGGGTCGTCGGAGGTGGCCAGGCCTGTGCCCGTGGTGTGAGGTGCAGTGTGGAAGGTGCAGCGGGGCCGAAGGAGGGGGACTGAACCTCAGGGGCTGCCAGGGAGCCTGCTGGTCCTGCCGAGGAGGCTTCCTTCTCTCACCATCTCTCACCCTTCTCTCACCTCTGCTGAGCCGCTTCCTGTGAGCTCGGTGCTTTCCGTGTGTTTTTTTCCAAAGTCCTCCAGTATTGGGGGTGCTGAGGCGTTGTCTCCACTTAAATATAAGGAAGCAAGGGTGACGTGTGACTTGCCTGGTTGACACCTGTGGGAGCAGCTGGCGAGAGTCGGGGGAGCCCTTCCCACGAGCCTCAGCTCTGCCCCAGACCCAGCGTGGAGGGACGGGGTGCAGGGCCCCCAGCAGGGTCTGCGTCCCAGTGAGGAGGGGGCGGACACGCATCCACTCACCCACAGATTCGTTCTGGGCCAGGTGCCGTGTCAGGCTGCAGGCACAGCGGGGCCCCTGCCCTCAGTAGGTGGCATGTCTGCTTCACCTGCTGAAGGGTGACAGGGAGCATCTGAGATTTCCTGCAAGCTTTTAAAAGTTGTGTTTTTTGAAGCTTGAGGGTGGCATAGTCTTAGATTGATCTTTTATCCAGGCTGTCATGAAAATGCAAAGTCTGTGAATCATTGAGGGTGCTCTTGGATGAATAAAAAAGAAGACCCAACTTATAATGTCTTAAGTTACATGGATATTTATCAGCTTAACAGGAATTCTGGAGGTAGCCTTCTCACCCCCAGAGCTGGTTAATTTAACAGCTCAAAAAAGTCATCAAAGACTAGGTTCTTTTTCCACTCCCCGCCCCCAACTCCCCCCCAGTCTTATACATGTCAGCAGTGCCTCTCCTCATGGTCTCAAGATGGCTGCTGTAGCTCCAAACATCACATCCTCACAGGTTGACACGCAGCCCTGGGAAAGAAGTTGGGCAGGGGTGTGCACAGGCAAAGGGGCCCTCCCCCTGCATGATTACTCTGAATGGGTAATCAGGGTAATCTCCCTTCGATCAGGGAGGAGAAGGTTTTCCCTGGAAGCCCACACAGGCTTCCTGTATGACTCGCTGGCTAGAACTAGGCCACACATCCACTCCACCGGCAAACAGTAATGGGAGGATGGGAACTGACTGACTCCAGCCATGTTTGTCCCTGGGTGGGTGTGTTGCCAGGCCAACTGAAACAGGGTCTGTTAGCCCAGAAGACAATTGTGTCTAATTCTGATCCAAGAGATCCCGATGTGTTGGGTTCCCGCCACCCAGGGACTGGCTTGATGTGCCTTGGTTTACCTAAACCTGAAAATCTGTGAAAGAAATCACATAATTCTCCAGCCCGTCTTGGCTGCCTCAAGCTTGGGGCTTTGATGCCAGAAGGTCTGGGTTCAATTCCCACCTCTTCCACCCCCAGCGCATGTGGGTCTTAGACATGTTCCTTAGCCTCAGTTTCCATTCAGCAACCCGACTGGGCACATACTCCATGCTGGGCAGTGTTCTGGGTGCTCGGGATGCATCCATGAACAAAACAGACATCCTTGTCCTTGTGGAGATCACATTCTAGGGCAGGGAGACAGACAGTAAGCACTAGATAGAATAAACAAGCAAATTTCATCATATGCTGAAAGTGAAGTGCTAGGAAGGGGAAGACAAAGAGCAAGATAAAGACAGGGCTGGGAGTGCCGGGGAGTTACTATTTTAAATTGGGTAATCAGGGCAGGCTTCGTGGAGGAGGTGACCTTTGCTTGAAGACTTGAAGGAGGTGAGGGAAGAGCATTGCAGCCAGAGGGAACAGCCAGTGCAGTGACACTGAAGCAGGGAAGTGTGCCTGGCAGGTTCCAGGACAGCACGAGGCCTGTGTGTCTGGAGTAGAGTGAGGAGGGGGAGTGGGGGAAGGCTGGGGGGAAGGGGGTCCTCGTGAGGACCTGGGCTCCGACACCGCGAGAGAAAGAACACAGGAGGATCCTGTCCATTTTAGTTTCATAGACCACTGGGTGCTGTGCTGATGAGGGGAGGCCAGGGCAGGGTGGGGAGAAGGGCCTGGGCCCCAGCCTGAGACCATGGCAGCTTGGACGAGAGTGTGAGGGGGCGTCTGCTTCTGAATTGTCTTGAAATCCAGCCAGCTCTAGTTTCACGATACAAAATGGGAATCTGTGTAAGATAGAAACATAGCAAACATCCAGCACATAGCACATCCTCAAGGAAAAATGAAATCTGTCACCACTGCTACAACTGAAATTTGCACAGGAAAACAAATCTGGTTCTCTTGACCTTTTATGTGTAGTTGAGTTCTGCGCTTTTAGAACTTTTGTGGCAGGGGGGCCGCACCACGCAGCATACAGGATCTTAGTTCCCCAAGCAGGGATTGAACCGGCGCCCCCTGCCAGAAGGTCTGGGTTCTGGAAGCACAGAGTCTTAACCACTCTACCGCCAGGGAGGTCCCTAGAACATTTGTTTCCAACCAGGATCTTTTGTAGCCCTGCTCGTGGTGCCTTGGAAACAAGGGCCCTGACTCGGAAATGATGAAAAGATGAGGCCACAGCCATGTGTGACCTCAGGAAAGCAGGCGTCTTCTGATCTGTGTGGCAGCAGGACTGAGCAGGCTCATGATTGCAGAAAGAGCGAAGGAAACAGGAGGGAGGGAAGCCTCTGTGTGAGTGTGTGTGTGTGTGTGTGTGTGTGTGTGTGTGTGTGTGTGTTGGGGGAAGAGGCCACCAGCTCTGCCTGTAACTTGGTAACAGCAGGTGGGGTTGTCCACAAGGACACAACCCCATGGGGACCATGAAGAGCCACACCCAGAGCTGGTCTTAGCGACTGGGGGTGACAAGGGAATGGGGCAAAACGATTGCGTTCCAGGGACATTTATGAGAACAGGATCACATGGCAGAATTGTGGAAAGTCACAGCAGGAAGGCATCTCCGGTGACGTGGGCCTATTATTTCCAGATGGAGCATCTGAGGCAGAGGTTAGGTCAGGACCTGGGCTGGCAGTGACCACGCCGCCCTGAGCCAGCTCCCTCCAACTCACATGAACGCCCTGGGGTTCTCGGTCTGCTTTGTGTTTTAACATCAATCACTCTCTCCTCTTCCCAGACACCAGTACAAGAGCATCCCTGAGCTGACCACCCCAGGGGAATTGCCGTCCGTATTTGGGTAGAGAGCCTTCCAACCTTCTCCTTTGTAAGAGTCTTTTCAATTTGAATCCTGTTGTATATTTACTTTTGTGTCCCGATTTATTCTCTTTAAGGGACTGTGTAAGCCCTTTCCCCATCATACATCCTTCAACATCAATTTCAGTATATACCCAGATTCCTTCAGATGCCTGGCCTGTAGCAAACTTAGCCATTCCTCAGCTCTTAAACGTTTACATCGATTCCAGCCCGGCATTGGGCTAATCAGTTTCCTACGCCTCATCTCATTGATTTATTGTGACAACCATGAGTGATCAGTATGGTTAACCCTTTGTTACAGATGAGGACTCTGAGATTCAGAGAGGTTAAGTAACTTGCCCCAGGTCACACAGCCAGGAAGCAGCAGGAAGAAGCATTCATGCCCAGGCTGCCTGTCTCTAAAGCCCAGCGTTTATTTACTACATTATACTGTAGTGATGCTGCAGCCAACACCATGCAAGAAAGCTTCTGTGGACGTTCATGGTCAGTTCCTTGGGATAGAGTCCCAGAGAGAGACGACTGGGTCAAAGGGTAGGAGCGGTTTTCACATTCCTTTGAGTCGATGCCAAAGGGTATTCCAGAAAGTGGTACAGATTGTCTTCCCACCATGGCCCGCCCCCTCCCGACCGTTTCTCAGAAATGACCACAGTGACCGCCAAAGATGGGGGGCGGGCCGCTCCGGGTCACCCACAGCTGCTTGGTGCCCTTCACTGGGTCTTGGCTGTTTGGATAGACAGATGGAATGTAAGGAGAATATATTGTCTTGATTAGGACGTTCAAAATTATTAACGAATTTGGACTCTTTATTTTTAGCAGGCAGAGGTCTGGGTTTACTGTCTGGCCCCGACCTTAGTGGATCCAGGCAGCTACAATCCGGTCAGTAGCAGAGATGACTGGGGCGGGGCAGGGAGGACGTGGCATTGGCCGGGCCCGGCTCTCGGGGCAGGAAAGCTTCTTTAATTCAGTCTCCTGGTGCCTCCGTGATGTAGATGCAGGTTATAGTGGGGCACTAGGTCCTCTTCACAGTTTTCTCCTTCGAAGAACAGTCCATACGGTCATATCTTTAGGAAGATTAGAAAATGAGCCCTGGAGCTCGCACGCCACTGGAGAGAGGCCTGCGCACCTCAACGAAGATCCCGTGTGCCGCAGCTAAGACCCGACACAGCCAAAAATAAATAAAATAAATAAATAACAAATCTTTAAAAAAAGAAAAGAAAGAAAATGAGCCTAGTACCAGAGCCAAGGGTGTCCGTGAACCAGCCCATCACTCAAGGGCTGAATTGTTACAGGTAGCGTTTACTGAAAAAGACACTATTTCTCCTACAGAGGCTTCAGGGAGGCTGTTCTTCCCGAGTCAGGGTACATCTGCTTGGCCTACGCTGTGGCGCAAGATTTTCTTTTTTTAAATAAATGTATTTATTTTGGCTGTGTTGGGTCTTCGTTGCTGCGCGCGGGCTTTCTTCAGTTGCGTTGAGCGGGGCCTACTCTTCGTTGCGGTGCTCAGGCTTCTCATTGCGGTGGCTTCTCTTGTTGTGGAGCACGGGCTCTAGGCGCACGGGCTTCAGTAGTTGTGGCTCGCGGGACATAGAGCGCAGGCTCAGTATTTGTGGCGCATGGGCTTCAGTAGTTGTAGCATGCGGGCTTCTGAAGTTGTGGTTTGCGGGCTCTAGAGCACAGGCTCGGTAGTTGTGGTGCACGGGCTTAGTTGTCCACGGCACGTGGGATCTTCCCGGACCAGGGCTCAAACCCGTGTCCCCTGCATTGGCAGGCGGATTCTTAACCACTGCACCACCAGGGAAGCCCTGTGGTGCAAGACTGAACAAAGGGTTTTCACTCTCGGGCTGGGTGAGAGAAGGATTTAGAGCTGGGCACCGGCCTCGGGCCTCCTGGGGTGAGTGACGTCAGTAAAACGATGGCCTGGATGGTGGCTCCGCACGACTTGGGGCTTATGTCACACTAGCATAGGATGCGCCTCTGTGCTGCCCTTCTCACCTCTGAGTAGGCCCAGATGAGGACTTGGGGGCCCAGAGAGATCAGGGACTTGCCCAGGGGCACACAGCATAGTGCACGAGTGGAGCCTGCATCCCCCGGGCAGCCCTGGAGTCTGGGCTTTCAGCTGCTCAGCTTTATGTCCAAAGAACCAACAGCTCCTTGGCGATGTGGAAGGAAGGATTTCCAACCACTCTGGTGGCTGTAACCGGGTAACACACGTGCAGCCCTGTGGCCCAGGTGAGGGGACAGGGACACCCGGGAGAGGCCCGCCACCTCGTCCTGTGTAGGGGTGGGAGCTGAGCTGAGTGGGGCCCACCTGGCAGAGCCACCCGGAGCCCCCAGGTCCTGGGTTGTGTGCACTGACCGGTGCATGAGCTGAAAGGGCACTGCTGACCAGACCAAGCAGACCTGACCCCCGGGGACCCCAAGACCCTTGGAGATTCAGACTCCCACACTTGCTCTTCCCAAACTGACCAGCCTGAGAAGCCACCTGCAGTGCAGGAAGGCTGCTCGGCTGCCCTCGCCTTCCAGTCCCCCAGGGCACCAAACAAGGTGGAGTTTAAAAGTCGGGGCTCCCTTGATCAGACACCAGGAACTCCCCTCGACCACCACCATCCGTGTCATCAAGAGCTGCACTGTGAAAAGCTTGTCCTCTATCCACGTAATAATAATTTACCAAAATTCACAACATATGTGTTGTTTTGATAGCTTTATACTAGTAGCTGTCATAACAGCCCTATCCAGAATAAGCTATTAAATATTTAGAGCCTTGTGACCATAAGAAATTCCTAAGAAATCAATTTCCACGCAGATGGAGGGATTTTTGTTGCAGAGAGCCATAGGCGCTTTCCATCTCTAAAACACGTCACGTGTGCGTGCAATTCTGTGGGGGAAAGAGATGGAAATAGGCTTTCCTAGCAAACGAGGAACAAGGTGAAATACCTGCTTTTACTCAGAGCTTGTCTCTGCGTTTTGTAAACAGAGGTCGGTGGTCTTGCTTCGGCATCTACGATCTACCAGTTAAATTTAAAGATGCCGTTCCTTACAGTTTACCAGAAACTACACCCTCTGCAATCAGTTAAAGTTTTGATGAAAATTTTTAGGCATTGATTCAAAGATGGGCTACGTGGTATTTCAAGGCTCTGGCTAGGGGGCTGCAACCCACAAAGACCCCGCCCTGACAGGCTGGCAGGCTGGGCCTCCGCAGGGAGGGCGCGAAGGCTCCTCCCTCTGGAACCAAGCCCAGTTCCCATGTGCCCTGGGGCCTGTCCTGAGGGCAGGTGCTCCATCCTCCGCCTGGCAACGTCCCCCTGGTCCTCCCTGGGGCAGGAGGTATATTAGGGGTCAGTGTGAGTGTGCCCGGCCTCTCTCCCTTTTGCAAGGGGTCTGGCCTTGTCCATGTTGGGGGAGACGGCTGGAGGGGGGTCAGGAAGGCTCACTGTGGTCAGGGGATCCTCCCACCCAGGACAGGGCCTAGCACGCGGTAGGTGCTCAGGTGTGAACCGCCTTCCCCATCTGTTATTTTCCTGCTGGGAACAGCCCACCTGGAGGAGCGGGGGTTGGGGGCGGCTCATGGGGCATCAGCACTGCATCCCTGGTGGGCTCAGGAGGCGAGGAGGCGCTGGGCTGACCCCTCAGCACAGCCTGCTTCTCATCCCGGGTCCGTGCCCCTTTCTAGAAGCTTCCACAAGAAAAGCCACTCATCTCCAGGCTGAGGGGCCGGAGCTGGACTCTGTGCTTGGGGCCTGGCCCCCTGAAGGTTCAGCAAGCCACCCTGAGTTCGCACCAAAGCCTGTGTGTAGTGAGGGATACGCCTGGGGCCCGTCGGGACTGGGGAGCTGGTGGTCACCTGCTACCTTGGCCCCTCCCGTGTGTCCCCAGAATGCGGCTGTGACCTGGCCGAGGGCGGCTTCTTCGTGCGGCAGGGCGAGTACATCTGCACCCAGGACTACCAGAGACTGTACGGGACCCGCTGCTTTAGCTGCGACCAGTTCATCGAGGGTGAGGTGGTGTCGGCGCTGGGCAAGACCTACCACCCCAGCTGCTTCGTGTGTGCCGTCTGCCGGTGAGTGCGGGACCTGCAACCGCTCCTCCCCAGCCCTCCCCCCCCCTCCTCCCCTCATCCTCCCTCC
>NW_006784492.1:1329608-1336286 GCF_000442215.2 Lipotes vexillifer
TCCCCCTCCCTCCCCCCTTCATCCTCCATCCTCCCTCCCTCCATCCTCCCTCCCTCCCTCCCATTGTCTCATATGGCCTGGAAGGAGGTGGGACCCAGCCAAGGGACCCTGGCCCCGCTCTGAGGCACACTTTCATCCAGCCGCACACCTTGCGGGCCCCCACCCCTTGCCCGCAGCACAGGACCAAGCCCTCTTTCCAGGAGGCAGAGGCCCGTGGGTTCTGAGGCTGCCAGCACGAGGCCTCTGATGGCTTCTGGGGAGGTGCTCTCCCCCCGCCTGTGCCTTCTCGGTGCCCCTCCACCAGCCCCTCTCCTGTCCGCAGCCTCCACCTTGTCTCCCCTCACGTTGGTGCCTGCAGTGTCCGCGCTTTGGCTTCTCCGTGCCCACCCGCACACCCCGCCTCTCTCTACCCAAGTCCCTGATCTGTAGGTGGCATAGGCGCCCAACCCACCAGGCACATGAGCCCCAAGCATGGGCGTCTCCCCAGGTACCCCCCCATGAACTTCCAAAATCTGCCCAGCCACTTACTCAGACCCAGAACTCACCTTCCTGGAGTCCTGCCAAGGCCTCCAAACTGGGGTCCCTGTTCTCCCTCTGCCTGTCACTCCTCCGCGCCACCCCCATGGCCTCCACGAGAAAGTCTGAGCCTCCCAGCCTGGCTGAGAGGAGCTTCACAGTCTGTTCCAGTCCCTTCATTCCTTTATTCATTCATTCATTCATTCGTCCAGGCTTTTCTACGTGCCTACGTGGGCCAGGCCCCAGGCTGGCTCTGGTGACTTGGAGCTGCATTAGCCCAGACCCTACGGGCGCAGCATCTGGGGACACATCAGTGCAGCAAGGGCTGCCTCCCCACAGCCTCCCCTCCCTCTCCGTCCTCACGGCTCCCCTGCATCCTGGGCCCTACAACCCTTCTCTGGCACGGTGTCCCGGAGCTGCTTGACGGGAGCACCACGTGGGCAGGGACTGGATCTGACTCTTCTCTGGCACCTGCCACCTGCCACGGAGCAGGTGTCCAGTGAATGGCCGCTAGAGACAGAATGAGGTCCTCAGCCCCGGCAGCAGGGCTACACCCGCTCCCCTCTCTGCCCTGCACCTCTGGGGCTTGGGGGCAGCAGCAGGCAGCCCTCCCACGTGGGCATCCTGCCTCCCCCCACTCCCTCTCACCCACCACAGCCCCAGACACATTGCTCCCAGGGGGAATGTTCTGTCTAGAAAACGAAGAATGAACCCCCCAGAGTTTATTCTCTGTCTGTTCTCTCTGTCTCACCACACCCAGTTGAAGGGGGACTTATTGAGTGCTGTTACCGCTGTTTTCTGTAGTTGTGGCACGTGCTCTAGGCAGAAAGGGAAGCTTTTGTTGGGGGTGGGGGCGGGAGGAGGTGCTGGGCCAGGAAGGCGCAATGACAAGGGACATTTCTAACGGGAGAGTCACTGTATGTCATTGCAGCGTGCGTGGGTCAAGGTTCCCCCAAGGATAATCTGCATGTTTGATTTCTGTGCACGTAGCTTAGAGACAAGGGGTGACATAATCACAGTGGGTTTGAAAGATCACCTCTGTAATCCAGTATTTTAAAAGTAATAGCTGACAGCTCTGTCGTGCTGGAGTCACTGGGCCTGGACTTATCCACCCACTATAAAAAACTAGAAAACTGGAAAAAATATACAAAACAACTGTTTTGGGATACTGGGGCTCAGGCAGCTCAGGACTAACAGAAGGAAGACGAATGAAGGGACCCCTGTGACCACCCAGCTTTCTGCCTGGAGGCTGTTTCTTGAACCAGAGGACAAGAAGGGAACCAAGTAGGGCATGGCATCCTCCCCAAGTTAAGAGACAGTGATGTAAGAGGCAGAACAGCATAGCAGAGGGGAGAGGGCTATGCAGAACGAGACCTCAGGAGAGCTGCATAGAGGTGCCTTTGACTCTTGGACTGAACACGAAGCCATGTAGACAGAGAGGAAATTTCACAAGGTTGGGCAAAAAATGACCAGGTTGCTGTACGCTAAACATTCCCAGGGCTGGGAGACATTCGAGTTCTGGCCAGGCATGCAGTGGGGACACCAAAAGCATCATGCCTTATTAGTGGAACTGAAATCGCCCTAGAGTGAAGGCATAAACCTGCTCACATTCAAGAACAAGCCTCAAAGAGATCACGCTGGCCTGCAAGTGAGCTAACTGCCTGCCAAAGTAAAGTATAACACTGTAGACAGAGAAGAAAACCCAGCCCTCAACAACATAAAATCAACAATGTCCAACACCCATCAAATGCGACTGGTCATAGGAAGAAGCTGGAAAACGTGACCCAGGGCCAGAAGAAAAATCAGTCAAATAGCAACAGACCCAGAAATGAGATCAATGGTGAAACTAGCAGACGATGATGTTAAAACAGCGGATGTAAATATATTTAAGTGTTCAGAGGAAAGCATGAACGTAAGTAGGAGCATTATAGAAGACATGAAAAGAAACCACATGGAAATTATAGAAATGAAAATTGAAATTTCTGAAATAAAAAATTCCCTGAAAGGAATTAGCAGTAGATTAGATATTATAGAGGAAAAGATGGGTGAACCTGAAAACATAACAATAGAAACTATTCAAACTAAAGCAATGACAGGAAAAAAGACTGAAAAATATGAAAAGAGACTCAGTGATCTGTGGATATGAATTTTTCTGTCTAGATTGGGAGCGGGGAAGACTGAAAATTTTTGAAGAAATAATGGCTGGAAAATGTCCAAATTTGATGAAAACTCTAAACTCAGCGAATCCCAAGCAGAATAAACACAGCAAAAACCTACCAACTTCATCATAAACAAACTTCTGAGTGACAGTAATAAGAAGAAAATCTTAAAAGCAGTAAGTGGGGGACAAAACAACCCAGTATGTAAAATGGAACAGAAGAATGACTGCAGACTTCTCATCTGAAACAATCTGCACCAGAAGATGATAGAACAGAATCTTTAAAGAGCTGAAAGAATAAAATCTATCAAACAAGTCTATACCAAGCCTCCCCCACAAAAAAACTTTCAGAAATGAAGGCACGACTGCCAAATGCTATTGCATTTCTTTTGGGGGTGATGAAAAATGTCCTCAAATTGATTGTGGGGATTTGATTGTGTATTCACAACTCTGAATACACTAAAAACCATTGAATTGCACACATTGAATGGTATGTGAATGTTATAGAGCACATGAATAAAATAATGTCAGTAAAGCTGTCACACACACAAAATGAAGGCAAAACACTTTTGCAGACACACGAAAGCTAAGAGGATTTGTTGCCAGCATACCCACACTATAGAAAAGTGAAGAAAAATAATATCAAAAGACATCAAGAAAATGAAAAAGCAAGCCATCAGCTTAATAGGGGATATATATCTGGTGAAACACAGGTATCTACAATATATAAAGAACTTCGACAACTCAATAATAAGAAGACCAAAAAAACTATTAAAAATGAGCAAAGGAGTTTAGCAGATACTCCAAGTAAAACTTGTTGAAATACCATCCAATGTCCTCTAGGATGACTCACAGTAAGAAGATGGATAGTGTCAAGTGTTGGTGAGGATACAGTGAAAGGAACTGTCACACGTCTCTGGTCGGAAGGCCAAGTGGTACAACCTCTACAGAAAGCAGTTTGGTAGTTTCTTGTAAAGTTATACACACAGTTAGCACATGGCCCAGCAATTCCACTCCTGGGTATTTACCCAGGCGAAACAAAAGCACACGTCCACACAGACTTGTCAGCAAACGTTCTTAGCAGCTTTATTTGTAACAGTCCCAAACTTGAAAGAATCCAAATGTCCTTGGACGTGAACAGCTCATCCTTGCAAAGGAGCAGCATTTGACAATCAAAAAGAACAGACCAGTGGTGTTCTTGTGCAGCCGTGTGAGTGAATCTCAAAAACATGCAGCAGAACAAGACGTCAAAGACTGCATACTGTGTGATTCCATTTATATGCAGTTCCAGAAAATCAAGTCTGATCCATGGGACAGAATGCCGATCACAGCCACCTGGGGCCGGGGTGGGGGGGATGAGTGTGGACGGTCACAGCAGGCTTTTTACAGTGGACAAACATGTCCCATATACCATGACTGTGGTCCTGGTTCCATGAGTGTGTACATTTGTCAACATATATTTCAATGAAGTTGAATTAATAAAATAATAGCTACCATTCATTCAGCCCCTCCTGGGTCCCAGGCATAATGCGAGAACTTTCCACGCTATAGGTCAGATGCATGGATGGATGAATAACAGTCTGAGACACAGATGTCCTTAGTCCCATTTTACAAGTGAGAAACAGGAACTCAGAGAGGTTAAGCAGCCTGCTCTGGGTTACACAGCCAGAGATTCTCTCCGAGCGCATCCAGGGATGGCAAGGGACTCCCGCTGTGGCCCAAGACTCCCCCATTACCAAGGCGGCTGCAAGACAGCAAGCGGGAGAGAGGTAGACCCCAGCACTAACCACGCACGATGCAGCGCACGGCGTCCGATACCTGCCAGGGCAGCTGAAGGATGGAGAGCGGCAGGACCATCTTGCAAGTCTCCCTAAGAGCCGAGACTGGCTGGCTGGGGCCCAAGAACACACCTGCTGAATCCACCTAGGGCCCTGAACGCCAGTCCACAAAGTGGGGGGCTTTGGCGGGACTTTTTCACGGGAAGGCTTGGCAGCCTCATGGGTCAGAAAGCTCTTCTGGTCGCAGAATCGGGGCTGGACTGCAGCCGGCGTGACCCAGGCAGGCTCTGAGAGGAGGCCCTGCAGGGGAAGGCGGCTGAGCTACGCCTCCAGGGGGACCTTCAGTTATTGATGTGTTCACTTACTTGCTCATTCTTTCACTGACAGTGACCTGTCGAGCACCTGGCTGTGCCTGGCCTTGTCCAGTCCCGAAGGAGGCAGCGGGGACACGACAAAGGCTTAAGCCAGAGGACGGGGCGTGCCCTGGTCCAGATAATTCAGAGACTGCTGCCCGCAGGGCTCAGGTTCTCTTGCCGGGCTGAGCTGGGGGAGGACGTGGCCCAGTGGCAGTAGGTGGCCTGACCCTAGCTCACCAGAGGCAGGCAGCCGGTCCACCTCTGTCACCAGAGGGAAAGTTCCGGGGCTGAAGCAGGTGGGCCGGCTCTGCTGCCCCCACCGGCCTCGCTTGGGCAGCCCAGGGCCGTAACTTCCCCTTGCCCCAGGGCTGGGACTAGGGTGCGGCCAGTGGGTTACTCGCTTTGGATGCAGAGTTTAAGGGGAGGCCAAAAAAGTGATCAAGGTAAATGATATTTTAATGTGATATTTTAAAAATTGAAATTAATGCAAAAAAAAAAATCCATGATGAACAAAATGCCAGACTTTAAAGACGGAATCCAGCATACAGCCTTGCATGCTCCTAGCGGCACTGCTTTCTGAGAGGCCCAGGTAGGCAAATCACGGCGCTTTGGAGCCATACAGGTCTTGGTTTGAGTCTGGTTCTGACAGGCAGCAGCCGTATGGCCTTGGAAAAGTCAACTATCCTCTCTGAACTTCAATGTTCTCACCCATAGAGAAAAACGAAGCAAAGACCAACCTGGGCAAGCATCTTGAAGGTGATAAGAGGAGGCAGGCGTTAAGGAATCTGTCATAGAACCTGGCCGGGCACCTAGTAGATGCTCAGTAAACGGTGCTGTTGCCATGAGTATTGAACTGACAAAGCATCCTGGGCGGTCAGAGGAGGCAGGGTTGAATGGAGGAGGCCAATGGCTGAGACTGCCCAGTTGATCGCCGTGGGCAAGCACTGGCCGGCCCCCACTGCTCCGGCCCACTGCACCGTGATTCTGCCTGCCGGTGCCGATGAGGAAACTAAGGCTAAGATGGCCCAGCGGGGCCACGGCAGCGCCTGCATGCAGACACCCAGCGTCCTGGGCCCGTGGTCCCTGGGGAGGGGATGGCGTGGTGTCTAGGATGGGGCTCCCCGCACCCAGGAGAAGAGCCAGGAGGTGGTCCTGGCTGGTAATGCACTGTTTTATTTCAGGTTGCCCTTCCCGCCCGGGGACCGAGTGACCTTCAACGGCAAGGAATGCATGTGCCAGAAGTGCTCCCTGCCCACATCAGCGGGCAGCAGCGTGCCCCTGTCCCAGGGCCTCTGGAGTAAGTGGACACAGAGCGGCGTGGCGGAGGGGGCTTGGCAGTGCTGGGTGGCAGGCCTGACACCACTGGGACCAGAAGTAGTGGAAGCGAATAACTGTGGATGAACACAACGAAGGGAACCAGGGCCAGGCGTCTCTGGGGTACTCCTGCCTCTAAGCCTTTGCTCAGCCTGTGCCCTCCCCGCTTTGTGCCACTCCATCTTTCAGCCCGGCTCTAGCCCACCTCCTCCAGGAAGCCTTCTGGCCTCCTTCTGGCCCTCTCCCTCCAGCACCCACACTCAGCTCCCCACAGTTATTTCCAGAGCATCTAGGAGCCCTTTGGGAGAGCTACTAGGAGAACAGTGACCTCTGGGCTCCTGTGGTCTGGGGCTCTTGGATTATCTGCTCCGTCCCCTGGGAGCTGGGCCAGGGTGCGTATGCAGTGGGTGCTCAATACATGCTTCTTGAATGAAGAAGGGGGTTGTTAGTGAAAAAGAACCAGTAGCAGGGGGCATGTCAGGAGCTTGTGGATGTGGGGCAGAGAGCGGGGCGGGAGCGGAAAGGCGCTGGCCTTTCCCTGTGGGTGGCTCTTCCG
>NW_006784492.1:1336466-1349831 GCF_000442215.2 Lipotes vexillifer
CTTCCGAGACCAGAGATGGGACACAGGGACGGGGAAGGAGCCCAGCGCCCCAGGACTGCTCCCACCAGGCTCCCACTGCAGAAACGGGGTGTTCAGAGCCCACCCTGTGTGCAAGGTGGCTGTGGTGTCCCCAGTGCCAGGGCCACGTGTCCTGGGACAGAGGAGGGGTTTGTATTGACTTCCAGAGCCAGCCCCTGGCTCTCCTCACTCTCCTGTCCTCTCCCGCTTCTTTGTCCACGACACTGAAAGTCTGTACAGTGGAGACTGCACGTCCTCCCAGGAGCCAAGTGTTGGCTTCAGGGACTAGTAATAATTTTATCTGGGAAATGAGGCGAAGCCTTCATCCCTTGGGGAGGCAAGCTCACAGCAGTCGCAGTTGGTGAGGCTGTTGCTTTGGGGTCTGCTAGGAGAGTTCTCCATTCAAAACTTTCTCTCCAGCTGAGGTCTGGATTGATTAAATTTTTGAGAATTTGCTTCAACAAACAGCCCTTATTATCATTAAGCCTGAAATAGTAATCAAAAACTACAGCAAAATTTGAAAAGGCAAGGATTAGTTTGAAGAGTTTGTCCAGAGCTTCCTGGCAGCCAAAGTAAAAAGGGAAATATGCCCAATCACAGACTCATTGTCTGAGACTTTTTTGAGATTTTTTAAAATGTCATGGGCAGAAAGGCTGCCCTCTCCAAATGGAAATTTATTTTAAAATATCAAATTTGTGTTTTCAAAGAACAAATGCTGCCCTCACCCCCAGATGGGTCTGTATGTAACCTACCCCTTCTATAACCTATCCCTTCTCCCAGTCCATGGTGATAATCCCCAGCTTAGAACCGTTTTTGTGCCTAGAAGGCATTAAACATTCATCACCAGCTCTTGGCTTCTGTGTGGATGTCTGCATTGTCTTCCCAGCTCCCACCTCCTTTTGTCCCCAGAGCAGCCTGGCCAGGCAGGAGTCCCTCCCTCCTTCTGCAGGAGCATAAGTGCCCTGAGCCTGGTGGAGAACAGGGGAAGTGCTGGGTGCCCAATGTCCAGCTAGGGAGGGGTGGGGCTGAGGTTTGAGCCAAGGCCTTTAAAGTCCAAAGCAGGGGAGCCCGCCCTGCTGTGACCAGAGGCTTTCTGAAAAGGTGGCCTTTGTTCTGAAACCTAAAACACAGGTTTTCGTTAAGTACGCATTGAGGGAAGGGCACTGCATGAGGTGGGCCCAACTGCCACCCCCATGTGAGTGGACAAGGCGGGTGCTGTGTGGGAGCAGGGAATGGAAGTGAAGAAACCAGGCGGCAAAGCCATGCCAGGGAGCTCCAGCTGCGTCCTGGAGGCAACGAGGAGCCATAGATGGCTGTTGAGGGAGGCAGTGCCCAGGTGGGTTGGGAGCATGCTAGGAATGTGAGCCTGCGCAGCGTGGTCTGCCCTGCAGGTGGTGGCAGCTGGGGGAGGGATGCGGCCCTTCTTGCATAGGGTGGAAAGCTGCAGATGGCCACCTTTGGGGGCTGCCTTCCCTGGGGGAAGCGGAGAGTGGCCAGCTGCTCCCGTGGAAGTCAGGCTTGGTCCCAGGGACCTGAGCTTCCCTCTTCCCGCTCATTGGCCTGAGCCTGTTGCTTAGTAACAGGATCAGCGCTTCTTGCTGATGCCCACGCCTTCCCCGGGGAGGGGTGCACCACTCCTTCTGGGTGGCCAGCTCCTCCGCCGCACCTGAGCTTTCCATGCCGCTTCTGCCCTGGACTGCCTCCCCGACTGCTCTGGGGGGAGGGTCTCCTCTTGGAGAGCCCGCTGGGCGCCCATCCGGGCTCCCCTTTTCCAGGCTCCTCCCGGACTCTCCAGCTCTGAACCGGTTGCTGGTTGGAGCCGGTCACAGGGCAGCCCTCAGAGAGGCCCAGTGCCACTCCAATCAGGGCGCAGCTCTGAGCCCGGCTGTGAGGAATAGACCCCACCACTCACCACCTGGGTGCCCTGGGCACGCTGTGTCCCCTCTCCAGGCCTTGGGAATAGATGTGGGGTCAGCAGTGGGTGTGGGCGGTGGCCCGGAGGGGCAGCCTGGTGTGGCAGCAGCCAGGAGCTGGGAATGTGGGGCCTTGGACCGGGGCAGCCCTGTCCAAGCTGAGGAGCCCCCGTGGCCCGTTCTTGGGCTCGACTCCACCTGCTGGGGCCCAGCCCAGCCAGGACGGGGTCACACCCAGAACCTGGGATCACACTCGGAGCCAGGATCAGGAGACCCACCGAAGTCAGGAGGGAAGGGGCAGGGTCCTGGCATCCAAGGCCTCTGCTGGCTGTGTGCCGATGAGGGGCCGTCCTGTGGGTGGGTGGGTCCTCAGGCCTTCCAACGTGCATCCACCTGGGCTGTGGCCCTTGGAGCCTCTGTGTCTTCCGCCCACGTGGGGTTGCACTGTCCATGTGCTCAGGGGTGGGTGACGGGATCAGAGCCCTGGTCCCCCTTCTGGAAATGGGGTGAGCCTTTCTTGTGGCAAGGCTGAAGTTAAATGAGGGGGTGACGTGGAAAGATGAGGAGGGGCTGGGCCCCATGGGGGGAGCAGGCACGTGGGCTGCCTTGTGGGGTGCATCTGCCTTGTAGGGTGCTGTAGCCCCCAGGAAACAATGTCCCTCCTGGCTGCCACTCCCCACCCCCCAGCCACTGCG
Organism: Lipotes vexillifer; assembly: GCF_000442215.2. Classification (NCBI taxonomy): domain Eukaryota; kingdom Metazoa; phylum Chordata; class Mammalia; order Artiodactyla; family Lipotidae; genus Lipotes; species Lipotes vexillifer. Next base: position 1,339,093 of record NW_006784492.1, read on the forward strand.
CTGCAGTCAGGGGATCGAGTCGCCAGTTCAGTGCAGAGCCCAGTGGGTGGGATGCACTTGAACCTTTTTTATCTCTCCCAGCAGATGCTCGCAGCCCCTCCTGCTTGGCCCCGGGCTCCTTAGAGAAATCACAAGCCAAGCCCGTAACATCTCAGGCATTTTAAAGTTAGAACCCAGTCGGTTCCCTGCCATCAAAGGTCAATCTCAGATTCGACCCAGACCCCCCTCCACTCCCAGTTAGATCTGAGGAGGACAGTGGGCGAGGGAGTGTGATCCTGCACCCCACTCCCACCCCGAGTCCACAGCTGGGGCTCAGAGAGGCCCCCGACATGTCCCGGGTCCCATGCGAGTTAGTGGCAGAGCCGGGCCTTTGAACCCGTGACCACGTCTGCTAGAGGAGGGGGCACTTGAGGGAAAACAAGGAAACTTTTTGGAAGGTTCTAGAAGGGTCATGCTGGGGAAGGGGCCCAGGTCCATCCTGTGGCTGTGATGGCAGAGCCAGGCCCAGGGTGCGAGGATGAGTGGATGGCAGGCTTTGGCCCTTCCAGGCCAAAGTGTGTCCCCCTTCTGCCCCCGGGCAGTGGGGACACACTCCCTCAAGGACGTCTGCACGTTGACAGCTGTTGTCGAGTGGATTCATCACAGAAGATTCACCTGTCATTTGCAAAGCCCTGCGAAGCTATGCTGAGCTCCAGATGTGTTTAGAAAATGATGATTGTGGTTTCCATGACAACAGTCCTCACACCTGGCTCTGGCCTCCACGTTCACGGCTCACTATTAGTGAGACCCTACCCCGAATCTATGGAGACAAGGAGGTGGTGTGGAGGTGCGGACCACGTCCCCCCTCGGCGGCAGGTGGCACGTTTGCCCGCAGAGCAGGGGGCTTCCCTCGGGGAATCGGCCCCTCAAGAGGTATCCCCCTCGAGACAACAGCGGTAATAGTTCGAGCGTTCAGCTCATGTACGCTTATTCATTCCTCAAATGCGTCCTTCACACCACAGGCCTGTCTCTGTTAGCTCATGACAGCTGCGTGAGGCTGGTACTGTTACTACCCCCATAAAATGCGCCCCTGTCTTAGTGGGCACAGAGACGTGAAGTGACTCGGTCACTGCCACACAGCTGGTGGGGGCAGCCTGGCTCCAAGGTCCGTGTTTCCAGCCACTGCCGTGCCCTGCCTCTCCCCAGGCCCGGCGTGGTCCAGGATGCTCCTTTGCTTTGCCCGTCTACGAAGACCTGGACCGAGGCTCCGAGCAGGCTTTCTCCACTTCAGCGCTGTTGACATTTGGGGCCTGACGATTCTTTGTGGTGGGGGCCCACCTGTGCCCTGGAGGGTTTTGAGCAGCATTCCTGGCCTCCAGGCCCCTGGGGCACGACCCCCACCTTCCACGCCCATTTGGGAGGACCAGAATTGTCTCCAGACATGACCAAAAGCCCCCGGGAGCAAAATGGCCCTAGTCGAGAGGCGCTGGCACAGAGCGTACCGTGTGTGCCTGCGGTCACCTGCTAGGTGAGGGCCCAGAGTCAAAGCTGCACGGGTCCAGCACTGGAAGGTGGTGTCGGCCCTGCTTTGCTGGGGATGGACTGAGGGGGCGGGAGGGGAGGGGTCTTGATGCCTCCTGAACTTGAGGAGGGAGCTTCCCCTTGGCTCCGATGCATTCAGGCGTTCGTTCACTGAGCTTTTCTCCACCGCCAGCCTGGCTGGGCTCCAGGATCCTGAGATGGCTGGGAGGTCCCCTCTTCCCTCCTAGCCCTGGACCCTGGGGTTTGAGCCTGTTCTTAGGGTCTTTTCCAAAGTTGCCAGTGGATTTGACGGTGTGGTAAATTAAGAAATCTAGGGTTTGACCAACAGTTCTGTAGATATTAAATATTTTTTATTCTTAAAGATAACATGATGCTGGGCTCTGCCCAGAAGGAGAGCAAATCGAGTCTGGCGAGCCCACCGTGCGTCGGGTGTGTCCCGGCAGCATCAGCACCTAGACGTGCGGGCTCTGCTGTCTTCATATGAGATGTGTCATTGAATGTGACTGCCCCGCCCCACCCCCCCGGCTGGAAACAGGGCTCCACACGGAGAGGAAAGAGGCTTGTCCAGTGTGACCCCGAGGAGTAGGGCCAGGATTGGAGCCAGGCTGCTGGACCTTGGGCCTCATTCTTTCATCTAGGGTAGGGGGGTCCCTGCCTGGCTGAGCCCAGGAGCTGCTGAGTCCCTCAGGGCACCCCCTGCTCGCCTCTGCTCATCAGGGCCCTTTGGGGTCCCCAAGGCCCCACCCTTGTCATGTCCCCGACACACACAGATATACACGGACATGTTAGACACACACACACACACACACACACGCACACAGACAAGACACATAGAGACACACACATGCACCCACACACAGACAGACACACGCAGAGACGGGTAGGCCAACATACAGACATACACACATTTATGCACAGACACAGACACACACAGACACACACACACAAATAGACTCACGCAGGGACACACATTCACACAGAGACACATACACTCATCCATACACATGACACATCACACACACAGGCACTAACACACGCATACATAGATACACTCCTGCACACACACTCCTGCACACAGTCACATACTGTTTGCACACAGACATGTCACACAAAGATACAAGTGCACATAATCAGACACAACACATGCACATAAGACCCACGTGTACGTACTCGATACAGACATGTGCACACACATGCGCATCCCAGGCAGATCATGCTGCCTGTCTCTGCCCCTGACGTTGCCCGGCCTGCTCCACCCCCTGGTCCTTCAGCACACGTGGCACTGACTGTGGGAGCCCCCGGTGTGGCTGCCCATGGCTGGAGGGGTCGTGAGGCAGCAGGGCCGTGTACTGAGCACCCGAGACCCCTGGGGGGGCTTGATCAGGGACGGGCGTGGCTGGAGGGGCAGGGGGGAGACCGGTCAGGGGCCCAGACCACGCTGGGGGCCATGGGAGGGAGAGCCCCCATCACCCGGGGCTGAAGGCGCTTCCTGGGGCCTGGCTCTGACCTGGGCTGAGGCCGGGAGCACGAGCGCGGGTGGTCAATGTCCACGCACACAGACAAGACACATAGAGACACACACATGCACCCACACACAGACAGACACACGCAGAGACGGGTAGGCCAACATACAGACATACACACATTTATGCACAGACACAGACACACACAGACACACACACACAAATAGACTCACGCAGGGACACACATTCACACAGAGACACATACACTCATCCATACACATGACACATCACACACACAGGCACTAACACACGCATACATAGATACACTCCTGCACACACACTCCTGCACACAGTCACATACTGTTTGCACACAGACATGTCACACAAAGATACAAGTGCACATAATCAGACACAACACATGCACATAAGACCCACGTGTACGTACTCGATACAGACATGTGCACACACATGCGCATCCCAGGCAGATCATGCTGCCTGTCTCTGCCCCTGACGTTGCCCGGCCTGCTCCACCCCCTGGTCCTTCAGCACACGTGGCACTGACTGTGGGAGCCCCCGGTGTGGCTGCCCATGGCTGGAGGGGTCGTGAGGCAGCAGGGCCGTGTACTGAGCACCCGAGACCCCTGGGGGGGCTTGATCAGGGACGGGCGTGGCTGGAGGGGCAGGGGGGAGACCGGTCAGGGGCCCAGACCACGCTGGGGGCCATGGGAGGGAGAGCCCCCATCACCCGGGGCTGAAGGCGCTTCCTGGGGCCTGGCTCTGACCTGGGCTGAGGCCGGGAGCACGAGCGCGGGTGGTCAATGTCCTATGTCCGGGATGTGGCACGGCTGGCCACAGAAGGAGCTCAGAAGTCAGGGCCAGAGGGCTTCCTGGGAGGGGCACCCTGGCAGGCGAGTGCTCGGAGGACAGGCATCGGGGCTCCAACCTCTCTAAAGAGGCACCTTTCCTGGGTGGGGGGCACAATTAGGTTCAAAGTCCACCTGCCAACAGAGCAGGACAGGCGAGGCCACCCAGAGCTCCTGCCATCATGGCGCCCTGCTGCCCGGGCCATGCTTGGGGCAGTGCCCACTGCAGGGTGCCCCTGTGCAAGTCCACATCTGCTTCCGCAGGCCCGGATGCCCATCTCTGGAAGGTGGGGCCTCTGTCTGGTTCATCCTGGTATCCCGGGCGCACGGCCCAGGCTGCACACAGTCGGCGCTCGATGTGCGCTCACACCAGCCGTCGTGTAACGGTCACGGCTGGACGGTTCCGTCTGTCCTGTTCCCCGGCCCGCTCTCACTGCCCCTGGGGTGTCTGAAGTCCCAGCGGTGCAGGGCCGCCACCCCACGCCTCTAGCCCACACCCACAAGGATGACGGCTGTGCTCCGTTCTTTCTTCCAGGTTGCAAGGGCTGCGGAGTGGAGATCAAAAACGGCCAGTCCCTGGTGGCCCTGGAGAAACACTGGCATCTGGGCTGTTTCAAGTGCAAGACGTGCGGGAAACAACTGAACGCGGAGTATATCAGCAAGTGAGTGGGTGGGGCTCACTGACCTGTCACCTGGGGGCGGGGCAGGGCTCGTCCTGTGCCCACCCTCCTGCCAGCTCCTCCCATCTGTGCCAGGGGAAGAGCCCCGGCCGGGCCCCTCTCCCTACCAGCCTTGCTTCCTTAGTGTGGTTTGCAGAGACTCCCATGCTGTTTCTGTTCACTGGGACAGAGACTTTAGCGCTCCCACCTTTGACCTTGTAAAACACCTCCCCACACCGCCCCTGGTGTCACCCTCGCCCGTGGAATTCGCCCCGCTTGCTGGTGCCTGCATCCCCTTCAGAATGCAAAGTGGACGTCAGCTGAGGCCGGCAGCAGAGCGAGGAAGAGAGGGCTGACCGGGCTCGGGTGTCACGGGTGTGACAGCACAGCCCTGTCTTCGGCCGCGGGGCCATCGGCAGCTCCCGCTGGCCGACACAAGGTCCCTGATGTGTGCTCAGGATGCAGCGATGGCTGGTTTGGGGTGCGGGGGAGCACCATTATCCAGAGGCGGTGGGGAGGGAGCTTCTGGGGATCGGGCCCTGAGCAGAGGCAGCTGGTCTGCCAGGAGTGGAGGTGCATTCTAATCCCTGGAGATCAGGAAACTGAGTCAGGTGAGCCCCCAGACAGCAGCGGGGAGGGAAGGGTTACAGGCTGAGCTCAAAGGAGCAGCTTCTCTGAGTGCAGAGCGGCTCCCTCCTGCCAGTCAGGGGCTTTTCTGGCAACTTCTATCAAAGACTGCTAGTTCTTGATGCTTTGAGGGAATAGAATCATCACAGGAATTGACTGGGGTAAAAAACTGCTGCAATAAATCTTCAGAGAATAAAACACACACACATACATGCATGCACACGCATGTGCACGCGAGAGTGGGTGTACACTGGGGGAATCCGAATCGGGTCGCTGCGTGTGCCAGTGTCAATTTCCTGGTGGACCTTGTACTCTAATTCTGTAAGATGTGAGCCTTGGGGAAACCTGGGGAAGGCCGTCCTGGTTTCTCTGTCCCATTTCTTACAACTGTGTTTGGATCCACAATTATCTCAAAATCAGACATTGCCAGTGAGAGTCCCCCCACCAAGATGAGCCTCTGTCCAGGCTGGGTCAGGCTTGGGGGGGGGTTTCTGACCGCTTGGGCCAGGACCTGTTGCCTCTGTCATAGTAAAGGGAAGGGGTGAGTGACACGCCAAGGCAGCCTTGGGGACAGAGCACTTAAAATAAAACAAAATGATGCCCAGCCCCCAGAGCGCTGCAGCCCCTCTCACCCACACAGCGTGTATGTTACTTAGCAGCCTCCAGAACAGCCCGGAATTCATGATGAGGGCGTGGTGGTGTTGCCATGGAGACGTTATCTTTGAACCTCCTGGATTTGCTGCATGTACAGCCTTTTTTGGGGAGAGGTCGGGGCCCTGAGGTCAGGGCATTTGAAGGTGGACCCTAAGGGCCCAATATACATGTCCCCTCCCCTGTGGAAGGAAGGGTTGCTTCGTTTCTGAGGCTGCAGAGAAACACCAGGACCTCACCCCTCCCGCCGGCATCTGTGTGACCCAGACAAGGTCCCGAGCTTTGAGGAATAGAGGGCGCCACTAGCTGCAGTCTCCCAACAGCTTGAGAAATCTCACCTTCTGTTAGCAGCTGAGCAAAAATCAAAACCAAACTGGGGCTTACGCGGCAACTTCAGCAGTGTGGGGTTGGGGTCGGGGGGCGGGGATGACGCACCAGAGTAACGCCCCCGACCCTGCAACCACCGTGCCAGTCGCCTCCACATCCAAGTCCCATTGGGCTGGACCTGGGGCCAGGCGGACAGCCCCATTTGGCGGTGACAATGACAGTGGCCTCAGCCACCAAGTGCCAGGCACCGGCCATACCTTGTCTTCCTTAGACCTTGCACTTACCAATCCCACTTTACAGCCAGGAAGCTGAGGCCCAGACTGGTTAAGTGACAGCTGGGACTCTGGGCATTTGAATGCAAGCCTGTTCACTCACCGCTGCCCAGCAGGAAGCATTGGCACCACCTCCGACACCGTCACTGCCACTCGTCCCGTGGCATTGACCCCATAGTGATAATTAATGAGCTTCGACTGCAGGCCGGATACTGTCCAGGCCTTGTGTCTGCGTTGTCTTCCATCCACCACCTGCAAACCAGCTGTCTCCTTACAGTTCAGTGAAGGGGGCTCGGCATTTAAGCAGCCCACCCACGGCTGCCCGGATATTCATGAGCAGTGCCCACGAGGTGTCCCGCTCGTCCCAATTTCCCAAAGCCACAAGCCACACGTGTGGCGCATAGTAAGCCCGCCTTTGCTGTGCGCAGGGAGCACGGACGCGTCGCTCCTTCCTGCGCAGCCTGATGCCCCTCACCCCTCGGATTTCGAGAGCAGGAAGCTCCCGGCCACGCCCAGGAGGGTGAGGGTTGGTCCCAAGGCACACCTGCCACTTGGCATCTTGTCACCCTCAGACCTGGTCTCCAACGTGGGCGGCTTTGTCACACCCCCTTGTCGGCTCACGTTTTTCTCCAGCGCCCCAGACCCCTTTCAGAACGAGCAGGAAGCCACCCAATGCGTAAATAGACTATTTCCCACCCCGGTTGTTAAACAGCGGACAGAATGAACTGGAAGGAAGAGCCACGTCTGCAGAAATGTCTTTTATCTCCCAGACGCAGCTTTGATTCCTTGGGCTCAGCCTTTGGAGCCCTCCACCAGCCCTCGCCCGCCGCCTGGGCAGGCGGCCCCACCTCTTGCACCTCAGTTTGTCCACCTGTGAAATGGGACGATCTTTGTGGTATTTCTCGTGGGGCTGCCCTGATGACCGAGGGGCCGTGCTGGTGCCCGTAAGTGCCCCATACACGCTGTTCAAGGGCTGTGCTGTTACCCAGAGTAGGAGGAAGTGGCCATTTGCCCCTTGGACGTGGCCGCTCTCGTTGGCAAGGACTCTGAGGGTTTGGGGGTCCTGGGGGTGCTCCCGCCATCCTGACTGCCGGCTCTGTTGCAGGGATGGGCTGCCCTACTGTGAGGCCGACTATCACACCAAATTCGGGATCCGCTGCGATGGCTGTGACAAGTACATCACGGGGCACGTGCTGGAGGTAAGGAGGCCAGCCTGGAGGCTGCAAGCATGACACTCGCCCGCTCTAAGTTCTCTGGGCACTGGGGTCTGCCCGCCCCCTAGGAGTTAACAGAGAGGATAAGAAGGTGCCTCTCGTGGCGTCTGCGGTGTATGTTGGTGCAGGAACCCGCACCCCTGAGCCTCTGCCTCCCAGCTCTGCCAGAGGACACCTTCCAAGGTCTGCCCAGTGAGTGCCACCTCCTCCAGGAATATTTCCCTGCAACACTCTCTCACCTGTGCCCTTTACACGTTGACAGAGAGGTGGGAAGATCTTGCGATCCTGGTTCAGCCCTTTGGCATCTAGATGGGAAATCTGAGGCTTGGCGGGTTGCAAAGGGAGCCTGGGAGGCAGGGCTGGGTCCACAGAGGTGGCCAGGTCACCCAGCGATCTCAGGTTGGGGCCTTTCTGGGGTGCTGACAGGTGCGTTTCTTGGTCTGGATGGTAGTTACACAGGTGTGTCCCTTTGTGAAAATAACACGTGTTATGCACTTTACTACATTTGTTCAGTAAGATCAATTCCATGGGGTGCACAGGACCAAACCCACCCCCCCGATGCTCTGGCCCAGCCTGCCCCTCCACCCCACTCTGCAGCCCCTCCTGGGCTCTGCGCTGGGGCGGGTGGATGGGCCATCCCTCGGCGAGCATATGGTCTGTTGGGGAGGGCAGAGGTAACCAGAGGACCTGGGGGGTGGGGAGGGCGCAGAGCACTGGGAGAGGAGGGGCCCTGACCCAGCCAAGGGGCCTGGGAGCCTTTGCCAAGGAGGTCACAGAAGCAGCCTCTGGGGGTGGGAAGACAGGTTGGGGTCTGAGGCCGCAGGGCCCGTGCCACCCTCCCAGACAAGGGCTTCTGAACCCTGGAAAGCCTGGGTCGGATTTGCATACTAGAGAGCTCCCTCAGGCTGCCACTGAGGCTGGACCTGAGGCCAGAGGCTGGGAGGCCAGCCAGGAAGGGCTGGGCATTCCCGCATCCCCAAGGACTCCTGCGCTGCCCGCCCCACAGCTAGAGCCCAGCCGTAGTGGGCTCAGAATGCCTTGGTGAATTGCACGTTGAGCACTGAGCTGCTTTGCTTGAAATTACACTTGACATCAGAGCTGCAGGGAGAGAGTTGCCCCAGGGCCTCAGCTCCAGGTAGTGGGGGGGAGAAGGGGTGGCCACACCCACCCAGAGGGCAGTGAGGCCCTCCCCACCATCTCCCCATTTCCCAGATGCCACAGCGGGAATGGTCCCAGGCTCTGTGCAGAGCTGTGCCCTTCTACGCCCAGAGGCCCCTGCGGGGGGCTGTGATTACACCCTCCTTGACTGTAGAGAGTTGGCAAAGCACAAATAAGGGGGGAAGCCACTGACATGCGATCATATTTAGCTGAACTTTTTGGCTGGATTCCTTCCAGTTTTTTCTCTCTCCACATGTCAGAGTTGGCATCAAACCATTTATACATTATATCCTGATTTTTTTCAACTCCCATGTCCTATTTAATGGGTTCCTATGTTTTTGTTTTGTGTTTTATGGGTCTTTTTGTAAACAGCTTTATTGGAATATAGTTCGCGTACCACGCAATTCACCTGTGTAAAGTGTGTGATTCAGTGGTTTTTAGTATCTTCACAGAGCTGGGCATCCATCCCCACAGTCCATGTTAGGGCGTTCTCATTACCTTAAGAAGAAGCCTGTACCCCTTAGCTGTTCCTCCCCTACACCCTGAGCCCGTGGCAGCCACCAGTCTACCTTGGTCTCTGTAGAGCTCCCTGTTCTGGACGCGTCATATAAATGCAGTCATCCACTATGTGGGGTCCTCTGTGATCGACATCTGTCTCACAAGATAACATTTCCAGGTGCATCGCACATAAGAGTGTTTCAGTGTTGCATCATATTTCATTGTAGGAGTAGACCAGAATGTTTTAGGCTGATCATTCATTGTTGGACATAGCACCGTTTTCCACTTTTTTTACTACGATAAATAACACTGAGATGAACATCTTTTTTTTATTGCGTTTCTAGTTTTCCTTAAGATTCATTCACAGAAGTGTAGAAACTGAGCCAACAACCATGAACTTTGTAAGGGTTCTTGACACTTATAAACTGCTTTCCAGAAAGTTTATTCTGATTTGCATGCTTATCAACAGAGCACGATCCTTCCCCTCTCCCACCCTGGGTGTAATCTTTACGTAATCCTTTGTCAAGTGATAGGGGAGAACGTGGGGCCTCGCTGTTGTTTGCTTCCCTCCCACCCCTAGTGGACACCCCTTCTTTGTCATTTTTACCCAGTCATAGTTCTTGCATTTCAGTTATCTTCCGTCAGCATTGCCCGTTTATACACTGGGGGTTCCATGTCTTTCTGACGGAGTTGGGCGGGTGGTCACGTGATGAGACTGTTGACATCTCGTCTGCTGAACATCTTGTATGTTTTTCTTGGGTGGCGATCACACCTCGTGTTTGTACCCCCATCCTCCGAACGTGCACGAAGGATGTGTCCTCCCCCCCGTACCCCACGGTGACGTCTCACCTGGCCCTCCCGTCTCTCCAGGGCTCTCTCCTCACCCAGACCCTGCTGCAGACCCTGCTCTGGGGGAGTCTGGGCACCCGCCACCTCCGGCAGTGGCACTGAGGCTTCTGGAGGATTCCCCCGGCCAGGGCCCCACCTGCCACAGTGCCTGGCAGTTCAAGCCTGTTTCTCTCTGTTCCCCCAAAAGACTATTCCAGACCTTCCTCGCTCTCCTGGGCTGCCGCCCTCCCACCCCAGCCGGCCAGCCACAATGACCTTGTCTAAGATTTAACAGAGAGAGGGGCAGACGTCACTCAGGGCTGTCTGCGAAGCTTCTGCCCGACCCGCTCCTGCCCTTCCTGACGGAGGCTCTGTCTCTCCTCCCAGCCACAGCCCCCAGCCCTGTGCTCCGGTCCGATCCCCGCCCGCCTCCTCTGGAGCCTTACCCTGCCATCTCCTTTCCTCCCTGGGGGCCACAAGGCACCCTCCTGGTGGCTTGTTGAAACAGCTCAAGTCGCCCCCATTTAAAGAGACTAGAAACCCATCACCCTCACCTGTCCAGGTCCGCCAGCCGCTGCACCATCTCTTCAAGCAGCTCCCCAGAGCGCCGGCCCCCTCCCGCCCTGCTTGGTGCCCTCACTCTGTGGGCTTGTGTCTG
>NW_006784492.1:1350034-1351366 GCF_000442215.2 Lipotes vexillifer
CGTGTGCCGGGCTATCGGCCACATGCAGGGCGGAGCCCACTCGAACCCAGGAGGCCCAGCTGGGCTCCCGGTGCCTGTTCTTGGCCTGACCACCTGGCCTCCCCCTGCGTAGATGTTGCTTTGTGCTCTGTTTCACACCACGCTGTGATACCTGATGGCCTAAACGGGGAGCATCTTAGGCTCTGTGGACTGAGCAGTTGTCGCTACAGGTGTGTGACTGTAGCCTGGCCCACTTCCAGCACCCTTTGGGGTAGGCGGGACACGCCAGCCCCGGCCCTGGCGGCCCGGTCACCAGAACCTCCTCGGGGATCCGAGGGGTCGTGTCTGCGGAGTGTCCCCCAGCTCAGCGCCGGCCACAAGGTAGCTGATAGGGGGTGGAGGATAAAGAGCCTCCCAGGGAAGATGAATGCTTTTGTTTTCGCCCCTGCGGGCGGGCGGGCGAGCTCCGCGGTGTGTGGCAGTTGAGTCAGCGGGACCTGCACAGCTCTGAGATTCCTCCCCAGCGAGGCGGCAGCTGCGGGCAGGCAGGCGGGCGGGGACAAGCTGGCTCCACAGAAGGGAGCAGCCACCGTGCTGGCACCACCTGGGCTCGGCCCAGAGCGTGCTGGCACCCAGCTGGGCGTGCAGTGGGCTCTTGAGGGGCGGCAGGTGGCAGGGGACAGGACCTGAAAAAGAAAGAGAAGGATCAAGACCGCTGGCTGGAGGGTGAGGGCATCTCTGTGCCCCGGCTCTGTGCCCCCATCCTCACGGTCACACTGCCTGTTCCTGCCAGCCTGTCCCGGGAGCGGGGCTAGACAGGGGCCGAGGGGCCGACTGCTCCGACTGGGCTCTGGTGCCAGGACCCCGTGCAGGTAGGAAGCTCCCTGGGCCGATGGGGAGGCCACACTGGCTGCAGGTGGGTGGGATTGCGGGGAGCGGGGCAGATCAGCCAGGTGCAAGGCCCCCAAGGCACCTGCCACCCCACCCTGCTTTGCCTCCTAAGGTGCTTTCCTCTCTGCAGCCTGAGTAGGGGAGCAGCCCGGGCCTCTTCCCCGCCCCCTGCGGGAGCCCTCAATCTGTGCCACGTCTGGGTGCACCGGGCCCGGTGCCATCTTATGCTGGGCGCCCGCCCGTGAAATGTGCATTTGGTGGCAGTGCAGTTCCCCCCACTCCCTCTATCACTCTAAATATTTAACATCCTCCACTGCATGTTGTCCCGCATCCTGCGTGTCTCGGGGGGTCTGTCCTGATGAGCCCGCTCCATGCCGGGTCTGGGTGTGGGAGCGTCCTGGGTCCAGTGGGGACCTGGGGGGGGGGCTGACCCAAGCCCCCTCCCCGTCGCGGGGTTCGCTG
>NW_006784492.1:1351376-1357589 GCF_000442215.2 Lipotes vexillifer
TCTTTCCCTTTCAAAACCCTGGCATCAAAACCCTGCTAGGATTTCCATGCACTTACTTCATTGTGCATTGTGGGCTACAGCCCAGGTCTTTTCTATGAAAGCTAGAACTGATTCACTAGGTAATAAATGGAAGAATCCTCCCCAGGCTTCCCAGCAAAATTACTTACACTATTAGTAGCATTAAGCAGGCTTTTACAACTGGAGATAAGCTACCCTGATGTTCCGTCTGTCTGGATGTGTGAAATCCAGGGCTAGTTCACACGGCCTCGGATAGGTGTCAGGGCCAGAGGAGAATGTGGTTGTTTGTGTCTCTGATCTCCTGCTTGGATTTGTTCCTATGAGGAATTGCTCTTTTTTATTCTTTCACTAGAAAGCCATAGCTCATTAAAACTACATACAGAGAGCAACCACCCTGCTTTGCCTCCTAAGGTGCTTTCCTCTCTGCAGCCTGAGTAGGGGAGCAGCCCGGGCCTCTTCCCCGCCCCCTGCGGGAGCCCTCAATCTGTGCCACGTCTGGGTGCACCGGGCCCGGTGCCATCTTATGCTGGGCGCCCGCCCGTGAAATGTGCATTTGGTGGCAGTGCAGTTCCCCCCACTCCCTCTATCACTCTAAATATTTAACATCCTCCACTGCATGTTGTCCCGCATCCTGCGTGTCTCGGGGGGTCTGTCCTGATGAGCCCGCTCCATGCCGGGTCTGGGTGTGGGAGCGTCCTGGGTCCAGTGGGGACCGGGGGGGGGGGCTGACACAAGCCCCCTCCCCGTCGCGGGGTTAGCTGGCTGGGGCGGGGGGCAGGGCGAGGAGCAGAGGTAGGGGGCTGGGAGCAGCCCTGCTGCAGTGCTGGCTCCTGGGGATGGAGTCTCTCCACAGAGAGAGCTGGAAGGTGGCTGTGCATTGCCAGGGGACGGTGGTCTAAGCAGATCAACCAGCCCAGGGCTGGATGAGTGGAGGGGGTGTTGAGTGGCGGGGGGGGTCCCTAGCCGAGTCCCTGCTATCACGTTGTTCTGTACTGGTTCTCACAGTATTAGCAGGAACAGGTGGGCGGGGGCGAGGAATGGGGTGCGTCTTGGCCAGCCCCATCCTCCTTATAACCCTGGGGGGGGGCCGCTGTCTGAGCCCCACCTGCCTCCTGCAGCCTGGCTGTCTCCATGGTAACGAGGAGCCCAGGGTCCCCCTGGGACCACTAATTAATCCCTCCCTCCCTTTGTTCCTTCCTCTGTGCTTCCCTCTCCCCCTCCTTCCCCCTCCCCTTCCTTCCCTTCTCCATCCACTACTCACCTTTCTGAAGGCTCACTGTGTCCCAGCCTGGCCTGGGGGCGGAGTTCGCGGTGAGGACGGTGGCAGGGGTCCCCCTGCCCGACCTGGAGGAGCCCTGGAGGGAGGGGGGCGGCCAGCTGAAAGTTTCTCCATTTCAAATGGACCCTCTCCTGCGACTCCCCACGCTGGTGTGTTTATTTCTCCTCTTTTCTCCTTGGCACATCCTTTTCACCCTCCTAAGCCGGCAGGACTTTTATCACTGGGAGAAAACAAACCCTGAGTTCTGAACAAATAAAGGCGTTTCCTAAGGACAGAGGTGAAGTCAACTTCCCAAGACCCCAGCTTCTCTCTCCCTTTTAAAAACTTAATGAATGTGTTTATTTTAAAAACACTCTCAGAAGGAATACCTGTTTATCATAAAAGAAAAATCATCCATAATGAATGTCATCACCCAGAAAAACTACCGTTAGCATTTAGACGTCATCCTTTTGGATCGTGTGCACACACACAGACCCACGGACGCACACACACACAAAGACACACACAGACACACGGACGCACACACACAAAGACAGACATACGGACGCACACACACACAAAGACACACACAGACACACGGACGCACACACACAAAGACAGACACACGGACGCACACACACACAAAGACACACACAGACACACGGACGCACACACACACAAAGACACACACAGACACAGAGATGCGCATAAACATACACACAGACACAGAAATACAGACTTACACACATAGACACATAGACACACACAGAGACACAGAGATACACACCGACACACACACACATACAGACACACAAATACACAGATACACACACATAGAGACACACAGGGACACAAAAATACACACGCATACATACACAGACTCACACACACACACACATAGAGACACACAGAGACACACGCGGACTTGCCTTCAGCCTGACGCCACGCCCCTGCTCAGCACCCAGCAAGGATCGGTGTCTTCTGTCCTTGTCCTTAACCATCGGTCCGTCAGTGCATTCCCAGGCATCTGGGTTGAGGAAGGCCGGCAAGGGCGCCAGGCCGACATCCTTACTGCAGGACTTCTCAGAGCCTTGAGAGCTGACGTGCCCGGAGGTGGAGTATGTTACCTCTCTGCTCCCACACTCACTGATCAGAAACCCCCTGTCCTCTAGGACCCCGTTATGCATGCCTGGCGGGTACTGTTTCCTCATTCAGAACATCGTTATGGGACAGCCCCTCTGCGTGCAGCTCTGCCCTAGGACCTAGGACAGCAGAGAACGAGGGGACAAGGCTTAGTCCTGGAGCAGTCACCGCAATCCTGGAGCTGGGGGAGAGAGAGGAACAGAGCCCAAACAGAGTCAGGGAGCCACGCCAGCCTCCATGTGGTCCCCCAAGACCCTGAGTCCAGAACAAGAGCCCGAGCTCAGAGCGAGCCTCTCCCAAGGCCTGTGGCGTCAGCAATGGGGAGGGGGCAGGGCTGAGTCAGGGGTTCTGGGGAGGGTCTTTGCTGACATGGCACAGAGCTGGGAGGGTCTGGGGTTGCGGACCCGTCTGTGAGGGCTGCCAGATGCTCCCCCCTCCCCCGACTGCATCCTTCCTGCTAAAGATTTTGATTAGCCTCTCGGTAAATTTCATTTGATCGATGTGCTCTGGAGATTAGGCCTTTCAAGATCTGGTTCCGTTCTGGTCATTCACAAAGGAGACTAAAGCTTCAAACTGGGGGATGTGCCAGGAGCAGCCACTGGGAGCTGGCTGGTCTGGACTGGGGGATGTGTGCCCTGCAGCGGGGACCCAGGGGAGGGCTCAAAAGCAGACGGAGGCACAGCTGGTTCTCCAGGGAATGGGAGAGGCCATGGATGGCTTTAGGGAGGAAAAGGGGGTGCCTGCTTCCGATGGGGTAGGGGAGGTCCATCCCTCCGTGCCTCCCACAGCTGGGGGAGCCGGGGGGGTTGGCTGCTCGTCTCTGCAGGGAGGGGAGGGAGTTTCTGCAGCCCAGAGACACTGCCACATCTCCACGGTGCCAGGCCGGTCCCTAATGTCCACGGTAGGGCCGCACTCAGTGCCCTCCACTCTGCCTGGGTACCGCTGAGGAATAGCGCTCGCTCTGTGCCCCCGGAGGCTGCATTGCTAACAAGCCTGGTTCTGTCTGATTAAAGATGACAGCCACTTGTCAGAAGGCACAAGACATCGTTTTCAAACCACGCACTGCAAAATCTCATGGGCTTTTGATATACTTTTAAAATCTGTGCCATCTTGAGTCCCACCTGGGTAAGGGGCTGTGCTGCCTCCCAGGCTGGGGGCTGGGGTGACGGCACAGATGACTGAGGCCCTTCTAGGACAGCTGTAGGGAGGAAAGGGCTCTGACAGAGCAGGGGCTGCTGCTGGGTTCCGATCACGTGGAACGCCCCGGCCACCGTGGCCACTGCGAGACAGAGCAGAGCAGCAGTGGGGATTGATGCAAGGGGTGAGGACACTTTTATTTTGGACTTCATGAGCCTGTCTTAGTCGGCTTGGGCTGCTATGCTATGAACTGCGAGGCTTAAACAACAGACAAGTTATTTCTCGCGGCTCTAGAGGCTGGAAGTCCGAGATCAAGGTGCCAGTGCACTGGGTTCCTGGCTCGGAGATTGTCACCTTCACCCTGTGTCCTCCCATGGCAGAGAGCTCTGCTGTCTCATCTTGTAAGGACACGAGTGTCCTTATAAGACATCATGGGGGCCCCATGTAGCTTTTCATGGCTGAATAATCTGCCGTTGTGTTTATCACACTCACATTTGGACATCTGGGCTGGTTCCACCTTCTGGCTATTGGGAATAATGCTGCTGTGAAGATTTACGTGCGCGTTATTGTGTGGACCCATGTTTTTATTTCTTTTGTTCTCTTCCTTTTTCCTAAATACGTAGGAGTGGAATTGCTGGGTTGTATGGTAGTTCCGTGTTTAACTTTTGGAGGCACTGACAAAGTGTTTTCCACAGTGGCTGCGCCGTTTTACATCCCCACCACCAATGTGCAAGGGTTCCAATTTCTCCATATCCTCACTAGCACTTGTGATTTTCCGTTTTGTTTTAATCATAGTCGCCCTCGTGGGTGTGAGGTGGTGTCTCATTGTCGTCTGGATTTGCCTTTCCTGAATGACAGTGATGTTGAGCATCTCTGATTTGCTTCTTGGCCATTCCTGTATCTTCTTTGGGAAAAAAATGTCAGTTCATTTTTAAACTGGACTGTTTGTCTTTTTGTTGTTGAGCTGTAAGAGCTCTTTATATATTCTGATCCTAAACCCTTATCAGATCTGTGATTTGCAAATATTTTCTCCCATTCTATAGTTTGTCTTTTCACTTTCTTGATAACGTCCTTTGATGCACAAAAGTTGTTAATTTTTATGAAGTCCAGCTTATCTATTGTGTTGTTGCCGCTCACGCTTTCCGTGTCATATCCGAAAATCCACTGCCAAATCTGGGGTCAGCAAAATATACCCCTGTGTTTTCTTCTGTGGTTTTCTACTTCTGTGGGAAAACTCTTTTACTGGCATGTAACACACAGAGGAGTCCATGAATCTCACACACTGGACACACCCAAGCCACCAGCACCCAGACCAAGGAAACACATGCCCCGCACCCCAGACAGTCCCCTGGGGCCCCCAAGGCAGCCACCACCCTGACTCTGACCGTATAGATTCATTTGCCTCGTTTTGAACTTTGTAAAAATGGAATCGGCTCTGCGGTGTCTGGTTTCCTTCCTCAGCCTTGAGTCTTTTCTAGGCCTCCAAGTTGATTGCTCAGGGTGTGGGGTTTGGGGGTGTGTGGGCATGGGGTGTGCACCACAGAGTCAGGGACCACCCCCCCCCCCCGGCTGGGGACAGAGGCCACAAAGGCCAGACTCCTGGACGCCAAGCCTGGCTCCACCTCCTCCTGCTGTGTGACCTTGCTCAGCTCCCTCCACCTCTCTGTGCCCTGATGGAAACAAAGACAGTCATGAACCTCACAGGCTGTCACAGGATGAAGACCAGTTCGTGTGTGAAAGGGCTTCTTGCCTCTCCCTGTAGAAATAAGCAGTATCCCCGTTGCTGCTGTTTTTGGAGACGGGGGCGTTTGCCAGCTGCTGGGTTGGGGGGTGCTTTCCAGAGGGAAGAGTATGGACGCTGGGCCGGCCCCTGGCGGTGGCCGCAGGGCTGTTTCTCTGCTCAGCCTTAATTCTCATTGGTCGGGCTGGGGTTTCAAGCCTGTCCTCTTACAGACTGTCCCCACGGCTTTTTCTCTCCACCTGACTCACGTGTAGACATGCAGTGTAGATGTGCCGTGTAGACAACAGTGTGTGCTTTCTCCCCCAAGTGGCTGTCACAGAACTTCTGCTGTTTGATGTCATGAGGGTGGGTTGTCCCCCTGACCCAGAGTGAAGCGGGTGCCTGCCTGAGGAAGGCGTGAGGACAGGTCAGAGGTCACAGTGTTTAAAGTGCGTGAGTCCTCAGTTGACACCTGGGATCTGATAGCAGGTGGTTTCTATTAAAGCTACAGCGCTGTTCCAATCCCCTGTTTGTACCTCAAGGACGGAGCTGCTCTGACCGCTCGGCATTTGAAGGCTGAAATGGCAGCTTCACCCTCACTCTGCCTGGGCCCAGTGCTGCAATGTGACCTGCTCCCCAGATAGATTCCTGAGACTAGGGGTTCCTGCAATGCCGTGCCAGGCCCTGCCCTCGGAGGCTCACTGTCTAGCAGGGAAGACTCACCCGAAATAATTGTCAAACCCTGTGAAAATGGGGCTATGGGAGCCCAGAGCAGGGAAGCAATCAGGGGAAGCTTCCAAGAGGAGGTGGCGTTGGAGATGAGATCGGGAACATTCCAGGTGGTCCCGGGTGGGAGAGTGGGGAGGGCAGTCCTGGTGGAAGGGGCTGCAGGTGCAAAGGCCCGGAGGCCGCAGAGCCGGCAGGACTGAGCACTCGG
>NW_006784492.1:1357599-1359702 GCF_000442215.2 Lipotes vexillifer
ACGCTTCCCCGAAGCATCCCTTTGCCTGGAGACATGGGTGGGCCATGCAGACTGGCACCTCCGGTCCCACGCAGGAAGGGAGTCTGTTCTGGATTCTTCCTCCCTGATACTCAGGGGTCCCCTCGGGCCTGGTTTGCACCAAAGGCACCGGTGGGGAAGGGGAAGGAAAGTGAGGTGCTTGTAATGAATTTGCACCCCGTTACTTACTGATTCAGGAGAGTATACTAATTCAGTTTCAGAGAGTGGTGATTAACCTTCGCATCTCAGGAAAGAGGGAGGGGGTTTACATCCACACTTAGCAGCAGGCTGCAGCTACACCCAACCCAGGTGAAGGAATAGTCAGTGTACAGTCATGCTGAAGACAGTATTTTGGGGTGATTTTTTTGGTACCGTGTAGAAATAAGCCAAACTTGCCAATGTCCTTTGTTTTGGTTATTTCGGTATTAATATTTTAATTGATTTGAATGGGTTTCAAGAATGATAGAAACAGCAAAACGCTCATTGAGAAAACTGAGCGATACAGAGAGACAAAAAGAAAATGATCTATCACTTTCACGCCACCTGTCCTGTCCCTCCATCTGGGAAAATAACGTTAGGTCCTCCCTCCCCACCCCACCAAGATACAGAGGTGCGTGGGACCTGGCCCCCCTCTGCCTTGTGGGTGGGGCAGACCCATCCACCACTGAGCGGGGAGGAGCTGGTGACACAGCTGCTCTCCCGGAGGCTGGTCTCTGCTCCCAGGCGTGGCCCCAGTGGGCAGGGGCCACATTCACACACCCTGGGTGGCCTGGGGCACCACCGGTCCCGTCCCATCCCCCTGGGTGTGGGCTGTCCACCACACAGCCCGCCTTCCTGCCTCACCTGAGCACCTGCGTGAGGACATGCCGTGCGCTGAGCAGAAACGCCTGTGCTTTGTGCTTTTTCCAGGCGGGCGAGAAGCACTTCCACCCTCTGTGTGCGCTATGTGTCGGGTGCGGCCGGATGTTCGCGGAAGGCGAGGAGATGTATCTGCAAGGTAAGAAGGAAAGCACCAAACAGGCGGCTCCCGGGCCCACACCCTGTGCCGGGTGTGCCCTGGTGTGTCAGCGAGCTTTCCCGCTAGTTAGGGAACCCCGCCTCCCAGCAGGGATGGGGGTCCAGGGCCCAGCAGGCTCTCCCCACGGAGCACCCGCCAGAGTCGGCAGAGTGACAGCCTGCCTGGTTTTGCATCGTCCATCCACGTGATGTCCGTGAACCTGAGATGGATGAGATGAGAGAAAAGCCAGATTCAAGAGCAAAGATGCAGGAGTGTTGGAAATTTGGGTCCCAGCAGCCAAACGTAAATGGATGTGGTCTGTGGTGTCTGTGGTCGCTTCAAGCCTGTCCTGAAAGCCCCTCAGCCCAGGGTCCATGTCTCAGGGCTTTCCCCCGCACTACCCTCCCTTGATTGATGAGGGAGTGTGGAGACCACGGGCCGCCCCTGAGGCTTTTTTCCTGGTCAAGGGAGTCGCCAAAGTGTCGGTAAAGAGAGTTCTGGAGAAAAACATAGCCAACCTTCTAACCCATTTCGTGGCATTTCATGGGAAATCCCCAACCCATTCACCATTAAAATAATAATAATAACAATAGAATAAAGGCGAGGCGTTCTGTGGCCACCAGACCTGGAGAAGCAGCAGGTGACAGCCAGTTGCCCCCTCCCTCCTTCTGCAGTGACCCTGTTCAGCTCGTTGCCGCTTTTGTTCAAAAAATTGCACCAACACTCAGACCGGAGCACCCAGCTCCCAGCTATTGCTTTACATGTTTATTCACCGGGGTGCTAGGAGTTCTCCTTCGAGCTACACTTAATTTTATCACCTTGAAGACCCACCCCATCCCTGTGGCTTATTCATTCCCAAGCCTTGGTAAAGAAAGATTATTTGGACACTTGTCAAAACGGTAGGAAGGGGCTTCCCTGGTGGCGCAGTGGTTGGGAGTCCGCCTGCCGATGCAGGGGACGCGGGTTCGTGCCCCGGTCCGGGAAGATCCCACGTGCCGCGGAGCGACTGGGCCCGTGAGCCATGGCCGCTGAGCCTGCGCGTCCGGAGCCTGTGCTCCGCAACGGGAGAGGCCACAACAGTGAGAGGC
>NW_006784492.1:1359939-1369460 GCF_000442215.2 Lipotes vexillifer
GACAGGCCAGCGGCGTAGACGCAAAGTCAAAGGTGGGGCTGAGGCTCGCCAGTGCCCTCGCTGAAACTGGGCTCGCAGGTTGAAGACCTTCCCCGAGGGGCCTGGGCGGGATGGGTTAGATGCTGAGACCCCCTGTCTCTGTAGTCACATTGTCTTTTCAAGGATGTCAGTGTCTCCGTGAACCCGGAGGCAAGCTGAGTAGGGCCAGACGGGCCATTGGGTGACGTCACCCGGCGTCCTTCTGGAGCCGTGTGTCACACAGGCCTCCCTTTCTGAGACTGAACCTCGTGGGGTGACGTCAGCCAGGACTGCCTGGTCCCCAGTGTCCCCTCTTGTTCTTCAGTCTTGAGAGCTTATGAAAGGGGTCCTTTACGTATGTCTGGGTGGGGAGGGGTCAGCCTGCCCGAGGCACCCACGCCCACTGTAAGTGGCACCTTCAGGATGTACTGACGCCTAGCACAGTGGCATCGAGCCAGCAGCTTGGGGACACGAGCTGGCCATCAAGGGGACCCAGTCTCAGAACAAAGATGCTCTTCATGGCTCTGGGCTCCCTGTTTCTAATGCGGGACCTGCCCTGACTTTCTGTGGGATGTCGCAGCCCATCCCGTCCCCTCCCAGCCTCTTTCCCAGTCTGTGCCGAAGGGTTCAGACCCCGTCGGTGATTTTCATGCCCCACTCCACGGAGCACCAGAGTCCCACGGTGAGGGGCCCCTTTGGGGCTCTGGCCCTGCCCTGCACGGACATCCCGAGACCCTCTGCCTGGTCCACCTGGATGCTGGGGCTCCAGGAGGGCGTATTTGACGGCTGAATCCCATGCAGTAAAAGCTCCAAGGAGCAGAGGTCTCGGTGAGCCCTTTGGCCTCCGAGGGAGATGAGGTGCCCCCCGCCAAATACCAGCACTGCCACCCAGCCCTGGACGCACCTTCCTGTCCGCAGACTCAGTGAACATAGGCGGGGGAGTCTGACTCTCACTAATTATCAGGGAGAGCCAGATTAAAATAACGCGTTGATGTTATTTTTCCCGCTGGGTTGACGAGGGTTAAAAGGAAAGACACATCCCCATGCTATGGGTATTGGAGGAAACGGGCGTCTTACCTGGCTCGTGGGCGAAAACTGGGAAATTGCCAAGATGCTTCAAGAGCCTTAAAAATGCCCACACCCTCTGAGCCAAGACCCCACTTTTAGGAAGCCCTCAAGTAAATCAGAGAGATGGGGTGGAACTCGTGTACAATGGACTCCCCGCAACTTTTTTTTTTTAATATAAATTTACTTATTTGTTTGGCTGCGTAGGGTCTTCGTTGCTACACATGGGCTTTCTCTAGTTGCGGCGAGTGGGGTCTACTCTTTGTTGCAGTTGCGGTGTGTTGGCTTCTCATCGCGGCGGCTTCTCTTGTTGTGGAGCACAGGCTCTAGGCACGCGGGCTTCAGTAGTTGTGGCACGTGGGCTCAGTAGTTGTGGCCCGCGGGCTCTGGAACGCAGGCCCAGTAGTTCTGGAGCACAGGTTTAGTCGCTCTGTGGCATGTGGGATCTTCCCAGACCAGGGCTCGAACCCGTGTCCCCTGCATTGGCAGGCAGATTCTTAACCACTGCGCCACCAGGGAAGTCCCTCCCTGCAACTTTATTTAGAAATAAAACTTTGGAACTAACAGGCAAGGAGCAGATAGAGACATTCTCATCAATCCATACGATGCAATATTATGCAGCCCTTAAAGTTACAGTTTTGATATTTAATTACATGGAGAAATACTAAGACACTTTTAAGCAAAAATCGCAGGATACAAAACTGTGTACCTACGTTGTATTTAATATGTATGTGTACACTGCAAGACAGCCCGACCCAAAGTGGGTAGGAGGTTACAGATGATTTTAATTTTCCTATATATTTTTTTTTAGGCTTGTTTAAATTTTAATCAAAAAAACAGCTATTACCTTTGTAATCATAAGCACTGTTTTAAAAAAAAGAAAAGCTTACACACAAACCAACCAAGGCCCGGTCTCTCTGGGAGCTCCGAGTTGGTGCAGATGTTTTCCCAGGGAGGAGCAGAAATAAGTTCCCTTCCCCGGCGTTAACTCACGTGACCTGGAGGCTTTGCAGGCGGAAATGGGGTGTAGCTCCTTCCTGCCACCACACTTTTAAGCCCCTGCTGTGTGCCAGGCCCCTACTACGTCCACCCTGTGTGGCTTGTTCGGGGGATGTGAGAATGGGATGGACGAGGCTCCCACCTCCACGCGGGGCATGGGCTGTCCTGGCAGCGGTGGATGTAAACGCGGACACAGCAGCCGTGGCCACCCGCAGAGGGTGCGTGAGTGGAGTACGGATGGACGGAGGGAGAAAGGGGGGCGGGCTGAGGTTCAGGGAGGCCCGAGGCGGGAAGCAAGCGCTCTGGGCCCTGAAGTTATTACCCCTATTTAGTTATATTTAATTCTGCCAAAGGCCTGACCAGGTAGGATTATTGTCGGCCCTGTGTGCAGGTGGGAAAACTCTGAGACTCTGGTAGGTCGAGTTTGAATTAGAAAAGAGCAGGGCCCTTGGGGTCCTTGGGGCGCTTGGTGACCTGTTACCTTGAGGGTGGCGCCTGTAGCTGTGGAAGGTGGGCGGGGCTGGCATGAGCGAGACAGCTCAGACACCCCGCGAGTGAGTGCGGGGTCGGGCCCCCAGCCTGCAGCCCTCATCTTCACTGCACACCTAAGGTTCCCACCTGAGGGTCCCCGAGGAGAGCCCTGCCCCAAAGCCCTCGTTCTCCAGGCAGGTCCCACTGGGCTCCGGCCCCCCACCGCGCCCATGGCTGGGCCTGGCCACTGCCCACCCGCACAGAGAGGAGCTGGTGCAGGTCACACGGCAGCCCCTCTGCTCTCCCCTGTCTCTGAATAGAAGCCACCCACAGAGCCCCTCCTCGGAGAAGCCTCGTCTGGGTGCCCGGGGTTCCGAGGGACCCCATGGGAGCATCAGCTCATGGTGGGGCGTTTCCTGTCTGTTTCATGTCCTTCCCCTCCCGGTGGGGCTGTGAGCCCCCGTGATCGGCCCCAGGCCCAGCCCTGACCTGTGACTCCGGCACAGACGAAGGGGAGTGAGGGTCCGAGTGTGGACGCCAGCTCCCTCCTCCCGACACTCCGCACGGCCCCTGCATCTCCGGAAATAACAGTAGCGCTTCCCTCTTGGGAATCTGTCCACAGGCTCCTCCATCTGGCACCCGGCGTGTCGACAGGCAGCCAGAACTGAAGACAAAAGCAAGGTTGGTGGAATTCAATCTCTTCTGACGCCTTTTCCCCGGCTTCTGTGCTATCATCACACGGTTAAGAGGACGCTGGCTGCGTCTGCAGGCTTGCCGGCCAGTCCCACCAGGCTATGGGGCAGGTGGCCCGAGGCCTGGCGGTGTTGAGGTGTAAACAGGTAGATCAGCTGCTGGGTGGGACCAGGGCCCTTCCCGCACTGGCCCTGCCGACCTCTTCCTTTGTTCAGTGGACGCTGATGGTTGCGAAAGTTTTGGGACAACTGCAAAGTTAGCGGGTCTCCAAACAGTCCCAAGACCATCCATACTTCGGACGCCAACGGCTAGTTCGAGGGGTCCTCACAGCTGCCCGCAGGTTCATTAATGTATCTGAAGGACTCACAGAACTGTTACAGCCCCAGTTATGGTTTATCCCGGCAGGGGGCAGGGGGAGATACAGAGTGAAATCAGCCCAGCATGGGGCAGTGTCCAGGAGGGGTCTGGACACACGGTGCCATCGTCTTCTCCCCGTGGAGTCCAGACTCGGCCCCTCCCAGTGACAGGTGACAGCGCACACGGTGTATTGCCAACCAGGGAAGCTCCGGGGCCAGAGACCTTATCGGTGCTCCATTAAATGATTGATTGGTTGGTTGGTTGATTGATTGGTTGCCATGTGGTTGATTTCACTCTCCAGGTGACATGACCCAAGACCACCAGAGTCATAGGGCTGGTCTTTCTGGCATGGCCAGCCCCACTCTAAGAATTTTGGGTGCAGTTAGCCCCCTCCCTAAACAGAGACATCCTATCGGGTACGATCACCTTCCAGAAACTAGAGCAAGACCACCCTCTGGGCCAGGCCAAATTCCTTGCCCCTCAGAGGCCCTGTGCTGGGTGCCAGGCTGCAGGTGCAGTGTGAGAAAGGAGGCCGGCATGCCCCTGACCCTTCCGGGGCTGGCGTCCCAGAGACAGGCAGAAATCAACGCCTCAACAAGCAGATAATGCAGCAGTGGTTGGCGGGGCAGGAGAGCGGGGGAAGGACCGACTTCACCTGGGATGGTTGTGGGGGTGGGGGTGCAGGCGGTCCTCCAGAGGAAATGAGGGGGAGCTGAGCCAGAAGATGAGATGGTGCCAGCCCTGAAGAGAGGGAGAGGGAGTGCGGTTCCAGGCAGGGTGGCGGTTCATGCAAAGGCCCTGGGGCAGGAACAGGGCAAGCTCCCTTTGGCTTGGATGGTGGTGGGGTGAGCAGGGGAGGGGTCCCGCTGCCCCCGGCCTGCCGCGCCTCCGTCCTCACCACTCCCTTTCTCCCCTGCACCTTTGCAAATGCGTTCCTTCCACCAGAGATGCCCTCTCGTGCCCTTGCATCACGATCCTGACAAACTCCTCCTTTGGGTTTTAAGGTTCACCCAGAATGTCAGCCCCTGAAGACCTTGCCAACTCCTGCTCCTGCCCCACGTCCTCAACTCACACCCCGCAGGCAGCTCCCTCTTCCCTAAAAGCCTGGAGGAAAGGCTCCAGTCTCTCCGTCCTGAATTCCCAGCTCCCACACGAGTCCTGGCAGGTGACACACTCAAGCGTTTGCGGGTTGAAGGAAGGAAGTGAATCCAGGTGAACTGCAGCCCAGGGGACCACAGGCCCTCGAAGGGAGGCATGTCAGCCAGCTTTGCTCTGTCAGGCACTACCAGGCCCTGTGCCAGGGAGCCCCCCACCCCTGCAGGACCCCCACTGGGAGCCACGCCCTGCAGGGCCCCAGGATAGCGCAGATGGTCCGCGGGCGGCGAGTGGTGCGTGACCCACAGGACTCCTGGCCCGGCCTCAGGACTCCAGCAACCCCTGGCTTTCCACTCTGTCCCCCATGCGTGGTGTCCCAGGCATGCCAACCCTTTTAAAGCCACCAAACAGGCTACGGATGAGCCGGATGGCAGTGGGCCCTTGAAGACCCTGGCTACTCAAATGCCGCATAGCAGCGGGTCTGCATCCATGTTTGGGAGATAGACAGGGAAACTGCTGCAGGGGGCGGGGGGACCCACGGGGTTGCTAGCGTGCCTCAGGCCGTGCCTGTGTGTGGTGTGCAGAGTGATGCTGGGATCACTGCAGAGTTCAGACCCAGCCTTCTCGGACCCAAGCCCGTGGGATACCCAGAATTCCTTTCGGGGGTGAGGGGCTCGCTCTGCTGGTGGCAGCTCTGGGTCAAGAGGCCGAGGTGACCGGGGTCCCTGGGTGGAGGCGGGGAGGGGCTGAGAGGAGCAGAGGCTGAAGAGTCAGGCAGGTTCCCCGGGAAGAGTGTGGGAGGCCGGCCGATCCGGGGGTCTCGGTGGCTCCCTGCGACTCTCCCGCAGCTGTGTTTGGCAGGAGGGACCAGAGGAATTCTGCTCCAGGAGGAAAGGGGCAGAGCTCTACTGTTGGGCGTACTTTGCTTTTTACTGTTGACGCTGGTTCTGTTCGTTGAGTCCTTCAATAATACCTTGCACTGTGGGAGCGAGGGGTCAGGGCTGCAGAGTCCCCCCACCCTTGGCTGTGGGGAGTGAGTAGAGCCAGAGCAGAAACCTGTCCCCAGACCTAGCAGACACCACGGGGGCTCAGGGCTTGGGAGTTCCTGGTGGGGCTGGATGGAGACCCACCTCATGAACTTTGGCCCAGGAGACGTGATGGGGGCATGGGCTGGTGGAGGGGACCCGCCTCGTATCGGGCCCTCGGGCTGGGTGGGACCCAGCCCAATTCAGCACACTCTTGCCAAGCCCGTTCTGAAAGAATTGAACAGAGGGAAATCCTCACATTTTCTTTAGCAGTTGATTTCAGTGGGTTTGGGAGCCGCTGCTTTTTGGGCATCTGCCCCTTCGTGATTCATTCATGGCTCTTGGCTTGCGGCACCGAGGTGACTAAATCTCAAGCCGTGCTGTTCCTGATAGAGGTGGGAACAGGTGGACTTAGGTGCACGTTACGTCCGAGGGCCGTGGGGACCGTCCTGCTATCCCTGGTGTGTCATGGCGACCTGGGGAAATGTGGCCCTGAGCCGGGGTGGGAGGGCTCCGTGGAGGAGGACCACATGCCCCGGGTCCTCTGTGTCCCCAGAGCCTCCCCTGACCAGGACAGCGTGCCCAGCACCAGTCCCTGGATTCTGGACCCGCTGTTGAGCTGGCCTCGAGGCCTGCAGGGAGCCCAGCTGCTGCCAGGCCTGGTGGCAGCAGCCACCTCTGCTCCCAGCCTGGAGGCCACTGGCCCAGCAGAAGCGAGGCCCTCTGAGTGCTGCAGGCTGGCAGGGAGGAAGGGAAGTCTTGTTGCCCCGGGGGCTGGTCATTGCCCTGGACTTGGCTTCCTGGGCTTGTTTCCACAGATGCTTTGGGAACATTTGGGGCAGAGGCCAGCAGCCTGACAACAGTTGCCCTTCCGTGTCCTGGGACAGGATCCAGGCCCCAGTCATGCCCTGCTTGTCCCTTGTTTCACCCTCCCTGGGTCCCAGCCCCACCTCCGCCCCTCAGAGCCTCTTCTGTCTTGCTCGGGAAATGAGAATAAACTCTGGGCCTGGTGGGCCGGGCAGTGAGTGGGCACGTCAGTGGGTGGACAGGGCAGTGGTGGGCGGGGCAGTGAGGGGGTGTGGCAGTGGGTGGACAGGGCAGTGGATGGGCAGGGCAGTGAGTGGTGTGGCAGTGAGTGGACGGGGCAGTGGGCGGACCGGGCAGTGGGTGGACAGGGCAGTAGGTGGATGGGACAGGCACAGATGATTTTCCCTGGGCACTCAGGTCCCCTTGGAGATAGTTCTCCAGCCAGCTGACTGCTCCCTGCCCGGGGGCTGGGAGAGAGCTGTACTTTTCTGTATTGTTCGCCGCCTGCAAGGTAGCTAATGTGCGTGAACCAGCCAGACCCGGTCAGCTCCGGGTCAGCCCAGCGGGGTCTGCTCAGGGGGCCCTCAGCCCCTGAGAAGTGCAGCAGAGGTGGCGTCACCAACTCCCTCTGAGTCCGGCCTGTGGGTGGGGTCAGCTCCACTGTTACGTGGTAAATCCAGACGTGAGCTAACTCAGTCGTCTGGAGGGCTGCTCAGCAGTCATCTAACTAGTGCCCCTCACACCAGGCCCAGTGGGCTCCACGACCCCCGGGAGCCAGCTCCATCTCTGCGTCCAGCAACAGGGGCCAGCACCGGAGTCCGTGCCAGGCCGAGCCAGGAGAGGGAGGGCAGTCCTCCCCCACTGCCTGGAAGGCCTCCCTGACTGCCTGCTCCCCTGGGGGATGGGTGCCCCCCCCCCCAGACAAGGACGTGCGTCTGCTGAACGTGCCCAGGGAAAACCCGTCGGAAGGCTGTGGTCCTAACCACCCGTCCCCAGTGCATCATTGGGCAGTGGATCACGTGGTCATTCCCCAGTGCATCATTGGGCAGTGGATCACGTGGTCATTCAACACACAGCCACTGAACACCTGCTGTGTCCCTTCTGGGGTGGGTACCAGGAACACAGAGGTGAATAAGACCAGTGGGTCCCTGCCCTACAGGAGGGCCCACGTCCTCTGGCAGGGGAGACAGATAGGCAGGCTCCATGGTGCAGGATGCTTGCCTGTGACAGGGGGAGGGACGGGGCCAGCTTCCCGGAGCTGAGACTTGGCAGGTATGCGGGAGAGTGGGTCACAGGGCCCAGCCCTGCTCTGGCTCTGGGTCCCAAGCCAGAGGAGCCAGGATCTGCTGGGGAGTGCATGAGGGTTTCAGAGCCATGGCAGGGGCGGCCCCGTGTCAGCTGAGTAGCTGAGAGGAGCTCCGTGCATGGAGAAGGTGGCCGGGGACAGCCGGGTGGGCTCCTGCTCTGGTGGCAGCAGGGCGAGCCTGGACTGACTGGGCTGGTCCTCCAGGCTGCGGGTCTCCACGGTTACCGTTTCAAGAGCCCATGTCCTTCCCCACCCCCACCCCAAACCCGGGGCTGCTTACCGCGGGGGCACCTGGGAGGATGCAAGAGCCCCTGCGCTGACTGTGAGGCCGCTGAGCAGGGAGAAGACAGGCTTGTTGAGATGGTCCCTGAGGCCCAAACGCAAGGATGGGGTGACTGAGCATGAGTGAGAACGTTTTAATGGAATTCGCAGAGGCCGCCGGGGTGGGAGAGCAAGCCTTGGTGTTGGACTCTGCCTCTGCCCAGCTGTGTGACCTTGGGCAAATCACTAGCCCTCTCTGAGCCTCAGCCCCTAGGCTTTAAGTTGGAGATGAGTGGGTGCTGACCCCTCACGCGGTATCCATGCAGCTTGTGTGGGACCTTAATGAGAGCCAGGAGCCCCCGTCACTGTTGTAGGACGACGCTTCCCGGGACCAGTAGCTGAACGGTGGGGACAGGGCTGGGTGAGCTGCCCGGCCCTTTGCTGATGTGAACAAGGCCCTGGAGAACACAACTGGGTATTGGATTTGATTGTGAGGCTCCTTGGAACGAACTGGAATCAGGGTAGGGAGAAAGTGAGAGAAAGCCCAGGTCTCCTGACTCTGGGAGAATCACCTGGACTCGGCCCCCTCGTGTCTGGGCTCCCTGACCTGTGGGACGCGGGGACGCCCTGGCCCTCTCCGGGGCTGGGAACCTGGCACAGGGAGAACACCATGCAGCCACCCACCTGCCTGCTCGGAACCCTGAAACATGCCAGAGCAAACCCAGGCACCCGCGGCCGCTCAAAGAGCCCAAGCCCCCTTCCGTCGGGGTCATGGTGACAGTAAGCTGGTGCCGCCCCACCTGTGCCAGGAAGTGTCCCTCTTGGTCTGGGGGACAGTTCTTGTGCCACTGCTGCAACTCTCAGCTTAGGGGCACTTTTCTTTTAAAACAACCAGTGTTTGTCGGCTTTGCAGAGAAGGGGCTTCCTGCCATGAGCTGGGATATACTGAACTGAAATAAAAGTAAGGATGATTTACCAGTGCCAAGCCCCTAACAGGCTGCGCCTAAGTCCTCAGAAACAGAAAGCACCTTCCAAGCAGGTTTTTCCATTTCAGAGAGAAGGAAGCTGAGAGTCAAAGTTTTCTTTCAAATGTATTAAATGTGTACGTACATCATTTTTGCCTAGTAAAATAGGCAGCCTGGCCACAGCGTTACTGGCCCAGTGTTACTGGCCTCCAGTGGTGCATCTCCTTTGCAACAGCACTTGACGTTGTGTTTTACTGGGGGTGGCTGAGCCTCAGGGGTCTGGCTGAGGCTCCTTGAGGGACCCCAGCCCCTGCCTCCGAGGGGCCCGGGGAAGCAGGGCAGGCCTCAAGAGGATGCCAGGGTGATAACTGGGGCAAGGAGAGGGGATGGACCAGCTGGACGGGTGACCGAGCGCAGAGATGACCACGGAGCATCACGCCCTCTCCCTTTTCTCTTTCC
>NW_006784492.1:1369470-1415674 GCF_000442215.2 Lipotes vexillifer
CAGAGCCAGGCTCCCAATGAGGTTTACCCAGGCACCACCCCCTATGCCTTTCAGATTTGTCCCTCCAACTACCGCATCGGCCTCACATCTGGTCCTGGTGTTATCCCATTCTCGCTGGTGTTGTGCTGAGTGTAGCCAGAGCTGGGGGTCATCCACTTGGCGGCGTCCATGATGGGTGTTAGTGTCCCGGGGCTGCCGTACAAAATGCCACAGACTTGGGGATCTGAAACAGCAGAAATGTATTTTCTCACAGTCCTGGAGGCTGGACGTCCAAGATCAAGGTGTGGGCAGGTTGGTTTCTCCTGAGGCCTCTCTCCTGGGCGTGTAGAGGGCCGTCTTCTCCCTGTGTCCTCACATGTCATCCCTCTGTGCATGTCTGTGTCCTAGTCTCCTGTTCTTATAAGGACACAAGTCAGATTGGATCCAGGCCTGTCCTAAAGACTCCGTTTAAACCTAATTGCATCCTTAAATGCCCTATACCTCCAAATATAATCACATTCTGGGGTACTGGGGTATTGACTTCAACGTATGAGTTTTGGAGGGATGCAATTCAGTTCATAATGCGGCCCCTCCCAGGCTGCTGGCACCACTGCAGCGGGTGTGGACCACTGAGAGGGGCTGGACGGAATTCCAGGGGGTGGGAGGAAGGGGCCTGCTTAGAAAATAAGAGAGGAGCCGTGAGTGGGTAGGGAGAGGGGGGCCCTTTGTGAAGATGGGTCCCGTTTAGATGGGGCAAGTGGGAGGTGTGCACAGTTAGGTACGTGGGTGGTCCCAGCAGGGGTGAGGGCTGGACCAGGAGAGGGTCCAGGAGCTGCCCGGTCACGCCCGACAGGTGGGGATGGACACAGGTGCAGCGAGTGGGGTGGGAGCTGGAGACAGGCAGGGTCCTCGCAGCGATGGGGGGGCCTGACGTGGGGGAGTGGAAGAGATGGACAGTCATCTCGGGGCTGTCACGTCGGGGGTGCAGGAGTCATGGTCGGAACCGAGGGAGGAGGGGCGGGGGGATGGTTCCAAGCCGCGGTGGGCACGCGAGGAGCAGGCCGCAGACGTGGCGGGCGCCGAGTCAGACAACGGAGGCGGGGCTGGCAGAACAGACTGCAGTGCGTCCCCCGTGCTCTCCACGTGGAGAATAAGGTCTCTGAGCGGCGCAGCTCTGCCTTTGCCGTTGGAGCGCGCAGAAACACGGAAACTGCACCGCTTGCTCTCACCCTCCGAAAAACAGATAATTTTGACGCCGTGAAAGCTTGGTGATCACAGGATCGATTCCAGCCGGCGCTGAAAGCGTGGCTGCTTTGCTTGCAGCCAGGGTCACCTGCTGTGTCTTCTGATTACAGCTGTGCTGTCGTCCATGCAAGCCTGCATGTTTAAGAATTCTTCCAACGTGCAAGTAAAAAGTATCTCGTGAGCCGGCATTTCTGTTGGCGTGGAATTGCCTCTGAAAGGTTCTTCTCGTTGACGGTCTGCTTCAGCCTCCTCCTATCTCCTCTCCTAGGAAACCAGAGCCTCTTCAGAGAGCATCATTTCCGTCCCTGCTTCCAGCACCTCAGGGTCTCCGAGCCGCGTGATTTATGTAAGTTGGATTCTCTCTGTGGAGAGTGCGGAGGGGCCCCGGGGCCCGGGGTTGTTGATGAGTGTGCCCTCGGAGTGGGGGGCCGGGGCCAGCACCCCCCCCACCGGAGGCCGCGGGAGAGATTGGGGCAGACCGTGAGGCTGGGTCGGAGCCTCCAGTGTGGATGTGCTGTGCGACCACGGCCGCCCCGTGATGTGGCGACAGGTGCGCAGAGAGGTGTGCTCACAGCTGTGGTTACAGAGGTGTCGGTGAGTCACATCCGCATCCCCACAGCCAGGACTCACCTGCGTAAATAACACTTGGGCCCGTGTCACAAATAACGGTGCAGATCTGTGCCCGCTGCCGTGGGAAGTTCCTAACGTGTTTTTAGGAGAAACATGTGAAGGGTGATGTATGTTGTGTGATCCCACTTTCATTTGTGTGTGTATGTATTTGTGTGCATATGTATGTATGGGTATGTGTGTGTGTGTATGTGCGTACGCATCTGTGTATATGTGCACGTGTGTGTGTGCGTGCGTGTGTATTATGGGTATGGGTATTTGTGTGTGTATGTGTGTACGTGCACATACAAGTCTAAAAATGATTGGGAACTTTTTAACGAATAGTTAATAACAGTTACCTCTGGGTGGTGGGATTAGAAATGGAAGATTAGAAATGGTTGTAATTATTTGCTAGTTTACTTGGCTAAGTGGCAAACTTCATTGTCTGGGAAAGAGCCTGTGCAGGGTGGGGGAGGGGAAGGGGCGAGCCCTGGACTGGGTGTCTTGGTCCAGCTGCCCACCTGAAGGACAGCCGGTGACTTGGGACGAGTCGCCTCTCTCATCCCCCCTGCCACCCGGCCAGGGCCTCATTTTTCTCTCACACGATGGGGATGGGATTCGCTCTTCTCAACACTGCTTTTGACTCCCCAAACTCTCATTCTAGTTGGGCTAGGGCCATTCCTGACCCTAATTCCGATAGGTGATAATAACAAGGGTTCTAGTCCAGAGAGTAAATCGCAGGATGACCCTTTGCAGATGCAAACCCGGAGGCTCAGAAAGGCAGCATGAAGTCACCAGGCAGCTGTGTGCCCTTGGGCGAGATGTTAGCCTCTCTGAGCCTCTGGGAGCTCACCTGTACCTGGGGACTCACAGTGCCGGCTGCCCAGGGCCACTGAGGTACTGAGTGGGAGGCCCCGGGCACAGCCCTGAGCCCAGAGGGAGGACAGGAAACGCTCACTCGCTGGGATTACTGTTATGACATCTGTGCTCATTTGCCGGGGCCGCCGTAAAGCACCGCAGACCAGGGGGCTTCAACCACAGAAATGTATCTTCTCACCGTCCTGGAGGCTAGGAGTCTTGAGTCAAGG
Organism: Lipotes vexillifer; assembly: GCF_000442215.2. Lineage (NCBI taxonomy): Eukaryota > Metazoa > Chordata > Mammalia > Artiodactyla > Lipotidae > Lipotes > Lipotes vexillifer. Next base: position 1,372,389 of record NW_006784492.1, read on the forward strand.
TGTTTGGAGGGTTGGTTCCCTCTGAGGCCTCTCTCCTGGATGTGTAGACGGCCGTCTTCTCCCTGTGTCCTCACATGGTCGTCCCTCTGTGCACGTCTGTGTCCTAACCTCCTCTTCTCAGAAGGACACCAGGCGTACTGGATCAGATCCCACCCTAATGACCCCTTTTTACCTTAATCACCACTTTAAAGGCCCATATCACCAAATGTAGTCACTTCTGTGGTGCTGGGGGCTAGTGGTTCAACATAGAAATTTGGGGGGGCCACAGTTTAGCCCCAAATACCATCATCATCATGAATAATAATGACTATTATTATTTGAATGAGATCGTATTTGTGAAGCACTCGGCATGCGGCCAGGCATGGTCGTGTCCCCAGACTGCAGCTACTGCTGGTCAACTGCTCATTAAACATGAACTATTATTTTTTGAACAAACTGGTGTTCGTAAGAGGCTTAGGTACGGTAGTGACCATGTAACGGTGCAGTGAGCGGTGACCAGAGTCCCTGGGCTCTGTGATCACTGTTACTTTAAAGGTCATGCAGCGGTAAGCAGTGGAGCTGTCTTTGAACCCAGGTCTCTGCCACCACAGAGCTTGGGTTCTTCCCAGGGAACCCCGCTGCTCAGTGCTGAAAACCAGCCCTGCTGGGTCCCTTCTTCCACCTGGCAGTTCTCAGCACAGCCAAGTCCACGCCCCTTGATCGGGTCACGTGGCCTCCCCGCCCTTGGGGAGCCCACCAGGATTATGGTGGGCAGAGAAGTTTCCCACCAGCTGGGTGTACCTTCAGCCGAGGTAGATTCCAGCTGGTCGCACCGTCCCAGCCGAGACAGACTTCTCGCTCAGCTAATACGAGTGTGCTGGGTTCCAGTTTTAAACAGAAGACCTTGAAGTGTACACACTGCTATATTTTTTAAAAGTAAAAAAAAATAAGTACATAGAAGACCTCGGGCGAATTAATTTGATCCTGTCTCCTGAGTCTGAAACGCCAGTTGTTTGTTTGACACTCCAGAGGTGCCTTGAGTCCTGGGTACCAAGGAGTGTACTCTGCTGTCTCCTTTTGCCTCTCAGCATCCCAGTTAGATGCAGCTCAGAGAGGTGCAGAAGCTGGTCTGTGTCACAGCCTCTGAGTCATGGAGCCACCATCCAAGGACCTGCATCCATTTCTAACACATGGACTCCCAGCACCATGGCCAGCGCCCAGCCGGGAACGTCCCACCCTGGCCATCCCTCCCAAGTCAGGGTTGGTATCAGCACCAGTTGGCAGTGCACATCCATGCAGTTCCTTCACTGAGGAGATGAGAGTCTGGTCAAGCATGTGCCCTTCTTATCTCAGGCTCAGCCCCTCTGCTCTTCCTTCCATCTCCCTGTTGGTATCTCCTGTCACCCTACTGTGCACCCGACTCTACTCAGCGCTGGGCACACTCAGGACCTCAGGACGGGGGTCCCAATCCATGCACCAGCTCAGCGTGCTTAAGAGGATGCCAGCCGCCTGGGACACGCCTGCTGTGGGATGGTTGTTCTCAAATGCAGCCTCCTCTCCCTCCCTCTCCCTTCCTGCCCATCAGGAAGAGATCAATTCCCCGCGATGTCCCTGTGTGCAGGAATGGCAGGGAATTCATCATGTGATGTGGCTACCGTCTCCCACACGGGCTGTGAGCTCCTGGCGGGCAGGGGCCGTGCCTCACTCACCTTAGTATCTAGGATAAAACATGCACACAGTAGGCGCTCAATAAATTGTGGGGTTTTAAAAGTAATCTTTTCACTGCCTTTTTCTTTATTACAAATGTAACCCACATTTATTAGCAACAAAATAGTGATTGGTGCAGAGGTGAAAATGAATACCATTTATAATCCTCCCAGCCAGAGTAGCCACTGTTAATATTTTGAAGTATGCCCTTTAGGTCTCTTTTTCTCTGTGTGCGTGTATTTTCTTTTTTAACAAAACGAGGTCACATTGGCTATATTGTTTTGTAACCTTTCTTCACCATGGCAATAAAGCAGTGAGTCGGCATAGCACAAAAGCAGCATCATTAGATTGTATCATCGGTAGGATTATATTATAGCTATAACATCATATATGGTCATATCTTATTGTTTGTTATGCTGGATACAGTATAGGAGAGAAGAAAGCTAAGGGAAAGCACTTGTACATACACACACTCCAGTGGCCTTCCGCCAATTAGACAACATAGCCCGTTGTCATGGCAACCGCCGGGACTTGGATGCAGGGAAATGCATCTGTGAGCCCCGCTGGGCAGGACAAATGCTGAGGAGCCAGGAGCACAGCCACCTAGCCGGCCAGCTGGGGGCGAGCAGGCTTCTTTCTGAGCAGGGTCGTGTTGGTGGCAGTTGGCATCGTCGGGCTGCCTCCCTGATCCCCTCTGTCAGGGCAAGGCGGATGCTGTTGACTGTGCCCCTGGGGCTGAGAAAGCCAGCGGGCACTGAGCGCTGCGATCATAGCAGGACAGAGGTGGGTGGGCGGACACAGCCTCCACGGTGACCTGTGAATGCCGGCCTCTCCCAGCCCCACGGCAGCATCGCCCTTTATATCGAGCTGTGTTGATGGTCACGAAATCCAGCAGATGGACAGGGCCCGGGTGGTATTCCCATTTTCAGGGGGAGACAAAGACCCAGAGAACCCAGCTGGCTTTGGCAAATGCGCAATCGATTTTAGCTCAATTCGGCACGCCTGCCCCGAGGACCTGTGCCGTGTCAAGCATGGAGTTAGGGAGAGGGACTCCATGGTGAATCAGGGTCCTGAACCCCCAGGAGCCACCAGCCTTAGGAGAAAAGGAGACAGATGCGCCAACGAAATCAGCACCTTTACTCACAGGAGAAAAACATCCACCTCAGGTGGTGGAGGGGAAGCATGCTGAATCTGGAAGGACCGGAGGATGAGCTGGGCAAAGAGGCCTGGCAACGGCATTTCGGAGGGAGGGAACAGCATGTACCAAGCCCTCATGTAACCGAAAGTGCGGTCCAGCTGCTCGCCGCTCAAAAGCCAATAAAGAGGCAAGGCTGGTGGAAAGGAGACGTTGCTTTATTTTGGATGCCGGCAACCAGGGCGAGGTAGAGGAGGGTGGGCTCCTGTCCAAAGGCTGACTCCCCCCGCTGACAATCACTGGGCAAGAGCTTTTATAGGCGCAGGGAGGGGGCTACATGCAGAAACAGCACAGTCAGCTGTGACTGTCATCTTGAAATTGGTCATCGGTTGTCCGACCGGCGTCATCTTGATTGTTTTAAGTACAGTTCGTCTTCGGTTCCAGGGTCACTTTATTCCCATTTCCTTGAGGCCAATTCTTGGAATCGTGGCCGCTTACGTCGTGGCTACAGTCTGGTCATCATGTAGTTCACTTCTAATACCTGCTGGGGTTTCAGTATCTATAAAGCAGCTCCCAGGATACGGCTCAGAATATTATCTGTAGCCCTTAAGGAGGAACTAAAGGTCTTTGACTTTGCTTAATGATTAAACTATTATCATTTGGTCTCCTTTGACGGTTTTCCTTTGTTTCTGCATCTTCTCACTTCTCTGATTAAACTTATTCTTTGGCTGAAGTTTTTCTACAGACAAAAGGCAGGCGGAGGACATGGGTGGAAGCACCATAGGGTCCTGCTCCGTTTCACTCAGGCTCTGGATGTTCTGGAAACTAAGGGGTTGAGCGTGACAAGGGGCATGGGTTGGGGAGTGAGAGGCTTGAATGAGCACATACACAAGGGCCAGGTCCCCAGGGGGCCTGAGTTCAGATTTCCCCGGAAGGCAGAGAGGAGCAGCTCAAAAAATGCCGATCTGGCGGCACCACAGTTACAAACGACAGACTCAGGGTTTGAACTCAGGTCTTCTGAACGTTGCCCAGGGTTCCCAAGGGAATCGCCAGAGATCTGAGACATCAGGTGTTCACTCCCTCAACCTGCGTCACAGATGGCAGGGATTGCCCCTAGCGTACCCAGCGAGTCACGTGAGCCTTGGAGTTGGTGGTCAGGGAAGTCTTCCTGGAGGAGGTGGGCTGCCGGACTTCAGAGGATAAAGGAAAGCTGGAGGGTGGAGGCTGAGCCTGGCACACTGGGGGAACAAGGACGAGACACCTTATGATGAATGGGCTGCAAACATCAAGGCCAGGTTTGGAAACTGCAGTGAGGGCTGTGTCACCCATCCCGGAAGGGGCTGCCAGAGGATGTGAGCTGGAGGACGACGGGGTGCAGCCGGAGTTTGAGCGACGTGGCCCTGGCGGGGAGGAGAGAGAGCCATGGCAGAGAGCATGGCTCTGGACTCAGACAGCCTGCGCCTCCTCCCTGGCTGTGTGACTCTGGGCAAGTTACCCAGCCTCTCTGGGCTCCGGTTCTTCCTCTGTGAAGAGGACGTCCTGTGAGTGCCCCCTTCGCGGGCCCAGCCCGGTGCTGTCCAGGGTGGAGGGTGTAGTGTCACGCTGCTGTTGGTGGCGTTTGTTAGAAGAATTGCTGGCGGGACAGCCCCCCAGAGGCTGTGGCTGGATAGGGACGTGGGCAGTGAGGGCCTTGACCAGAGCCGCCTGGGTCTGGGAAGGGGAAGAGAGGAGGCCGGGGGCACCGAGGGGGGCCGAGGTTGAGATGACGGTTCCTGCTGGGTTTGGGGGTCGAGCCGAGCCAGCGGGGGCAGCCCGAGTGGCCAGCTTTGCCTGCGGCTGGCAATGCCAGGCTGGGATTAATCCTCAGAGGGGACCCGGGGGAAGGAGGTGACTGGTGTGTCAGCTCCAGGAGGGATGGGAGCCTGGGCATCCGCCGCGCCAGGAACTGGCTCGTGCTGGGAGCAGGCTGGGGACTCACGCCCTCCCCTCCGTTGGGCTCGTGGGCTGTAAACATTCCGCCGGCGCGGGAGGGGTGCTGCAGGGACACGGGGACTGAGACCGGTGTTTGGGGGGGGAACCTCGGCCCTGCTGTGAGAGCCAGGCTGAGGCGGCCACCCCGCTCCAAGGCCTGTCCAGTCAGTCACGCGCCCCCCAGGCAGCCCCCGGAGCCAGGAGGAGGGGCCCGCGGGCGGTGCAGGGGAGGCCGGGCCCAATCGCAGGGGAGCGAGCACCCAGGTGGACCTCACCTAAGCAGATGTGGTGGCTCCAGGTGCGTCACCACAAGTGAGCACCTCTGCAGTGACCTTGCTGAGGTCACACAGCTGGCCAGCAAGCCGCAGGCAGTCGGCTGCGTATTGAAAGCACTCCAAAGCCCTGAGTGTATGTGTGTGAGTGGCTGGGTAGGGAGGTGTGTACGTGTGTACTAGTTTGGTGGGTGAGGTTGTGTGGGTGCGAGTGAGTATGCGGAGGTGTGGGTGTGTCAGTGTCTCCCCTCCACAGTTGTAGGCGGGCATGTTCCCTGTGTGCGTGCATATGTACACATCTGTGTGCATACGTATATTGTGCGTGCGGGTCTGCATGTACGTGTTGGGTGTTTGCATGTGTGCATACATGCATGCACACATTGTGCATGTGTTTAAATGCATGTATGCACATCTTTTACGTACGTATGTATTTTATGCGTGCACACGTGTGTATGTGTGTTGCATGCATACAAGTATACTCTGTGCATGTGTGTGTATGCATGCATCCATGTGTGCGTTTGTATGCATGTCTACATGTGTGTGTTTTCTGTGCCTGCATGCACGTTATTTGTGTGTGTGCATGTCTTTGTATGCATGCATCCAAGTGTGTATTTGTATGCATGCATGCATATACGTGTGTATATGTGTGTTTTCAGTGCCCGCACACATGTATTTTTTTACACGTACGTGTGTATGTATGTATGCAAGCATAGATGTGTGTGTGTGTGGTTATGTGTGTATTTAGACCATGGGCTGAGTTCTCACTGTCTGCGGGGACGCAGGTCCGTGTGCCACGAGACTTCCCCATGCCTTTGCCCCCTGGCCCCGTTTCGCTCAGACCCACCTCTACCCATGGCTGCCGAGCGACCACGCCTCCAGGTGTGGGTCTAACCACCCCCTCGTCTCTTTCCTTCCTCTCGCAGGCCAAGCTGGGTGATGAGATCCTTGACTACAGAGACCTGGCCGCTCTCCCTAAAAACAAGGCCATCTACAGCATCGACCGCCCCGACATGATCTCCTACTCCCCCTTCATCAGCCACTCGGTGGGGGACAGGCAGAGCTGCAGCGAGGTACGGCCCGGGCCGGGGCCAGCCTGCGGGGCATGAAACCCATAACCGGTCCCCTTGGCGTCCGTCCCCACGGCCGTCCGGCGGCCTCAGCCTACTTTACCCCCTCAGATAACCTGCGCCTCCTCTTTAAAGAATTCCCAGTGTGCTCTGGCCCCGAACTGCTCCTCGCAGACACACTGACGGAGAGGGTCTGGACAGGCCCCCTCGGCGGGCGCAGAAAGCAGAAATCTCGCTGGCGATCAGGAAGGTGACAGGAGCAAAGCGAGAGTCTCTTTATTTTCTTAAGTTGGGAAATGTATCCTGTTCTTTTGTCCAGAGCGCTCCGGGCCACCCTCCGGCTCTCCCAGCCCTGGCCCACTCCTCCGTCCCGTGAGCTCCCCGAGCTGGCTTGACCCCTGGTTGAGCCCCAGATGCCTTCTCCCCCGCTGTCCCGTGGGCAGTGTCCTTTGCTGGGCCTTCCTAACCACGGCCGCCTCTCTCCATTTACCCTGGGATTTGCTGGTGGAGTCGCTTTTCCTTTCTGAGACTTCATTGTGACCGGGCCATGGGGGTGCCTGGGATGGAGAGGAGGCGTGTTTTGCCAGCTGTCGGCCGTGTCTGTGCGCCGGTCACGTGTGGTGGCCCGGCATGGGCGCCCCACTCGGAGTCTCCCAAGGTGTAGCCGAGGCTCCGGGGCGCCAGGCTCGAAGGGGTCGTGCAGGCAAGCCCAGCCTGGCAGACACCTGCTGTGGTCCAGCAGCTGGCGCAGTTGCGGGGCGTGAGGGCAGGGTGGGAACAGCCCAGGGATCCAGGGGTCCACAGCACACTCACGGGTCATGCTGCAGTGGCTAGCCCTTGTCGCTGATATCACAGTCATCACCCGTTCCTCAGGCCCGCTCTCACTCTGCGCTGACACTGGGCTTTTGCGTCGCTCCACTTCCTGTGGCCCAGCACTTTGGGAATGACCGTCCCAGGATGTAGATGAGAAGACGAGGGTGAGGGAGAACGAGGGTGAGGGCCCAGGACCGTGCTGCTCACGGGGGCAGAGCTGGGGCTTGGGCCCTCGTGGCTGACCTTGGTCACTGCTGCCTCCGTGCCGGCTGCGGCCATTGCCCAGAGCGAGGTATTGGGGTTCTGCCCCTCCTCCATCTCGTGGGACCTCGAGGCCTCTGCCCTCCGCAGGCCCTGCCATGCCCCGGCTGGGAGGCTGCTCAGAGGTGTTCTCTGTGGGAGCCCTTCTGTGGGTAAATGGTGGAGTGGGCCACAGAACGTGGGTCAGTGCGCTGAGCTGAACAAACCCTGGCCTCGGGGCCAGACCGCTTCCCCTGCTTCTCGGGAACTGCAGCCTTCCAGCAGTTCATCCGAGTGTGGGAAGCTAGCAGAGGGAAGGGCAGTGGGCTGGAAGCACAGAGATCTGCCAGCCTTTCTGAGCCTCAGTCTCCCCTTCAATGAAATGGGAAGATTGGGAAACACTTTCCCCTTGCCGTTCTAATGGTACGAGAAAATGTCCCCAGTCACCAGGGCTCCTCCTTGGAAACTCCCCACAGCGTCTTCCTACCTGTCCAGGAGAGGGGGAGACGGGTGAGCTTTCCTGCCTGGAAGCCCCATTTCCAGAGCCCCTTCTGCCAGGCGCTCCCTCCTTAAGTCCTGGTAACACGTCTGTAGGTGGCAGGCGGTGCTCACCTGCTCCAGCGGGAGGTGCCTGGCCGGGGAGGCCGGTCACCGCTCCCCAGGGCCCCGATGACCCCCCTACCCCGCACACTGGTCCTCACCCCAAGCCCCGAGGCTCCGAATCGCGCTTCCTTTCTCTGGGCCCCTTTTCTCTCTTCGGAAGAAACCCAAGGGTGATGGGCTCACAGGGTGTGGCCACCCAACGCCTGGAGCCAACAGTCTTCCCTTAGGAAATGGGTCCTCGTGGGGGAGAGGCAGGGCGGGGGCGGGCCAGAATGAGACAAGGTCCAGGCTCATCCGCAGAGAGGACTGTCCTGGGGACCTTTTCCTCGGGTGCCATTGACCGTGTGTCTCCAAAACGGAGGTCTTGGAACGTGTGTCGGGTCTCGTGCTGGGGTTCCCTGCCGTGTGGAGGAGGGTCCGTGGTGCAGATGAGCCTGGGCCGGGGCGCTCTCCCCCCCCGAGTGACCACCAGGCGCTGGGCCTAACAGGTAACTCTGTGTTGTGTCCACAGTCCCCGCGGCTGCTCTCGCCGACGCCGCCCGAGGTAACCGCCCCCGGCCTACCCCGTTTGCTCATGGCGCTGCCGCCCGGATGGTAAAGATAACCAACCGGGGCTCCCCTGGAGGGTCTCCCAGGCCCTTGACTGTGGCATCAGGCCGTGACCCTCTGAGGCCGGGGCTTCCTTCTCGCCGTTGGTTATTTTTATAATCGTATCTCATCTGCATGCTTCCCTTGTGTCTGCCGGCCCTGCGATACGGACACGTGGGACACCTGTGTCTGATCTGAGGTCTGGGTCACGGCTTTCTTTAGAGAAAAAGTCCAGGGGCTGGGTTAGCCTGGGCCACGTCATGCGCCTCCAAGTGGGACTTAATGGGAATATCTTGGGTCCTCGAGGACAAATGTGCTGAAAGCATTTCTCTATCAGGTAGCATGAATTAGCAGCCCGCTCGTTTTTCTTGTTTCTCAAAACTGATCCGCGACACAGACAGCCACCAATCAGACTCCAGTCTGCATGGGCATCAGACCTTGGGTCCAGGAACACGACAGCCAAAGCCTGCACGTAGGCAACTAGCACCGAGCTGCCGCGCCCATATGTGGCCGCGAGCCCCGGGCACGGTGCAGGCGAGAAGACAGGACATCTGTATGGTGTAAACTGGCCAACAGGGCTGTGCAGAGGATGCCTGGGGATGGAGACGAGACTGCAGGGCTGTAGCCATCCCAGGGGAGAGAGTGTGCCCATGGCCGGGATGGGCCAGGCCCAAGGGGCTCAGGGTGAAGTGTGGGTGGCCCTGGCAGGTGTGCTCCCAGCACGAGGCCTGCCTGAGCGGAGCGTGCAGGTGGGCACACAGGCAAGCTTTAAGGACGGTGGCTCCGTGCGTTCTGCTAAAGAGCAAGCCCTAGGAGGCAGAAGGTCAGCTTGGAAGGGCGTGGGAGCCGTGAGCGCCAGACCCAGAGTCTTCCATTACTCATCCCACGCCAGCCTGGAGGGGCAAAGCGGCAGCGTCCACCCCACGGCAGGACACTGGCCCGTGTCGTGACTCAGGCCAACGTGCCGAGCTGTGGCAGGCGGGCGGTCTGCTCTGCCCCCGTGCCATAGTGCCACGCCATCTCACGCCACCTGTCACCTGCCCTGACCACCCCAGACAGTGGCCATCCTGCTTGAATGGAGTCTGCGTTGTCAGTGCTTGTGGGTCTGACTCAGCTGGGCTTCTGGGCCAGGGCGGGGGGAATACAGAATCTCAGTGGTTCTCAAACTGTGTTCCGAGGGGTCTTGGGTGCCGGGAAGGATGGGGCAAGAGGGGAGCTGAAAGACATAGGTGGATGCAGGTGCCTCTGCCTCCTCTGTGGGAGCCCCAGCTACAAGGAGGGGCTGCTGGAGGCGTGGGCGGGACCCTGCCCTCCAGTACCTGGTACGATGCTCAGGCCGAAGGGGAGTGTCAGCACCTCCAGTACCTGGTACGATGCTCCAATACCTGGGACGATGCTCAGGCCGAGGGGAGTGTCAGCACCAAGGCCAGCCCCCCCCATCTGGCTCTTCAGATGTGCCCTGGCAGGTGGGGGGACTGCGTCCTGGGGCCGTGCTGAGTCAGCCTCTTGGGTCAGGAGCAAACGCCAAGTGGAGGGCGGAGGGGTGGGTGGATACGGGTGGGCGGTGCTCTCGGTGCCAGGGTTCACCAGGCTGTCTTCTCCCAGGGGTATCAGGATGACCGCTCCTACAAGCAGTGCCGGACCTCCAGCCCGAGCTCCACCGGGTCGGTCAGCCTCGGCCGTTACACTCCGACCTTGCGGTCGCCCCAGCACTACAGCCGTCCAGGTACATGCCCCCCCGCGGCCTCTTTTACCCCCGTGAAGCTGTGCTTCTTGTGGCTTTTCCTCTTATGAGTCTGTCTCTTACTTTAGCGCCTGGAAAAACGACCGACAGGGCGTGGGATTGCCAGTGGGTGATGGAGAGCCCGTGCTTTTAATGAATGAAAAGGCCGTCTGCTGCCGGGGCAGGGAGGTTAAGTGCAGAGGCAGCTGGTTACCCCGTTGGTTAGAGGAGCCGTCCTGTGAAGCACCATGGCAGCGCTGAGCACATAGAATCCAGCTCATGTGTCAGTAGCAAGAGATGTCAGGAAGGTAAAACAGCACAAAGGGCAGGAGACCGGAAGTAACTTAGTTCCAAGCTCGCGTGGTTCTGGGAAGGTTTGCACTATGAAGACAAAGTCAGCGCACAAAAACTAGAGTCAGCATATGCGTTGACCGTTCGCCGGTAGCTGGGTTAGTGGCCCCAAGGACAGCTGTCCCCATGGGAAAATTTGCAAGGGGCCACTGCCAGCCCCCTCCCAGTGGGGAGAAGCCCGAGGAGGGTCCTCTACCCCATCCCACCTCATCCCCCGCCTGGCTCCCAGCTACGTATTCCATTCCTTTCCCTTTTAAAAATCCGCGTTGCCCTCAGTGTGTCCAAGCCACAGGGACTCCACACAGAGGCTGCTTCCTGAGGGATTTTTTTCCAAGCATCTCCTCTTCGGCCAGCTGTTGCATGGCTCTATCCTCACCTCCATGGACTCGACTCTGATTTTTGCAGCCCTTGTGGAAAAATCAAGTCTCATTCATTTGCAAAGTTATTTTCATGGACTCCCTGCAATGTGCCTGGTACATACTGCTCAGTAGATGTTTGGAAAGTGGGTGAGTGAGTGAATGGATGAATGAATGAATGAGTGAGTGAGCGAGTGACCAGGCGAGCAGGTGAGTCCAGGAGAAGGGCTGTCAGCCTCTGCTGACCCCTGCCCACCATATTTGGGTCTTCTGGCCTTGTTGGTTGTGCCTGGTCAGGTGGTCACCCCAGAGCTATGACCCGAATCTCTCCTGGGCAAGGCCGGGGTGCCTGTCAGGTGACAGATCACTCCCTGGTCTGGCCAGCTGCCCTCCACCTGGGCCCTGGATCCCCAGGAGCCCCCTAAGTGGGGCAGTGGGCAGGGCTCAGGGGCCAGCAGCTCCCACCCAGCAGGCCTGGGGGCGCTGCCACCCTGACCCCAGAGGGCAGGGCTTCCTCGGTTGGAACCCGGAGCAGACTGGCCCAAAGTGTACTTAGCGGCACCCCTTCGGGTGCCTCAGAAAGGTGTGCATTCCTCGAGAGAGGAAGCACAAATGTTCCTAGCAGAGCGGGGCCTAGGAATATTTTGCAGCTTTGTGGCCCCGAGCGCAGGGCCGACTCTGACTTGTTCTCTGTTGCCCGCAGCTGGTACTGTGAGTGTTGGTACCAGTAGCTGCCTGTCCCTGTCCCAACACCCAAGCCCTACATCCGTGTTCAGACATCATTACATCCCCTACTTCCGAGGTAAGGCGCTCAGGGCTGCGGGCTGTGGTGCAGGGCCGGCCGTGCGTCTGTGTCTTGCTGTCCTGTGTGCGCCGCATGGCTTCCCCGAGCCCATGTCTCACGCCCATGCTCCCCGCTTTGCATCTTGTGTGTCCAGCTCTGTCGGTGTGTACACGTTCCCAGGAAGTAACTTGTGCCAGGGAGCCAGCGGCGAGGCAGGAAGAGGGGTCTAGGACCTACCCAGCGCCCACCCTTGGGCTGGTGCCCAGAGCCTTTCCCTAAGTCATCTCCTTTTCTTTCCCACGTCAGCTCGGCAGGTGCGGGGACCGCTAGCCGTGCTTATCGGGAGCAAATGCTAAGGCACAGAGTGTGGAGATGTCCACGACCTCAGCTCCTGGTGGCCGGGCGAGAGGCACACCCCGCACGGCTGCAACTCGTCCCAGGGCGCAGACCCACCCGCCTTCCCCACCCATGCCCAGGCACACGTGTGTGAATCACACCAGGAAAAGGACCAATTCCTTTTCAGTCCGTATGTTACGGACTGAATTATGTCCCCCCAAATTCATATGTTGAAGTCCCAACGGCCAGTGTGACTGCATTTGGAGAAGGGATCTTTAGGAGGTTATTAGGGTTACGTGAGGTCATACAGGTGGGGCCCTAATCTGATAGCGTGGGCGGCATTTACGAAGAGGAACAGACGCTCTCTCTGCACGCGCTCAGAGGAAAGGCCACGTGAGGACAGAGCAGTTGTCTTCATCCAAGAAGAGAGGCCTCACCCAAAGCCAAGCATTGCCCGACCTTGATCTGGGACTTCCAGCATCCGCAGCTGTGAGAAATGAATGTCTGCTGTGTAAGTCACCAGCTGCAGTCGTTTGTTATGCAGCCCTAGCTGATTGATACACCATGAAAAGACTCCCAGGGCACGAGAGGAGCAGCAATGATCTCTTGCTGATTCCTTACGCTTGCTGAGTGGTGAAAGTTTCAAGAGAATCTTCTGTCCCCGAGGGGCCAAGGGAGGACAGCTCAGCTGGATTATTCCATCATTGGATGGTCACCCGGCAGGGCTCCTTGGAACTTGGACGGTTCTCATGTGCATCATCATCACCTGTTTGCATGACTCCATTAGCCTAACTGAGGAGAGAACCCCTGGTCATCAGGGTGTCTTCCTCTCCTCTTAGTGGACCTATCCCCACAGCTCACGGCCTCTTCTGGACGTACTGACTCTTCTGAGAAGCAGAAAAGCCCAAAATCCTGTGAGCGGGAGAGCAGCCCACAGGGCCTCTTGCACACCCGCGTGGCACAAGGGTGTCGCGTGGCCGGGGTGTGCCCTCACCCAGAGGTGGACAGAAGACTCACTGCAAACTGGAGTGAATTTGACATTTAGACAAGTCACAGCAGGTCACCCAAGGAGAGGTGTCTCCTTCGCTTGAAGGTCAGAAGAGCACATGGCTTTCCTCCTGCCTGACGTGGCCCTGCTTTGGGGTCCCTGGCAGAGGTGCGGCCCAGAGGCGAGGCCAGAGAGCAGGACCCTTGCCCTCTTGGCTGCTCTGGCCTCGCGCCCCGGGCAGCCCCTTGTGAGCTGGGCTGGCTGCCTGGGGGCGGCTTTGCCTACATCCGTCCAGGCTGGGGCAGGAGCCAGAGCAGACCCGGTGCTGGCCCCTCCGCTGCCCCTTCAGAACCTCCACCTCAAGTTCTTACTGCGTCAGGCTGAGGAAAAGCCAGGATGGGACCTCGGCCCGGGACGGGCCCCCTGGGCAGCTGCCCCCGGCCTGCAGCACCGCATCCTCAACCACATGAGAGAGGGCCAGGGAGGGAGGCCGAGGGAAGGGCAGCCCACTCACCTCAGGTAGGAGCAACGAGGCCCTTCCTTCCATCCTGTGCTGGGGGCAGGCGGGGCAGGCAGGCCCCCACCCCACTGCCCAGCAAAATGTGGTTTAGAAACCACATTTCTAAGTGTCATAGCCCTTCCAATGGTGTCCCTGAGGTCAGGGGGCACGGTGCCCTGCGGTCTGCTCCGGGTGGGCACTGGCCCTGCGGTGGGCAGGGCTCTGCTCCGGTTCCCTCCTGGCTGCTTTGGCCCCCAGTTCTCTCTCTCTTTTTTTTTTTTTTAACATCTTTATTGGAGTATAATTGCTTTACAATGGTGTGTTAGTTTCTGCTCTATAACAAAGTGAATCAGCTATGCATAAACATATATCCCCATATCTCCACCCTCATGCATCTCCCTCCCACCCTCCCTATCCCACCCCTCTAGGTGGTCACAAAGCACCGAGCTGATCTCCCTGTGCCATGCGGCTGCTTCCCACTAGCTAGCTATTTTACATTTGGTAGTGTATATATGTCCATGCCACCCTCTCACTTCGTCCCAGCTTACCCTTCCCCCTCCCCGTGTCCTCAAGTCCATTCTCTACGTCTGCGTCTTCATTCCTGTCCTGCCCCTATGTTCTTCAGAACCATTTTTTTTTTTTAGATTCCATATATATGTGTTAGCATACGGTATTTGTTTTTCTCTTTCTGACTTACTTCACTCTGTATGACAGACTCTAGGTCCATCCACCTCACTACAAATAACTCAGTTTCGTTTCTTTTTATGGCTGAGGAACATTTCATTGTATTCATGTGCCACATCTTCTTTATCCATTCATCTGTCGATGGACACTTAGGTTGCTTCCATGTCCTGGCTATTGTAAATAGAGTGGCAGGGAACATTGTGGTCCATGACTCTTTTTGAATTACGGTTTTCTCAGGGTATATGCCCAGTAGTGGGATTGCTGGGTCATATGGTAGTTCTATTTTTAGTTTTTTAAGGAACCTCCATACTGTTCTCCATAGTGGCTGTATCAATTTACATTCCCACCAACAGTGCAAGAGGATTCCCTTTTCTCCACACCCTCTCCAGCATTTATTGTTTGCAGATTTTTTGACAATAGCCATTCTAACTGGTGTGAGGTGATATCTCATTGTAGTTTTGATTTGCATTTCTCTAATGATTAGTGATGTTGGGCATTCTTTCATGTGTTTGTTGGCAATGTGTATATCTTCTTTGGAGAAATGTCTATTTAGGTCTTCTGCCCATTTTTGGACTAGGTTGTTTGTTTTTTGGATATTGAGCTGCATGAGCTGCTTGTAAATTTTGGAGATTAATCCTTTGTCAGTTGCTTCATTTGCAAATACTTTCTCTCATTCTGAGGGCTGTCTTTTCATCTTGTTTATGGTTTCCTTTAATGTGCAAAAGCTTTTAAGTTTCATTAGGTCCCATTTGTTTATTTTTGTTTTGATTTCCATTTCTCTAGGAGATGGGTCAAAAAGGATCTTGCTGTGATTTATGTCATAGAGTCTTCTGTCTGTGTTTTCCTCTAAGAGTTTTATAGTGTCTGGCCTTACATTTAGGTCTTTAATCCATTTTGAGTTTATTTTTGTGTATGGTGTTAGGGAGTGTTCTAATTTCATTCTTTTACATGTAGCTGTCCAGTGTTTCCAGCACCACTTGTTGAAGAGGCTGTCTTTTCTCCATTGTATATTCTTGCCTCCTTTATCAAAAATAAGGTGACCATATGTGCGTGGGTTTATCTCTGGGCTTTCTATCCTGTTCCGTTGATCTATCTTTCTGTTTTTGTGCCAGTACCATACTGTCTTGATTACTGTAGCTTTGTAGTATAGTCTGAAGTCAGGGAGCCTGATTCCTCCAGCTCTGTTTTTCTTTCTCAAGATTGCTTTGGCTATTCGGGGTCCCAGTTCTCTTTGTTCAGAAATTGGACAAAGCCCCCTGCCCTCCTCTCTGGTGCAGGATGCAGGGGAGTCTGGCACCCACGGCTCTGCCCCCTGCTGACTTCAAGGGCCGTCTGTGACCTCAGGAGCCCCAGCCTTTTGCCAGGACTCACCCCTGGGGAGACCAAGGCTCAGGGACAGGTCGCTGGGCAGAGCCCAGAGGCAGGCCCTCATTCACCAGGTGCGTCCACCTGCCGGCCATGGGGCCACCACTTCTCCCTGACACCTCTCACTGAGGCCCACGGGCTCTGGTGCATCCCAGCCTGTGGGCACTCTGCAGCCAGCCTGCGGCCAAGGGCCGCCTGCCTTCTTCTCAGCTGGTCACGGGACCTGGCATCCACCCACGCTCTGCAGAAATGCCTTCCCTGGTCTCTCCTCACAGCATCTTCAGCTTCTTTGGCTCCTTAGGTGGAGATTTTCCCTGTGGATGACGCTGTGGGTGGAGAGGAGAGGCCAGCGCTTGCCCTGATCTGGCCAGATGCCCCTCCTTCCCACCCACCCCCATCCCAGACACACCTTCCCACCATGTCCTGGCGCCTGGGGCCACCCTCCTGCCAGGACCTGCGTGCAGCGTAGGTGCCAGTGACAGCCGTTTACGCTTTAGTGTGAATTTTGGTCCTCAGTGTGTCTCCCGGGACAGTGTCGGGTTTAAGACTGACTTCTCAGCTGTTAAGGAGCAGAGGCCGTGGGACCGCAGGTGAGTGCAAGCGGAAGTGATGCTGCCGAAACCGTCTTGCTGGGCAGTGACGGGAAGTGACTGCCGAGCCTGCCCCCCACAGGGCGTGAGAGCGAGAGGAGGGGCTGCAGGTGCGGAACGAGGTCAAGGCCACTCCCCCACCTACCCGCTGCGCCCGTAGCCACCTCTTCATCTCGCCCCCATTCTGGGGCCCTCCACCTGGTGGCCGTGGCTGGCTCAGGTGGCATGTGGCAGTGAGCGGGGCAGGTGGAAACCCACCCACGTCTTGGTGACCCATGGGGTCCCTGCAAGGGGCTGGGGGCTGGCCTCACCTCTGGTCACCTTGAGCAGATCCACAGGAGCAAGTGAGGGGGCTCCCGAGGGCAGAGCTGGGACAGCTGAGCAGCAGAATGAAGGACGTGGTGTTGGATCGTAAAGCAAAGTACAAACGTCCACACGTCCACACCGATATAAAAGAACGATTGGATGAGTAAATAACTGGGGGAGAAGAGACAAACTCCCGGCAGAAGAATCCCCAGTAATTCACGCGGACCCTCCACCCTCCAGGAGGGGCCCCCCGCCCCGTGTCGGGTGTGGGCTGTGCGCGGCGGCCCCCTCCCAAAGAGCACAGAGTGGGGGTGTAGGAGGAGCTGGACGGGGAGAATCCTGGCCAGCACGACCTCGGCCGCGGGGTCAAGGTCAATCGCAGTGGTCGGCCACGTGGATGGCGGTGCCCCTGACGTGATGGGAGGGGGGCGCCTCCCCTCTGCGCTCTTCCTCCCAAACCGTGACCCCCGTCCGATCACGAGGAAAGCACCCGACGAACCCCAGCCAAGGGACCGTCTGCGAAACACCGACCAGCACTTCTCAAAACTGCCAAGGCCGTGAAACGCCAGGAGAGTCTGAGGAACGGTCACAGCCCAGGGGAGCCTGAGGACGCGTGAGGACCAGTGTCGCCTGGTGTCCTGGACGGATCCTCAGATACAAAAGGGGAAAACGGGTGAAACGCAAATAAAGTAAGGCGTTTAGACAACACCTGCGTGGCGACGCGCCGGTGGCACGTAAACTAACGGAGGGAATGACTTGGGGTCCGCAGGAAGGCTCCGTGCTGCCCGGAACTGCTTTGCAACAAGGCATCAATTTGGACAAACAGGCGAGGTGGCCACTCACCGGCCAGGGGTTCCCCGGCTCTGAGAGGTCCCCTTCCCGGCATCCTCGCGTCTCCCTGAGGATGCTGAGGGCCCCTCCCTGGCAGAGGTCAGAAGCGGCCTCGGTCCTGACCCATCTCCAGGAGAAGCCACGCACCTCGGCCCGAGGGGCTCCGTGCCTTTTCAAAGTTACCACTCAGCTGGGTGACCTCTGGCTTTCCCCCATCCCCGGTGACATCAGTGGTTGGGGGTTTTGCCCCCAAGGCCCACGGGAGAAGCTGGCCCTCAGAGCAGCACCTGGGGCCGGGCCTCACCAGGACACTGGCCCCTGCAAAAGGCAGTCGTGGTGGCGTGGCCACCGGGCTGTCATGAGCAATGTGCTGCAAGAGACCCCATGTAGGGTCTGTGTGAGGGTGCATTTGATGATGATTTAGCAACACGGTGAACGGGCAGGCAGGTGTGTCCAGAGATGGGAATGGTCAGCTGGGCTATGTTCTCTGTGAAGGCTTTGCACTTGAGCCTTGACCCAGGAAGGGTCTGCACAGGTGGGGAGGGTTGGAAAGGAAGTCCAGAAGGGGATGGGGGGAAGGGGAGGCAAACAGAGGCATCCTGGGTCAGGTCCAAGGTCTTAAGAGTTCGTTGACCCGTGTAGAGGCCCCTGGATGGTAGGTGTAAGGTGGGCCTGAGAGCCCAGTGCGGCCACCGCTTGGTGCCTCCTGACCCTGGTGAAAGCCGTGGTCCTCCTCAGATACGTGTGTGCGTATGTGCGCGCCCACACACACACACACACACACACACACACACACACACACACACAGTCTCCCCTGTGAGGACACACACAGTCTTGCCTGTGAGGTCAGACACTGCACGGTGGGCCTGGGGACTGGGGCCGTGGGGCGGGCAGGAGTCCCGTGACATGTTAGAGACTCCAGCCACCTGAGCAGGGGTGGAGAGAAACAGGCCACTGGAAGCTGTGTCAAGACATGCCCGGCACAGTGGTGCTGCCTTAAGTGAGAGTCCTCAGCTGCTCTGGAGTCCGAGCAGATGAATGTAAAGCCCCTGCTTCCACCATGCTCCGCTGCCCCTGGAGATGCATGAACCACAGTCGGCAGAACGGATCTGAGGTTTTCTTTACGTGCCCATGGGTGTGGTCTCCCCGGGTGCAGGAGTCTGGCCTGGTGCAAGGCTCCAGAAGGCTCTGTGCTGTGCTGGAAGGTGGCAGCTAAGGGAAAAGCAGTGTTCATGCCCCGAAGAGGGGGGCAGTCATCTACCTGAAGGTCCATCCACGCAGACAGGTGAAATTGGTGCCGCACCTAGGAAGGTGCTCAAAAGCTGTAGTCAGCAGCCCCCGTGTGGCCTCAGCCTGGTTCAGGCCTCTGGCTGTGGTCTGCTGAGCCCACCCTGACCCGCGGGCCCCCCTTTGCCCTCAGCGCACCCCTCCACCAGGCAAGAGCGTCCCCCACGAGCCCGTCTACTGCATCTCCCCCCATTAGCCCACCTCCAGGTTGGGCCCAGCACTCACTTTGCCTCATCACCACGTCACCTCGGGGTCCTGCGGCTCCCAGCCGGGGGTATTTTCACGTCAGGAGTGTCCATTTCCCTTTGCCAAGCTGTCACATAACGCGGCGAGGGTTTCCTGGGGCTAAAGGGGAGGAAATGCACTGTGCCTTTGCGTGTCTCGCTAAAAGGAGCCGTATGCCTTTCGTGCCGTGTCCGACGCCCATCACCCCCTGTGTACCATCCCATCCCTCAGTAGGTGTGGTGGGGGGCAGGCAGGATCGGCGGGTGACCACGGCTGTCTAAATTTGTGACTTGATAATCCAACCTTGTTCGCGAAACAGAAATGACAATCCAGACGGGATAAAACTCGGGGCCAGAATCAGAGGACTCTTTCCATTTAACTGGGCAAAAAAAAAATAGCTTTATTTGGGAACACGGCAGCTGATTAATACTAGTGGTCTCTTATTCTCCTGTGGCTGATCAGATTTTACTCAGTGGCTCTTCAGGACAGATGTAGATGAATTCTAGCCCTTTAATCCCGATTCTGAATGGCTAATTTGTGAATTCTGCAAGAAATCAGCGTCTTTTTACACAAGGATACTTAGGACGTGGGCGTGGGGGGATGCTTACTTTTGGTGAATTTGTGATTTCCTGGGTTCCAATGGCAGCCACGGCAGAGCAGCAGTGGGCTGTGCCCGCCCCAAGGAGAGGGAGCTCTGCCAACGGCCAGGCCAGATTTTGCAGGAACTGGGAACCAATACGGGCTCTGCCCTGGGCGTACCTGCTCCCTCACCACGGGGCCAGCGAAGGGGGTCCCTCGAGGTTGGATTAACAAGCCGTGGGGCCCCCCGGAGGTGTCGGTGAGGGTCCCTCTCCCTGGGCAGCGGGTTCGGGCGGCCCCGCCAGGCAGCGGAGAGGGGCTCGCCTTCATGCTTGAAATGCTCTCCTGCTTTTCCCTTCCCGCCTTCTGTTTGCCGCCTTTGCTTTCCCGTCTGGAGGCAGTGAAAGTGGCCGGAGCACCTCCAGCCTCTCCGTGCTCTCAGACAGCAAGCCTCCCCCCTCCACCTACCAGCAGGCTCCTCGCCACTTCCATGTCCCAGGTAGGCGCCCAGGACACACGGCCGCTCGCCAGGCAGACCGTCTGTCCGCCCCTGAGCTGTCGGGGCAGGGGGGTGGGAGAGGGCTGCCGTGCCTCGGGGGTGGCGTGGTCCCCAAGCCTCCCCGTCTCCCTCACCCCTAAATTCCGAGATGCTTTAAAAGTCCTCAAATGGGTGTGCGCATCCCCAAACTGGCACGTGTTTGAGTTTCTTCCGAATCTCCACAAACCCCAGGGAGGCGTGGCTGCCCCCCTGAGAATGGGCTGGAGAGAGGGGGGCTGACCAGGTCACAGTCGTCGCTGGACGCCCGCTCCAGCCACCTCTGTCCCCCTGCCCCCCCTCACACGGCGGGTGGCATCGGGGCTGAGTGAGGCTGACGTGCAGAGTGAGGCCTGGGTGCCAGTCTCCGGGGCGGGTGCTAGATCCTTGCTGGGGACTCTAAATCTGGGTGACGGATTGCTGCTGACAAAAAAGCGGTAGAATGGAAACCATCACAATTTGCTTGCTCATCCTGCTGTTCTCTCCTTTTTTTTTTTCTTTCTTCTTTCCCAGACACTGGCGTCAAAGATAACATCTATAGGAAACCCCCCATCTACAAGCAGCATGGTACATACAGTCGGATTCCTCTGCTGCCGTGTTGGCCCTGCATGCCTGGCAGTGCCTTTGCTCCTGAATGCTTCCTGTTGTGTTCTGATACATGATGGGGAGGGTACCTCGGAGGCCCCGCAGTCTAAACATTAGGTGCAAATTTGCTGGTAGGCTCCCGAGAGGCCCCTTCATAAATTACAGCAAAGGGTGTGTCCTACTGAACCCAGGGCTAACACACGTGGGCCGGGCTGGGGATGGGGATTTGTAACCAAGAGCTGGCCTAGGTGTGTGGCTTCAGGGATGCTACTTTGAGAGACTGACTGACTTTAGCCAAGTTGATGAGGGACGGAGGTGCTTGGACCACAATCTGACGCAGCCTGGTCTTTGTAAAACAGAACAAACCAGAATCAGTCATTTATTCCTCCATGAGAATTTAAGTCCTGTGTTTTTTTTGTTTTTGTTTTTGTTTTTGCGGTACGCGGGCCTCTCACTGCTGTGGCCTCTCCCGTCGCAGAGCACAGGCTCCGGACGCGCAGGCTCAGCGGCCATGGCGCACGGGCCCAGCCGCTCCGCGGCATGTGGGATCTTCCCGGACCGGGGCACGAACCCGTGTCCCCTGCATCGGCAGGCGGACTCTCAACCACTGCGCCACCAGGGAAGCCCGAGTCCTGTGTTTTGAGAATTTCTGATGATAGAATAAATGACTTAGCCTTTGGTTAAAGGGATTTCTTGCATCAGCAAATAGGGGCTGGAGATGCTTGGTTCCAAGGGCGTCTCTCACCCCCCAGTTTCCCTCTCAGGGGTGACCAGCCACCTCCGCTCCACCTGAGCCTTCAGGGGACAGGTGCACAGGGAGTAGAAGGCTCCAGGTCTCACCTCTGTTTCATCCCAGAATTTCTGGTGATTTGGGGCTTGTTGCTTCACCATCCTGAGCCTCTGTTTCCTCACCTGCAAAACAGGACCGACCCTCCACTCGGCCCTTTTCACAGGCTGGTTATGAAGACCGGATGGGATAATGAACGTGGAATCATGTTCTAAACTGTCGAATGCGGTGCGCGTGATGGGGATTGTTATTAAGACACTAGAGAGATGGGAAGGGTTGTCTAGACACACCCAAAACACAGCCACGTCCCCCGTTGACAACTGGATGGACGCTGTTGGGTGGAATCTATAAAAGTGTGTTTCCTGTGACTTACTGACAAATCCGTGCTCTAGTTGTGCAGGCTTTGTGTGTTTTATAATTTTCTCCTTGACTGCAATAGGCCCTATGCCCTGTGTATTTCTTCCCCTTCCCAAGAAAGAAAAAGATGAATGGGAACTCCTGGGTTTCCAGAAGGCGATGCCTTTCACCGTTGCCTCTCAGTCGGAGAAGCAGGGAGCACAGATCTTCCCGAGGGATCGGAGAGGAAAGGACGCGTAGACTCCAGGGCCCTCAGAGGTGGTCCAGACTAGCTCCCTGTGTTGCCAGTGGGGAAACTGAGGCACAGGAAGGAAGGAGCAGGCGCAGATCAGTGTCTTTCCATCGTGGCGCCCATACTGCAGCCAGGAGGCTATGCGTGCTGTCCGCGTCCACAGGAAGGACTGACTGACTCGGCCTTTTATCAGCCACTAGCTAACACATCACGTACACACACAGGGTCGGAGGCCCGGCCCCTGGGAGGGGAATAGGCAGTAAATCAGATTAGGAAATTGCTCACCGGCATCTGACGGAGGACTTCTGACAGTAAGGCCCTTAACCAAATCGTGCAGTGGAGATTCGGTTTCTCTTTTTTGGCCATGCCGCGCGGCACGCGGGATATTAGTTCCCCGACCAGGGATCGCACCCGCGCCCCCTGCAGTGGAAGCGCGGAGTCTTAACCACCGGACCGCCAGGGAAGTCCTGGTTTACTCTTACCAGGGGCAATCTTTGTGTTTCTTTTTTAATCTGGATAGAAACACCTCTTCTATCCAAAGGCAAGTGAATTCCTCTTTGACTGAACCCTGAACAATGACCCAAACCCTCTTAACATTCTAGAATGTGGGTTTACTGATTATCTTATGAAATAAACTTTACAGAGTGCCTGCTCTCTGCCACGCGTTCAGCCACGTCGTGGGAATGAACATGAATACAGTCTGTCCCTGCTTGACTATAAATGGGCCATGAATGAAGTGAGTGCTCACGGGTGCTGCGTAGTCCTCTCCACCAGCTTTCCTTAGACAACCGTCAGGTCATAACGGATGTGGGACTTCCCTGGCGGTCCAGTGATTAAGACTCCGTGCTTCCACGGGAGGGGTCTTGGGTTCCATACCCGGTTAGAGAACTAAGATCCCTCATGCCGCGTGGCACGGCCAAAAAAATAAAATAAAATAAGGACATAATGGATGTGATGGGATGCATTTGATTTCCAATAGATTTGAGATGTCTTAATTTTACAAGATTTGCCCCATCGAGCTGGACCATATCCGGGCAGAAGTGCATTGGGGCGGGGGGCATGCATGTGTGCATCATACATGTGTATGAGCATGCGTGTGTGTGAGCATGCGTGTGAGTGTGCACGTGTGTGTTTAAAGCCCACGTGCAGCCAGCCACCAACCCCCATCTCAGCAAACTGACCGTCCCCTCATCTGCCAAGGGAGAGAGGCACACACCTCAGGATCACCTCAGGAGAACCCATCCTTTTAATAGCCAGACTTTCCGGAAACAAACTCTGGGTGATGATGTCGAGTTCCTGGACCATTTAATTAGCTTAAGATAATATTTTCAGTGAGTTTTAAAATGTTATGCTTTTTAATTAATGTATTTACTTTTCCACTTTTTATTTCCAACTCATCAAAAGTTGTTGTTTTTTGTTTTTTGTTTTTTTCTCTGGTGCTCTAGTCCCATTGCTGTTTTGGGGAAATGAGCTTCCAGCATGAGGATGGTCGGGCCTGGGGACTCAGCGGGGGTGGGACCCTGGCGTTGAGGACGAGGGTTAGGTTTAGGATTAGCAGTCAGATAGCTGCCACTGAACGCATCGCGTGTGCTGGGGTTTCATCTCAACACAGCCCTGAGGCAGGTATTATTATAGACAGGGAAACTGAGGCCAGGGCCGCAAAGTGACCCGTCGATGTGGCCAAGTCACACCGGGTCTGCCTGACCCCGGAACCCACCACTCTTTATTTTACATCATTTTGCATCATTAGAGACCAATAGTATTTTCTTAGACTACCTTAGTTCCAGTTTGACTTGGTTACAATTTAATGGCTTCAAAAAAGAATAAGAAAGAGAAGAAAGGAAGCAAAAGAACCGAGTGGGAAATAAGAAGGAAGAGGAATAAGGAAGGGAAGGAAGAACCACATCCCGTCGGGCAGAGATGCTTCAGGACCAGCGGAGGGCGTTGGACCTCCCACCACCCGCTAAAGGTCCAGCTGCTATGGGGACATTTTTGGTGTCTTTCGAACGGTCCTGAATCAATCGCAGTGTTGAACCCAGGATTCTTTGTGAGGCAGACAGGATTCCAGCCACAGCCGCTCCCCTGCCAGCTCTGTCTCTCGCTCTAAAGAATGGGGTTCTGGCTTCGAGGGGCTCTGCATGAGGCCCCGTGATGCTTGGCACAGAGCAGGGACTTTCCTCTCAATGGAGTGAAGCTGGCCCAGTTTTTAGACTATTTAAAATGAATTCAAGAGGAAAAAGTAACGCCTCCCCCAAATTTCCCAGGAAGCTGACTGTCCGGCTGCAGGGACAGACATTTTGTTTCCTTGGTAAGCGCACGTAAGCCGTCAGATGGCAGTGTGTGCGGAGACACAGGCCCAAGAAGCAGGGGTGGCGTCTCACCACCTCCCACACCTGCAGACAGTTGGGGGCTCGCTCCCACCTCCCAGAGCTGCCCACCCACGCCAGACGGTAGAGGCGACCCATGTAGCCTGTACTCTCAGCTCTTTCTTTGGCGCCTGGTTTAAGACGGGAATTAATCACATCTCATGTGTCTCTGGGGTTCCTTTGTAGTGGGGTCGAGTCTCATTTTGGTTTGGGGATGGGAGGAAAGGGAATGGCCCTGTATCCAGAAAGAAAATTAGAGACCTCCCACTCTCATTGGGACGCTCCCTATAAAGGTCCCAAGGGACGCAGGGAGTCAGACGTCAGCCTTTCCCAAAAGGGTGCTCACTGGCAAATACTTTCCAGGGCTCGGAAGGAGCTGCCTTGTGTGATAGGAAAGACACACGCAACTCGATTTCTCTGCTTGTCCTGAATTGATCTGTCTTTTCCTGAGACTCTGAAACGGCATGTTACAAATTAGCTGCCCAGTTAGCCTCTCGTTTTATTCGTAATATTCCAAACGTGTACGCTGAGCTCCCCATCATGTGACAGCACCTGCGTGTTATCTCATGCGATCCTCATAAATTGGAGGTGGGGGGGGGGGGGGCGCCATTTGCCCATTTTACGGATCAGGAAACTGAGGCTCAGAGCTGTTAAGGAAGCAGCCCGAAAATAACACAAAGCTCCGGGTTCCTCTGTTTTCCTAGCCGTGCTCCATTTCTCGAGAGAATCTGTTGGGTGTTTTGCGGACTGGCAGACTGGGGCTCTGGAAAGCCCTTGGTTTGAGTCTGGTTAGCTTGTGCACACCTCGTGGAGCTGGTGGCGTTTGCAGAGAAAACTGGCTAAATCTTGGTGGGACATCCCCCTTTTTGGAGGTGGGGCCCTTCTTTAAGCCCTGAGGCAGCTCTAAAGGCAGAGATTGTCTGGCCCAACGTGCTCCCCGAGGCTATGGAAAGTCCTCGGACCCAGGAGGGCCGCTGTGATCTGAACTCCTGGGATCTCACATTCCCAAAAGCCCTTTGGTTGGAGCCACTTAACTGTTTTTGCATTTGCAAATTACCCCAAGTGTGGCTGTCCATTCGGTCCATTGGGGGGCCTCTGTGGGCTGTTCAAGGATCCAGCTAACTTACTTTTACCAGCAGACCTGGCCCTGGAGACCTCCTCTGGGCTGAACAAGGGCAGTGGTCTTAGAGCTCCAAGTAGCCGCCGGCCCAATGTCCCTGGGGCGACAGTGCAGCTGCCAAGAGTCCCGGCCGATGCATGGTCAGACACTCAAGGCTCCGCTGCCTGGCGACAGCCATTGTCCAGGAAACAGGAGAGCCTTCACTGACGGGCATGCGTCCCTCTGAGCCCCCTGCTCCCTGCCCCTCCTGCACGGTGCCCCGCACGCAGGCTTGTCACCAATTTGCCTCTGCAAGTAGACACAGCAGGGTTTTTATCTTCACTTTGAAAACGACTGTCTCTCCTGGGAGACAGAGAAACAGGTAGCTGTCGGGAGTAATGAAATGTCAGTGTATCCAGAATGGTCTTCAATTGTGGCCTTATCTTGTCAAGGTCCTGTAGCCCAATCCCCAATTTCCAAGCTCTCGGGCCTGATGTCAGTCTTGTCCTTGGTGGTGCACAAGGCAGGGTGCTCCAAAAGGCTAGAAGGTCCGAGCCCTCCGCAGGCTGCAGGTAAGGAGCCCACCCTTGGCATGTCCTTACTATGGCCTCGGTCTCTGTGGCAGGTGGCGAAGGTCACTGGGGTCTTTCCTTTCATCGTTCCTTGCATGGGGTCAGTGATTTAGCTTGGGAGGCACAGGATGGGTCTTTACCGAACTGGATGCTGAGAACTGTCAGCCTGCCCTCGTGTGATTTGTCTCATCATGCTTGGTTGGAGATAATGTCAGCCCGGCTGGGTGACAACCCCCCATCCCAAAACAGGCAAATGGAGAATACAGACACCTCTTGACTCAGCTCTAGATAGTCTGCTGAATAGCAGACGTTTGCTTGCTCTGTTCCATCGAGCACACCTCTGGTTGTATGTTGTACTCTCTTTACTGGTCTTCGTGGAATTCTCCCAGGGACATAGCTCACTCACCTTTTTGTGTTTTGCGAGCAGTGAGGTGGGGCAGACAGAGGAAGGACTTAGAGTCAGACTGCCTGGGTTCAAATGCCAGCCTCTGCCACCCGCTGATCCATGATCTTGAGAAAGGCGCGTCATGTCTCTGAGCCTCAGTCCTCTGATCTGTGAAATGGGTCAGGTGGGGATGAGCAGTAATGTCCGTGACGCACCCAGCTGAGTCTGACCCAGTAGGGGCTGGATCGCCGGGCCCTTCTGTTCCTTTGAACTGGGAAGATAGAAAGTATGTTCTTCGAAATGCCAAGTGGCCGCAGGGTGGTTGGCTGGAATGTAAATGAGGCATCACTTCACACATCTGCTCTTGATTTAGCACATCCTGTGCAAGGCCCCAGGCACTCCCCGGGCCACATTCCTGCGGGGACCTTCGCCAGCTGGTCTGGTTCCTCAGCCCTTAAAAGTACGAGTGCTGGAGACTTTTCTTTGATTATTTTCCATCTTTGAGCATGACTGTGAAGTGGGAACTGACACATGGAAACCCAGAATCTATGGTGCGCTGCCCTGACAGATTGATTTTTCCCTTCCAGCCGGGCGGCGATCAGATGGGGAGGACGGAAGTTTCGACCCGGATAACAGGAAGGTAATGCAGGGGCAGACCTGGCTTTGTGGGGACTTCTCCAGCTTGAAGCCTCAGGCTCCTCCCCTT
The DNA here is from genome assembly GCF_000442215.2 of Lipotes vexillifer. Lineage (NCBI taxonomy): Eukaryota > Metazoa > Chordata > Mammalia > Artiodactyla > Lipotidae > Lipotes > Lipotes vexillifer. The sequence goes on from NW_006784492.1 coordinate 1,399,292, forward strand.
AGGTTGTACTCCTTAGGCATTAGGCAGGGCACCATGGAACGGGGACCAAATCTAAGAGGTGGTGCCACCAGCCCCCTTACAGTTAGGACTAGCACATCTAGTACCAAAGTCCTCATTCTATGCTGTGTAACTTGGTCATGGTTCTAGAACCAAGGAGATGTCTGATAAGAAAGGAAAACAAATCAAAATGCATATTTTAGGGTTTGGCCCATGGGCTGAGTTTGCCCGCCCACCCTGGCTCAAGAGGTAAGACCCCCTTTGCTTGTCTTTAAGGAAGGTAGGTGTGTGTGGAAAGAGCCCAAGGCTGGCTTACCCTGCTGTCCCCTTGTGAAGCCATGTGGGCCCCGACCTCCCTGAGCCTCAGTTTCCTCCTCTGTAAAGCGGGGCAATGCCACTGCAGGTGACCTCAAAATTCACTTCTGTTTTTTTTCTCAGCAGAAGACCCACTGGCTGCTTCTCAAGGGGGACGGAGACACTAGGACCAACTCTCCAGACCTAGACAGCCAGTCTTTGGCCCACAGTAGCGGGACTGATAGAGGCCCTCTCCAAACGATGCCAGGGGACAACATTTACTCACGTGAGTGGTTCTTTTGAGCAAGGAGCTGTCAGTGTGGCATGAAAGTCCTTACAGAAAAGGGGCCCACAACCTCGAGCCAATCCCCCCCAGTTCTAAGCCTTGCTCATTAAAAACTACGAGAGCAAACCCACAGACAGAATGGCGAGCCCGGTAGGGAGCAGACCAGTAGCCGTGTGCTGGCTTCCCTTGGTGACACCCCGATTCAGCCAGCCTGCTGCCCAAGGGCCACGCCAGCGTCTCCCGGAACGCTCCAGAGCCGGCAAGAGGGCAGAAAGCCAACTCAGGCTCCTGGGCTCCTTTGGGAAAAGGGCTTGCAGGCTGCCAGGCTGGAAGTTGAGGGCCCGTCTCCCTCCGGAGCGGACAGGAGCATGGTCCAGGGGGGCGAGTCCAGACTCGGAGCCGAGACGGCATTATCGTGTCTCCTGTGCTCATCTTGGGCGAGGGGCCGGGAGCTGGGACTACAGATCCTCAGGGAGTGCAGGAGACAAAGACCACGTCTGCCTGATCCGGGGGGTCGTGAAGCTGCAGTAGGCGTGACCTTCAGATGCCGGGCGAAACTCCCCATATAAACATTCTTCACGTCCAGAGGCTGTAAATTATAGGCGAAAACAACAGCAAGCTGCCGTCTGATGCCCGCGGTAGATGGTGGGCAGTCTTTGGGTCTCAGCAGCTGTGGGTGGGTTTCTGTGGACAAGCTGGAGGCTTAGCTTGGAAGCAGAGGCCAGGAGGGGATGGTTGTAGACGTGAGTAAGCCAAGGAAGGAAAGACACTGGCTTTGCCGTAAGACAGACCTGAGTTCAAATGTTGGCTCACCACTCGCTGGGCCCCATTCTCACCTGTGTGCCCGGCGGGGTCGTTAGAGACCCGGAGGAGGTGCCACGTGTGCAGCCAGCACTTGGCCGGGCCCGTAGTAGATGCTCATCGTCATCACCACCATTCTCGTGACTGTAAACCGTCTCGCAAATGAAAGTGCATGTGTTCCGACGTGGGAAGAGGGTAAGAAGCGTGGAGGTGATCACTTGTTAAAGAAGACGTCTAAACAGAGAAAGCGTGTGTTGTTTTGTGTGTGATCTCTGTAAGCAGATGTCTGTGTGCCCCGGGCCCCGTCCGCCTGGGCCTCTGCTCTCTAAATGGGATCCAGAGCCGGAGCACAGGGCTGACATCCCCGTTGGAAGGTCACACCGGAGAGTCCCGCAGAGGGTCTCGTCCAAACGGAGGCGTGCTTCTCCTGGGGAGGATCTGGAAGGGCCGAGGCAGGCTGCCCGTTCCACCAGCGGCAGAGTGAGGGGTGAGGGGGAACGCAGGACTTGCGTGTGGCCTTGACCGTGGCCTCTTCTGTTTTGCACTTTGTTTTTCCTGATGCAATTGAGTTTGGAAGGTGGATTGCTCCTGCTTCGCCAGCCCCCCAGCAGCCCCCAGTAGCCCCCATGCCTTGAGGGCACCAAAGCATTAGCCCCGGGACTCGAGAACACCCAGGAAAGGACTATCTGGGGTCCTCGGGGTGGTCGTTTCTAGCTTCAGTCCTTCCCTTGCTGGGAGGTGGGTGGGCCTGCATCTGCAGCTCCCCGCGCTGTCTCTCCTCAGGGGGGCAGCTGCTGTCCCCAGGGAGTCCCACTTACCTTCTGGCCTGCCGGCGGCTTGGGGCTTAGGGAGGTGGGGACACCGTCTGGGGAGAAGCCTGGGCAGGAGACGGGCCGCCCCGTGGGGACCTCCCTGTGCCGCGCTGACCCGTTCATGTTTCCTCACCTCTGTGCACTGCTCCCCCGTCTGCACGCACTGGACGAGGCGCCCTGGGGTCGCCCCAGTCGCCCCCCAGGCGCTAGACCCCGTGAGACCCGGAGGCACACCCTGTGAGACCCGGAGGCTGTGCAAGTGTTTTGGCCAGTCACACACCTTCAAGGTCTGTTTGTCAGCCCCGTTCCTTGCTGCCGTGTTCCGATCACAAGCTGCAGGTGTAGCCGCGGATGGGAATGGACCGCCTCCCATCCAGGTGCGCCCGGCCGGCAGGAATTGGAAAGCCTATGCTAGAATTCGTGCTCTAACTGGGGCGAACCCTCCAAAGTACAAACAACCTGTGTGTGTGTGTGTGTGTGTGTGTGTGTGTGTGTGTGTGTGTGTGTGTGTGTGTGTGGTGTGTGTGGTGTGTGTCCTCCTTCAGGGATGCAGGCTCACGATGACCACGACAATGGTTCTGTCATCCCTTCGCTTTCTACACATGTTCTGATGTCAGTTCCTCTGAATGGGAAACCCACTGTGTCTAACAATTGCAGCTGTGCCTTTATTTCTGTCCTGGTGACATTGCCTTGTTTCCCAATGTGCATGGAAATAGCAGCGAGGATCCAGGCTGCTGGTTGTGCCTAGGTCAGGCGTGCCTTGCTATCTGCCGGCCTCTTGAGACATTTGGACGGGATGAGCACACTCTTAAACTGAGAAGAGAGGGGTATCCGCCTTCTTTTCTTGGATTCCTTCCAATCTCACCATGTAGCCCCCAATTGTGAGTCCATCGACACCAGTTTCGTTTACAAACAACCGTTAATGAACAAAGTGTTCGCATGTGGCAAGGCACGCCTGCCTGCATCCCTGGGACATCCATCTGTAGCTCACCCAAGGAGGGTAGGATTGTGACACTCAACACAGTGGGCGCTCAATAAATGTTTGTTGAATTGAGATGCATTAAATTCAACGGGTATTTATTGAGCACCCACTCTGTGCCAGACGCTGTGTAGGGCACCGAGGGGGAGACCGAGAAGACAAGAGCAGCCCCTGACCCAGAGATGCGTGCAGGGAGCTGGGACAGGCAAAGACGCCGTTGAGAGCAAGTGCACACGCACCCTGCCGCTGCCTGCCTGGGGTCCTCCGTGGGCTCTCGGGGGCCAGGCGCAACCTCATTCCACTCATGACACCATCAGCACATCTCACCTGAGACTGAATTCATCATTCAGTCATTCATCCACCCCTTCACCAGACATTAACTGAGCACCTACTATGTGCTGAACACAGTGCTAGGCAGCGGAGAGGAGGTGGTGAATATGGCCCAGTGCCTGTTCCCCAGGGAAGCAGACAACTGACAAACCAGTGTGACATCCCTCTCCGCTATGGCAGTGGTTCTCAGCCAGCACTGTCAGCCCCTCCGAAGGAGGTGTCATTGAAATACACATGATAGACACATTACACAATACACATTGAAATACACATGATAGACAGCTCATGTTCCTTTATGCTACACTTAGGGCATTATCTGGACTATGCATGTAGTAGGTTATATTATTGATGAATCTGATTTCTGCACAGGAAAGGGATGGTATTGATTTTCTGTTACAAGAAGACGGTCTTGAGCCTTACAGGATGAGATTCACTGCCCCAGCAGAACACGAGGTGGTGTGGGCCCCCCTCCCCTGGTCTAGACCCTGTGGACCGGCCTGCTGCTGCTCTGGGTCCCACCTGCCTAACCCTTCACGTCCTGTCCTCCCTTCTGAGGTTTCCCACATCCCCTCCAAGTGGTCACAGGTGTGCTGAAGTAAGACAAAGCCCCAGGCCAGCTGGAGACCCTTCCCTGAGGGCTCAGTGACCCGTGGAAAGGACCCCACCCTGCCAAAGGGAATAAGGCCCTTCCTCAAATCCCAGCACGTGAGGGGAATTAGGGTGGGCTTGGAGGTCGGGGTGAGGAAAGCTCCACACTAGAGACCAAGGCAGTGCAGATGGTTGGTCCCGTGGGGACCACTGCACGCCCATCCCGCCTGTGGTTTTGCCGTTTTATGTCACCCTCTGTGTGTCTGTCCCCATGGAGTCCCGTCCCCTTGTCTTCGCCTGCTGCCCACCCAGTCCGGGCCTGGTCTGGGGCTGGGATCCGAGATTGCTTCCTGGGTCACCCACCCCCAGTGCCCACCAGTGTGAAGCCCCGGAGACAGCACCTCTGTTCCACTTTTCCTTCCCTGCTGGCAGGAGGAAAGCGGGTTTGAGGCCTGGCCAGAAGTGGCTTTCCTCATCCCCTGTTAAGTCCTCTGGAGTTTCCAGGCAAGAAAACGTCGTTCTCCCATTTCTTAGTCCACGGCTGAAAGAGAGAGAGACCTGATTTGCTGTCTGCCAACCCCATGAGAATTTTGGCGGGTTGGCCATCCTCAGTCTGGGCATTGGGACCTGAGGACCCCAGGGGCAGGATCCACAAGCATCACACTGACGGGACCTCAGTCCTGGCCCTCATTTTTGGACAAGCAAGAGAAGGCCCAGAGACAGGGTGTGACTGCCGAACAGGTCCTGGGGCCGGAGCAGAGGCCAAACAGACAGCACCCCAGACCCAGGAGCTGACGGTCCAGAGGAGGCGGGGACACAGACAAAAACCACGTTAGAAAGTAAGGGCTATGGCGCGTGCAGGTCGGGGGGCCAGGCACTGCCGATGGCTCGGGGAAGGGAGATGCTAAGTGAGCAGGCTTGAGGGCTGCAGGCTTGAAGGGGTGAGCCCTCCTCACAAAGGTGAAGCCTGGCTGCTGGGCTCTGGGGGAGGGCTGGAGCCTGGGATGCACAGGGTCACAAAGGGCTCTATGGGCCTTGGGAGGGCTCGGCCTGGCCTCGGAGTGGAGGACGGACCTAGGGGTTCTCAGCAGAGCCCTGGCCGCCTCTGACTGAGGTTTCAGCCGGACTGTCGGGGCAGGAGGGGAATCGCCGTCATCCAGGCTGGGGGAGGGTTCTGGGGGAGGTAGTCTTTTGGGGGTGTCCTGGGGTGTTCTGAGCAGCAGCTTGGGAAACAGGAAGCCAGTGGGGAGGCGGGAGAGGGCAGCCAGAAACAGCTGGTCTGTGTGTGATGCTGGGAATTTTCCTGTCTGTCTGCTGGGGCCCGGGGTCGGTGCGGCAGGGCCATGAGCAGGAGATGAGGTGATGTGTTTTATGTGTTCAAACACGGACGGGCAGCTTTGCAGAGGATAGACTGGAGGCTGCTGGGCCGGGGCTCAAGGGACTGGGGTGTCCAGATAAGCCATGGGGAGGTCCCCCTGAACAGTCTAAACAGCAGGACTGGTGCAAGCAGTCGAGGAGGGGCGGGGCGGGGGGCGTGGAATCAGGAAGGACCGGGGTGTCCTGGCGCAGGTGGGTGGAGGCACCTCTGTTCGCAGCTGGGCAGGAACAAGGTGGGTTCTTCACGTTGAGTCGGGAGGCCGAGACGCCCAGACGGAGCTGCCGGGCCGTGGACGGATGGGCTGGGCGCTCAGGAGAGGATTCTGGGCTGTAGGCAGAGTCACAGGGGTCCTGGGCTCCGGGATGGGCCCGGGGGCGTGGGGGTGGGTAACCTGAGACCCAGGCCCTCCCGCAGGTGGGTTCCTGAGCTGTGTTACTTCTCAGAAGGGCCCGAGGCCCAAAGAAACTGTGACTCTCCTGCTCAGCGCCTACCTCACTCCCCATTCCTCGGGCCGTTTCCCATCTCCTTCGGACGCGGCGGGGAGGATGGACAAAGTGTGGGCAGGGGGAGGCCCAGGGATGGAGAGAGCCCGGGCCAGCGGAGGGGGCGGGAGAAGGCTAGGAGGGAGAGGCCCGGGGGAGCTGGAGGGCTTGCGTCCGGCACCCGGCATCCAGCAGGTGGCTGGGACTCCCCTGGGGCAGAGCCCGCTGGGGAGGGCATGGCCCACCCGGCCTCCAGCTGGAGGGACGGGGTACCCTCTGCCCCCTGCTCACATTCGGCCCCAGCAAGAGCGTGAGGGCTCCAGACGTCAGGGCGGGGACCTCGGCCCAGGAGAGGCCACGTCCAGGTGCGAGAGGCGGGCACCAGGACAGAGCCCTCTGCCGTTCCCTGGGGGCTGGCTGGGACTCTTCGCTTTTAGCAAAGGTCCCTGTGCCCCCCGTGATGGGCAGGCTTGCCCCCAGCTGGGGAACTGGACAGGGTGTGGCCTCAGGTTTGTGGGCAGGGGCGCAGGCAGTGCCTGAGACCCTCAGGCGTCCGGGGAAGGAGCCCACGTCCCAGGTCACAGCTCTCAGGGCCTCCTCTGTCCCCCTACACACAACTCTGCCTGGGTCTTGAGGAGCTCCCACCCACCTGGGAGCTCTGTCTCCTCTCCCCCGACCCCCGCCGGGAGCACCTTATCTATGACCCTGTGTGTCCTTTCTCCCCTGCAGACTGTTAGCTCCTGGGGAGCAGGGTCCAGATGGGCCCCCTGTGCCTCCCCCTGTGCCCACAGCAGCCCCGCAGTGAGTGCCCACGGGGCGGTGGGTGCCCAGGTCTTCCCTGAGCAGAGCCTTCCCTCCTTCGTGGGCCCCAGCACGGTGGGGGGTAGTGGGGGGAGCGACAGAGTGCATGAGATCACGTGAGGCGTCAGCAGAGATGGCTAGACGCGGGTGCGATCCCGCTGGGTTGAATCCTAGCCTCTCACTTGCTATGTGACCTTGGGTACGAGAGCAAACTTCTCTGAGTTTGGAATCGCCTCGTCTGTAAAAATGGAGATGATCCAGTCCTCCTGGCAGGCGGCACCTGGGCTTTGGGGCTCAAACGTGGGCATCCTATGGGCTGAGCCCTGGGGTGTCACACAGCGCTGGTCAGATCCACAAGCCAGCCATGGTGAGTGGGCCCCTCTCGCTTGCTTCTGAAGCCTGAAGTTCAGACGGCCCAAGGGGCCTCCTGTTCATGTTCCTAGGGGCTGAAGGGGGTCCCAGCCCCTCCTTCCTCAGACGGGGATGCCGAGGCTCAGAGAGGGGACCCGAACCTGCACAGGGCCACGCGGCTGCAAACTTACATAGTCGCACATCAGTGAACTGAAAACCGTTCACCATCCCGGTGAAACTGATGAAGATCTGCCCAGGGAAATGGCTTCCTGACCGTTGTCCACAAAGCATCCTGGATGCTATGATGAGCCGTGTGCCCGTAGCTGCACCTGGAATAGTCATCCACCTGCAAGGGGTCTCTCCTTGCCCATCCGTCCAGTGGCTCCTCTAACCTCTGACAAGCCAGCCCAGAAGATGGACAGACCCAAGGAGACCCAAGATCAATCCCAGCAGAATGCTGAGGGCAAGGTTGCCACGGGTGGGCTTGTGGGAGGAGGTGACGGGGAGCCTAGTTAGGCTGAGCCTTGGACATGGGGCGTGGGCAGGTGTCTAGTGGTTACAGGGCCTGATACAACTCGGGGTCATGAGTACTCAGCTGCCACCTGTCCAGGTCCGGCACACCTGCCTTCTCCCTGTGTGCCTTCTCTCTCTCTCTCTCTAATATACACACAGCACACACTCTTAAGGCCAGCCAATGCCAAGTGCCAGGCAGGTCCCTAGAAGACTCCCACGCCTGCAAACCCTCACCAGGGCAGAGCTGCTGGAGCAGGTAGGGTTACTGGTTCCCGAAGCTAGGGTCCTGGGAGATTGTCTCATCCTCTTTGTGAGTAACGATTTGATATTATACACGTCACTTAATTTCACTAGGCCTCAACTTCCTGAAATGTAAAATGGGCTCATGTGTAATGCCTTGGCTTGTGACGGTCAAGAAAATCCCTGAATACGTGAAGGGACCTTTTAAACGGGTGGTTCTCAATCTCAGCTGCACATGGGATCCTGGGACCTCTGAAATCTACTGATGGCTGGTCCCATCCCAAGAGAGGCTAATTCTAATGGGTCTTGATAGCATCCCAGGGATGTGATACTGGAGACTCCTCTCTCCCTCCTCTTTCCCACTCAGTACAACTGAAAAGCCCAAGAACAATAGGGCAGACAATCACAGAACTCTGGAGGGAAGAGAGAGGAAGGTGGACCGGCCAGAGACCTGAGGACTTGAGGAAATATGCAGGACCAGTGTCTCTCACGTCCCATGCAGTGGACAAGGTGACCAAGTAGATGACTGCCCTCCCTGGTACCCAGCAGCCTGGGGAATAGGCCCAGGGAAACACTCTCCATCCATGGCTGGTGTCTCCCACCCGCACCTCGGGGTACAGGGCAACCAGGGAAGCACCTTTCACCCCAGGTTGCTACCAGAAACACCAGGTGGACGCAGCAGACCAGAAGAGCACTTTAACGAGCATTCTGAAAACTAAACTGACTTTGGACTCACAGCCCATAATAAGCCATGCCCCACATGTCAAACCTAAGCACAGGGACAGCCTGCTGACATGGAAAACTTAGCTAGGATCCAGGTCTCCCAACATAATATCCGAATGTCCAGGATGCAGTGGAAAATCACCCATCACACCAAGAACCATGAAGATAACTATTTGAATGTGAAAAGGCAATCGACACATCCTAACACAGAAAAGAAGCAGATACTGGAATTATCCTGAGAAGGATTTTTAAGGCAGTCATCACATATCTGCTTCAACAAACAATTGCAAATACTCTTGAAACAAATGAAAAAGAAAAAAAGAAAATCTCACAGAAGAAATACAAGTTATAAAAACAGTATCCAGTGGAAATGACGGGCAAGAAAAATAAAATAACCAAGATTCAAAAATTCACTGGATGGGTTCAGTAACAGAATAGCGGGATTTGTCAGAGGAGAGAATCAGTGAACTTGAAGATAGAACTACAGAAATTATCCAACTTAAACAGCAGAGAGAAAATAGCAGAAAAGAATGAACAGAGCCTCAGAGACCTGTCAGACAACACTTGTATCACTGGAGTCCCAGAAAGAAGAGAATGGGTCTGAAAAATATTCAAAGAAATAATGCCTGAAAACTTAACAAATTTGGCGAAAGCCATAAACGTCACATGCTCAGGAAACTGAGTGAACCCCAAATAGAATAAGCTCAAAGTAATCCACACCAAAACACACCATAATTAAACTTACAAAAACTAAAGACAGAAAAAAATAATACTGAAAACAGCCTGATAGAAAAGACATATTATACTCCCTACTGGGGACACCAACGCAAATGACAGCCAATTTCTCCCCAGAAACCGTGGAGGCCAGAGGAAGATGGCACATATTTAATGTGCAGAAAGACATTTGCTGTGGATGTGAATTCTATCTCGGATGGAAATCTTTCAGGAATGAATGGAAAATGGAGACATTCTCAGACAAAGGAGAACTAAGACAAGTTTTCACTCGCAGACGTACTTGGCTCAAAGCAGTTCTCCAAACAGAAAGGAAGTGATCAGAGAGCTCAGAAATTCAGAAAGGAAGAACACCAAAGCAGGTTAAAATAGGGGTCGGTGTAACAGACTATCCTTCTTGTGATGAGTTTCTTAAATCATTGATGGTCGAAGCAAAAATTGTTACACCATCCGATATGGAAACTCAAGGCAGGTCAAAGAAAGAGCGAAGACAGTCATAGTTGATGAGTGAGGAAGATGAAGTGGCCTGAGTGGAAGGAAGGTCTCTACACCTACTGTGAGACCAGAGGCCGGCAGCCTGAGCACAGGGGATTTTAGAAGCTGGCTAGGTGATTGCAGTGCATCCGCGTAGAGAACCGCTGGTTTAGAGCAGGTAAGGCTGGAGGTGAGGGCATAGTTGTTCTCGGGGCCCTCAGGGTTTCCAAGCCTTAGTGTGTATCAAAATGCCCTGGAGGGCTTGGAAAACACAGACCGCTGGACCCCAGCCCCAGAATTCTGAGTCTGCAGGTCTGGGGTGGGTCCTGAGAATTTGCCTTTGTAGCAAGCTCCCAGGCGTGGCTGGTGAGCTTATTATTGGAGACGCCACTTTGAGAAGACTACTGTGGCATCCCTGACTGATCAGGAGCTCCTGGGTCTCAGCTGAGGGTCCCTTAGATCCTCAACCCGACAGCCTCACATGCCCAGGTGTGCCTGGCTCTGGGTGTAAATTGGGAAGCAGGTGTGTCCCGGAGGGACCTCAGGACTGTAAGTCAGGAGGCCCTTGTCTTGTGTCCCAGGGCTGGGTGACCTTGGGCAGGTCCCTCTGTGTCCCCGGGCCTCAGTTCCCCTCCTGTGAAATGGGAGGAGCTGGCTAGGTCACTTACCTGGCGGAGCCCAGGGCAACCAGGAGGGTCGAGGGATGCCCGGCAGGCCTGGCCCGAGCGTCTGGCCCCGCTTCTCTCCCTCCAGCTCCGCTCTCCTGTTTCACGTATTGCAGTTTTCACATAGATTTCCTGTGACAAGAGGGCTCCTTGGCCAAAACCAGTTTGAGAACCCTGCCCTTGATGTTTTGAAAGGCCCTTCCTGACCCACATCTGGAACCTTCCCACAGACTGCCCTGGGACAAACAAGTCCCCGAGGCAGGTCCCCAGCTGAGGCCTTTCCTAGGGGTGTGACCTGTACAGAATGTCTTCTCTGACCCTCCACCCCACAAGACAGGCGCCTGGATCGACCAGCATCCTGTGCTCAGAAGCGGGCCTTCCTGGAGTGGGCGGGTGGGTGGACGGACAGGCAGTTCTGTGCACAGCACCCATCTCACCTTTGGAGGCTCAGTCCTCTGGTTTACAGCCTCGTGAACACAGAGGGGTGGGACCCACCGTCCCCTCTGAGCCCTCGCGGGCAGCCCGGTGGCTCCCAGGAGCCAGTGCTATGACCTGAGCTGTGGGGGACAGGGACCCCCAGATGCAGCAGACATGGCCCCTGCTTTTTACGGGCCCACAGGCTATGGAAAGACAGTTCAGGCAGTCAGGAAAGGCCTCCTAAGGGTGCTTCTAAGGGTGGTGGAGGTCCCCTGCCCCTCCAGGCGGCCCAGGCTGTGCCCCTTGGCCTCCCGTCTGGGGCACATCCCACACTGACTTCTGAGCCCGGAGTTTCTGCTCTGCTCTCTCCAGACGTGGCATTGAAGCAATTAACTGGGGTCTCCAAGTCCTGGGCACCCCCAGAGCAGCCAGGGATGTGGTCAATGGAGGGAGACCAGCTGTGGGATTCCCACAGGGAATCCAGGGCCCAGTGTCTCAGACTGGCCCTTTGAGAAGCTAGAAATTAGGGTTTTAATGTGAAATCCCCCAATTGCAAACAGCTCAAGGGTTTTGAAAAAACAGTCTGCAGGCCACCTCTGGTGGTGCTGGGCCTCCGCTGGCCACCTCTGGCACAGGATGGCACAGCCCTACTCTGCATGGGGGCCCCTTCCTCCCTCTGCCTCCCGCTCTCCTGGTCAGCCAGGTGAGGAGCTTGGCCCGGTGATAGAGGCTTCCAGAGGATGCAGGTGCCTGCCAGGCCGGGTCAGGCTCCGTGACGTTCCTGGTGTCATGGGCGGGCTCGGGGACGTCCCCCACTTCCTGGCTTCATCCTCAGTCAGTGCCCTGGGGATAGAGGTCTCGAATGAGGCAGGTGGGATCTTCAGGGCCATCCCATGTCAGCTGCGCAGCCCCGCCGACCTGGCTGCGTGCGTGACAGCTGTGCTGTGTCTGTTTCAGGGTTCCCCTATTCCAAGTCTGACCCTGTCCCAGGACATGGCAAGAATGGCTTGGACCACCGGGTAGGTACTTGGCCCCGCACGCCCTCCCCAGCACATGCGCACTAACGGCCGCCGTGAGCTAGGGCGGCTCCCACAGCTCGGTGACCACACGGCCAGGAGGACGGGCCCTGGGGACCCTGCTCACCCACCCACGTCTGCCTGCTGCTCCACCCAGGGCCAGACCACCACCCAGCAACACCCCTTCTCCCCTCTGCTCCCGGCCCCCAGCCCCCAGGGAGACCTCAGCGTCAGGGGCCAGGGGCAGCGGGGCCACCCAGAGGAATCAGACCCTCTTTAAGGCCCTCCTGACCGTCATTCTCCTGTGACCTAGAGCCTAATAAGGATCTTAAAGGATGGAGGGGTTTCGTGAGCCATGTGGGCCCAGAATCCACTTCCTTCCCTGGAGCGCCCTTCCTCCCCGGCCCCCAGTGTTAGTACCATCACCATGGTTACCACTGATGATGCCCTTAGCACTGTGACCGTTACTGGGGCCACACCAAGGGGCCGGCTTTCTCTGCCCACTCCCAGCCGAAGGCTGCTTTGACTGCCCCCTTCCCAGCTCTCTGAATCCGGGGACACGACAGCGAGAGCCCAGACAGCGTGGTGCCTGACTTGTCCCCCGCAGCTGGGCCCTCGTGTTTGTCCCTCTCGCCACAGCTTTGCTAGGTCTCCGGTGAGGACCCCTCAGGTGGAGCGGGCGTGATGACACCAGACCCCCCGCCAACCCCCCGCCACACACACACACACACACACACACACACACACACACACACTCACCCAGGAGACTTGCTACCACTGAGGCAGCCTTTTCCCGGTCGGAGGAAGTTTGTCCACAAACCGAGCCCATTCACCCTCCAAGAGAAGCCACTCAGACCTCAGTCCCCGTGTGTTGCCCTGGGGCGGTCCCAGCAACAAGTGTGTAACGCAGGGGACAGCGACCCCTCAGACAGACCTCAAATCCAGGGTCCAGGCCGTGGGGCACACCCAAGAACAGGGACGCCACCACGGAAGCTGCGGGTGTCCTTGGGCCTTTCTGTCATTCTCGAGCTCTGTGGGCCCTGCTGCTGTGTGTGTCCGGGGGCCCAGGTGCTTCTGCATGGTTTGCTCAAGGGAGCCCCGCCCATCCCACTAACCAGTCCCCCCCAACCCGTTTATTCAGAATGGGCCGAGCTGGAATGGCACGTAGCATGCTTCTCTGAATTCCCTTCTAAGGAAGGATGCAGGGGACATGAGAAAGCAGGAGTCCACAGAGCTCCCACAGCGCCGGGGAACGTAGATCCTTGGGCTCAGCGTGAGGGTGCCGAGGGCAGTAGCACCAGTCAGAATGTTCTCTGTTCACCTGGCACGGCTGTTCTCTGACTCCAGGGCCGTGAGTGCCGAGGTCACAGACTGGGCCATGTCCATGCCAAGGCGTTCCACTCCCCAAGCCAAGTCCTGGGGTTTCTCTCAAAATGTGGGAGACAAGAGCATGAACGTCAGCACTTCCAGGCTTGCGTCATTGGCGGCCGGGCATCCTCTAGGGAGAGTCCCTTCTTGGTTGCCAGGCTGGAAGGACATGGGTCGATGGCTCCCAGCACCTGTGAGGAAGGCGTGGCCTCTGGAGGCTCCACCCCCAAGGAGTCTGGGAACAGCTGATCCAGACACTCTGGCGGGGACACCGTCTTCAGGCCTCTCCTAGAGCAGAGAGCAGATTCTTAAGCTTTACAGAGTCAGAGCTGAACCCTCCGGGAATGTTTCCCCTGCTGGCCTCAGGGTGGGGAGCAGAGTGTTAGAAAGCCTGTGAGTGAGGCCTTCTGCACATCTTGGGGAGTCGATAAAGATGGAATTCATCACCACATGAGGATTTTTAGCTTTTCACATTAGAATATCCAGGAGATTGATAAAAATTATTGCTGACTTTTTGGGGGGGGGATTCTTTTTTCCCTACTGATGTTCTCTCCTATTTTTTTTTTCTTCACTCTTTCTAAGACTCTAATGTAATCGTATGCCTGTTTCTCAGCTGAAAAGCCAGATAATTTGATGGCCAGGCTTTTACAGCTCAGCCATGTCAGATTAAGTTGTTTCTTGGTTTGTTTTTACTTTCTGAAAGGATTCCAGGTGACCTAAAGTGAAAGTCCAGATGCAGAGTGACCAAAAACCCAGTAACACCAAATCCCAAAGGAGAGGAAAATAAAGCAGGAGGAGAAAATTATATCAGAGACACACAGAACACTGTATGGGAAAAACCACTGACGCTTAGCTGTGAGCTTCCTGAGCGTGACCGGTTGTGTAGTTCTCTTATTGTCAAATGGAAGGAAGGAAGTCAGTAAATCAGGGGAGGCAGAGATGTGCCTGGTTCTTGTTCTGGAAGGGATTTGTCACAAGGGGCCAGCACCATATGTCCCAAAGCTTGTTAAAATGTCCTGATAACTAGCCCGCCACAGAGCCTGACACATGGTAGATATTCACACCTCTCTGTAGAATGAAGAGGGAAACAGCCACCTACTAAAGGCTTTCCTGTGGATGAGACAGCATTGGTTCCAACATGTGCCACCCGGTCTGCTATTAAGAGACTGACCGCTGGTCACTGACAGACCCACACGGTAGCCCCTTGGAAGGAGTCCCATTTTGAAAAACCCTGATGCTAGATAAGAACAGACTGAATTTTCCTACTAAATGACAAAAACTGTCAGGTTAGATTTTTTTTTTAAATAAAAGAAGAAAAACATGTATCATCACGAGATAAACACAAATTCTTTTTTAATGGATTAGAAGTCAAAGGATGGGAAAGAGATACCAAAATCACAAGTAGAAGGAAAGCATGAGTGGCAGTATTAATGTCAGATAAGGTAGACGTTAAGGTTAAATAAATTAGTAGAATTAAGAAGGAACACTAGTTCATGACGACACAAGTTATAAAGCAGTTAACAGCATTCATCAGTTTAAACTCGCCAAGCAACATGGCAATGCCAGAGACCTTGATAAAACTCAAGTATGGTAAGCCATTTGAACATGACTCTTTTGAAAGCAGACATGGATCTAGTGGAGAAAAAAAGTATGGAGATCAATTTAATAGTGCAAACACAGAACTTAATCTAATAGGCATATGAAAAAAATTCATATATTTTGAATCGGGTTTTCACATATCCACAAAACATTAATAAAAAGGTTTTAGGTATGTATGTCACTACAAAGAAAACCTTAACAAATTTTAAAAGTCGGATATGCTGGAAAGAACACATGCATTATCATCAGGCAGCCCCGAGTTCAAATCCCAGCTCTGCCACTTCCTGGGTGTGTGTTTGGGCAAAAGTTATTTAAATTCTATGAGTCTCTATTTCCTAGTCTTTAAAAAAATTATCCTTACCTCTTAAGGTTATTGCCAGGACACATAACATTATAGCTGTTAAATCTTCTAAGTTCTATAGCGTAGTTCCCAAACGAATAGTTATCATAAAAACAAGTCTCTACTCCTTCTTACTTCCACCTCAGTGGCTAGTGAGTAAAATGGCACACTCCAGTGTGAGCTTTAGCAAGAAAAGAACAATGGTGAAATGGCCACGATTTCCTTCTCACCGTTATCAATCCCAGTATAATTTTTGAAAAGTAAAATGCACGGGTTAATTTTTTTACAGTTGCATATATTAGCTGTGTGACCTTGGGCAAGTTGCTTCACGACTCTGAGCCTCGGCTATTAAATGGTGATAATAATCACCACTTGGCATTTAGAAGGCCAGGAGTAGAGAGCGCTTTCCCTGCTCTGGACTGACACGGTGACCCACCCCCTCCACCCGGGGGACGCCCCACCCTCCCTCCCTCCTGAGAGCCTCTGTCTAGTCTCAGAGCCTGGCGGACCAGAGGAAGCCGGTTCTGCTGCCAGGAAGTGGGTTTCCAACTGCCCAAGGTGGTGGCGGTGGCCGTGGAGTTTACAGCCTGTGATGCAGGGCATCGGGCACTAGGGGGCGGCATTTCTCTTTCGTATCGCGGCCGGGCCAGGTGGGAGGCAGGTTTGCCTTGCTTTATGCAGGAGGGTCCCTAACCAGGCAGGTGCACGGGGCGGGGGGTGGGGGTGGGGGGGTCCTTGTCAGTGGCCTGAGAAAATGTCTGCAAATATTGCTCTTGAAAACTCCCAAGGGGAATCATTCAGTCAAGTGGAGGAGGTGCAGGGTCACGGAGAGTCACCGGTGGGTGAGGGGCTGCCGGGCTCTGGGGCCAGTGCTGGGACTAAGCTGAGGCCTTCAGGGCACTTACCAAAGGACTCAGTAATCAAGGTAAACAAGGTAATACAATGTTTTGAAAAATCCAAATTAATGGAAAAAAATCCATGATGGACAAAGTATCGGAAACGTAAAGACCAGCTCCGACCCTCCAGTTAGGGGCTTACCCGCCTCGCCGTCTCTGGGCCTCAGTTTCCCCTGTTCAGGATGAAGGACTTTGGACTCGGTGCTTTCGGAGGCCTCGTCCTGCCCCCGCGCTCGCTAGGACTCTGACCAGCTCCTGGCTTATCACCTCTTGCAGTAAATTAGTGCTGAAAGCTCTTTCC
>NW_006784492.1:1415690-1415985 GCF_000442215.2 Lipotes vexillifer
AGAATATAATCCTTCTTTAACTGCAGAGCTCTCTCAGTGGAAATTTAACCCCTGTACCCAGTTCCAGAAGCGCTGGCCAAGAGCCCCGACCCTGTGTCAGACTCTGTACCAGGTGCCAGGGATACGGGCACAAATAAAACATTGTTCTCCACCGTGGGCAGCGGATGCAGGACCAAGACAGAGTTGGACAGGAGAGGGCCTGACTGACCCTGCGGGGCATCAGCACCTGCACTGTTGGGCAGGAACCCTCTGTCGAGGTTTGCAGGATGACTTTTTCAGGTGGGCAGAGGGAAAG
>NW_006784492.1:1415995-1417642 GCF_000442215.2 Lipotes vexillifer
ATTCCAGACATCAGAGTTGGCTGCTGGTGCCGTGGACAGGTGAGGGAGGCACCTGAGACAGGTGGCCGGGTCCATGCCCCCTCCGAATACCATCCCTGGACATCATCAGCCATCACAGCCACTGTGATTGTATGGGGTGCAATCTGTACGGGGCGCTCACGACACTAGGGGTCTGTGCTGGGGACTTTACAGACACCAGCCACCTGAGCCCCTGGGGACAGTGCGTCTGGAGGGAGCAGAGCCGTAGCCCTAGTGAGCCGCCCTCCGGGTCCAGGCCAGCTGCGGGCCGAGGGGCCGGGCGCCCTGGAGCTGTCATCACAATGGGAAGGAGCTGGCTGGACAGGCAGGGGCAGCTCAGGCCTGAAGGCGGCGGGAGGTATGTGAGCAAACCCGCCGCGTGGGAAGCCGGCAGCCCCGACGAGTGTGGGCGGCCACACGGCCCTTCCAGAGCCCGGCCTCAGTGGGCACCGTGGGCTGACCCTCCTCCCCGGCCAGGCCGCCAGGAGCCCGGCGACAGCCTGTGCCCTGCAACCTGCCCCCTGCCGCCCTCTCTCTTTCTCTTCCAGAATGCCAATCTGGCCCCTTGTGGAGCAGACCTGGATGCCAGCTGGGGCACGCGAGGTACAGGAAGCGGGGACCCCGTGGGTCTCTGGCTGGGGCAGGGGTCGCTAACAGATTTCCACGAGTTTCGTTCTGAAACCACCCCCGACCAGGGCTGCTGGCAGAAGGCTCTGAGCATCGTGGAGTCGGGGAGCCTGGGGCAGTCCTGTCCCTGCCTCTTCCGGTCAAGGATTGGTTTACCTCCATCCTAAAGTTGCCCGTGATGGTCCCTGTCCTCTCCCCTCCCTCCGGCGCTCCCACCTCCTAACTCAGAGGCTTCTCCATTTCCTGACCCAGGTGCTCACCTCTTGAGCACTGCCAACCCCACCCTGACTTACTTGTCAGTCCGGGTCACCTGGGGAGAGATCTGTGTTTGAATGTCCGTCCCACGCCAGGGCTGAGACCAACCCACACCTACTGTTAAATTCTATAGCAATAAAGGAGGCAGAGACACAGTGAAAAGCCCGCGGCATTTCTCTTTCGTATCGCGGCCGGGCCAGGTGGGAGGCAGGTTTGCCTTGCTTTATGCAGGAGGGTCCCTAACCAGGCAGGTGCACGGGGCGGGGGGTGGGGGTGGGGGGGTCCTTGTCAGTGGCCTGAGAAAATGTCTGCAAATATTGCTCTTGAAAACTCCCAAGGGGAATCATTCAGTCAAGTGGAGGAGGTGCAGGGTCACGGAGAGTCACCGGTGGGTGAGGGGCTGCCGGGCTCTGGGGCCAGTGCTGGGACTAAGCTGAGGCCTTCAGGGCACTTACCAAAGGACTCAGTAATCAAGGTAAACAAGGTAATACAATGTTTTGAAAAATCCAAATTAATGGAAAAAAATCCATGATGGACAAAGTATCGGAAACGTAAAGACCAGCTCCGACCCTCCAGTTAGGGGCTTACCCGCCTCGCCGTCTCTGGGCCTCAGTTTCCCCTGTTCAGGATGAAGGACTTTGGACTCGGTGCTTTCGGAGGCCTCGTCCTGCCCCCGCGCTCGCTAGGACTCTGACCAGCTCCTGGCTTATCACCTCTTGCAGTAAATTAGTGCTGAAAGCTCTTTCC
>NW_006784492.1:1417922-1422053 GCF_000442215.2 Lipotes vexillifer
GGGGTGGGGGTGGGCGGTCCTTGTCAGTGGCCTGAGAAAATGTCTGCAAATGTTGCTCTTGAAAACTCCCAAGGGGAATCATTCAGTCAAGCGGAGGAGGTGCAGGGTCAGGGTCTGAAGTTGGGTCAGATGGTGCCCCAGCCCTCCTCTCCGTGTGGCCTCCCAGGGCTTCACACCAGCAGGGTGGCCTGCAGGGAGGTTGGTGTTACTAGAGAGACCCGGTCACGTGGCAGGCGCCTGCCCAAGGGCTCTGCCAGCTCTGAGCCGCCGGGCCCCGCGATGCTCACTCATGGTTGTCACCCGAGGGTGACCGGAGCCTGCTCTCTTGGGCTGCCTCGCGCTGGATGTGGGAGTGGAGGGAGCTCTAAGTGGCCTCCAGGGCCCCCGGGCTCAGAGCTGGGGCGGCCGGGACCCTGCATGGCACATGGGGAAATTCAAGGACCGGCCCCCCGGTGCCCAACCCCTCGCCAGGGTCTCCCTCCCGAGACAGGCTTGCTTGTGGCCGAGATCCAGAGATGCTGCCCTGTGGGTTCTGCGTGCTCACGGAGGCCTCCCATCGTACGACTTTATTTTTTAACCAAGCCGCTTTTAGTCTGGAAGGAAAACCTTTTAAAAAGCTAGCACGCGGAGCTCTGTATTGAAAAGGAGGAGCTAAAGGGTAACAAAGGGAAAACAGTAAGAGGCAGGGGGGGGTTCGACCCCAGCAAGGCTGCCTGTCTCCACGGGGGTAAACCGAGGCAGGCCTGGACCACCAGGGAGACAGCAGCACAGCTGAGGGAGAACACAGTGCCGCGTCTGGCTCCCAGTCTGGCCTGCAGCCTCCCGACCATGCCTGCTGCTCTGGCTTCCCGCCGGAGATCCCAGAGCCCGTCCCCCTGCAGCTCGGAGGATGCTGCGGGCGGGGATGGAGACCGCAAGGCCTGGCCCACCGCAGGGTGGGGGTCCTGGACGGGCTTGTTTCCACCTTTGGGCCGAGCTCGTGCGTGTTCTAACCCAGCCCCTGTGGTCTCTGCTTTCTCTTACAGAATACAAGGTAAGAGGGGCCGCCCGCTCCCGCGCTGACCTCCAGCTGCCGAGCTGCACCTGCCCAGGTTAAAAGTTCCTTTTGTTGTGTTTTCCCTGTGAAATGTGTGTGTCAGAGGCAGACGCAAGTATGTACCTCTCCGCTGGCCTCGGGCTCGGCTCTTTTGTCCCCGCACATGCTTGCTTCCTGGGTGAACCCGGACTTTCTTCTCCCCGCAGATCTATCCTTATGACGCCCTCATCGTCACAAACCGAATCCGCGTGAAGCTGCCCAAAGACGTGGACCGGACGAGACTGGAGGTGAGAGGGCCCCCAGGGGTGGAGGGTCACGTCTGCCGAGCGAGTCTCTGCAGGTGCCTTGACATCCACAAAGTCGACGTTCATCGCCCCCAAGGTCCCCGTGGCGACCGCACAGTGCCCGGCGATGGGCTTGGAGTCAAGGTCCCTCGTTGTTTCAAAGACCAGAGAACGTGGTCATGTACCCAGCAAAGGTGGCTGTGCAAAGGGGGGCACAGCTGCCTGCGGTTTGGGGCAGGAAAGCCTTCGTCACTGTGCTTAACTGGGTAACATTCGCCTCTTCCCTGAGCGCTGATATTCAGAAAATCGGCCCAATTCATGGCTTCTCGTTTGACCACACTCACCCTGGTCTTGAATAATACTGAGCTCTGGGAGCAAGTGTGTGTTTACAGGACCCTCAGGTGAAGGGCACAGACATCTGTTGGCCGGGCCCCACCACGAGCCACGGTCCCAAGTGGCCAGAGTGCGTACTTAATCCATCCTCACTGTCTTCCCACGAGGAAATCAATGGCCAGCAATGGACTTCACCTCCCGAGCCATGTCAGGAAGGTTTCACTGGGGTGAGGGGTCTGGAGGCTCCTGAAGGCCTAGGGCCACCTGCCCCACCTGTGCCCCGGGGCTGGGAACACCTGAAGCAGAGTGTGTGTCCGGCCAGTGCCAGCCCCTGCCCTGCTGCCTCTGTGGGCGGGGCCTCAGGTGGCTGCTGGGAGGGAGCCGTAGGGGCGTGGATGTGGCTGAGGGGCACCAGCAGTGCCCCAGGGCTCAGGAGGGCTGCCAGGTGGGAGCCAATCTGTAAAGAAACGCGGTCTCAGGTGGTCCAGACAGTTGCTTTGGAGCCCTGATCTCCACCCTTTGAGATGAGGATGGATATTGATACACACTAGGTGGGTGGCTGTACCCACGAGAGGTCACATAAAGCCCCTCGCCCAGGGTACGGGGTAGTGGTGGCAAGGAGGGGACAGGGACGCTAGTGTGGCTGCAGCAGTCGGGGGAGGCGTGTCCATTTTGACTTCTCTGTTGCAATAGTAGGATCTTGGCCCAAAGTGGTTTAAGCTAAAAGGGAATTGCCGGCTCCTACGACGGACAGGTCCCTTCGGGTGGGGCTTAATCATGTCTCCAGACCCAGGTTCCCTCCTTCCATCTCTTGAATGTTTCCTCTGTGTGTGTTGGCCTGACTGATGGACAGACGTTCACCTCCCCTCCCCCGGGCTCAGCGTCTGCAGGGAAGAGACTTGGGGTTGGGGGGGGGGCTCCTAGAGGGGGCTCTGAGACCTGGGACCTAGAGACAGGGAGGGTGATGCTGGGCTCACAGCAGCAGCAAGGGCTTGGCTGCAGGGAGGTGGGGAGCTGCAGCAGAGCCGGCAAGCCCATGGATGCTGTGGTCAGGCAGTGCAATCCACCCGCTGCCGTCTTGGAGTCCCCAGGGTGTGGGCGGCATCTTGCCAGCAAAGGACCGCAGAGCCGAATGACCCCAGGGCCTTTGCTCAGGAGGCTGGCCACTTAGCAGGGCATTTGGACCTCACCCCGTAGAAGACGAAGGGCGACTGGAATGTTCTGACCTGTTAGGACGAGTGTGAGTGCGGGTCATTCCCGGGGCTGGGGGCGGGGCAGCGGGACCGGCTAGGAAGCTGGGGTGTGAGTGGGGGGCAGGGAGAGCACGTGGAGGTGCTCCGAGAGCAGGACTTAAGGGATGGCTGCCCTGTGATCTGGAAGACGAGGTCCTAGGCAGCCTCTTCCGGGGCCTCACCCGTGGCAATCCCCGCTGCCTCTGCAGGCGACACACTCTTTGGCTCCAGCTCAAGCTGAGCCCTTGTTGAGGGTGTGGTCTTGTCCTACTGCTGTAAACCAGGAGGCTGTCGCTGCTGGGTGACTCAGTCAGGACCCGCCTGAAGGGGTCCCACTGTTCTGCATGTTTGTTCCTTAAGCGTGGGTGCCCTGAGGGCTCCTGGCTCCCACCGCGGGGCGGGGGCGGGGGCGGGGGGGGGGCGGCTGGGGGGGCGGTGCCTGCCGCTCAGCTCCTGATGCAGCAGCAGCCTTGCTTCCCTCTTGGGTCTGGGGTTCGCTTTAACCAGCTCCCATACCCCAACCCTTATTTTGCTACAGTACAGAGTGACGGTGCAAAATATCAAGTGGTTAATACATGTAAATGTTTCCCTTTTTAAAAAAAAAAACCTTGGAGGACGGGGGTAATGGGTTTCATCACCCAAATCTGCAAGAACACACCCAAGGGTGCGTCTCTCTGTAATCATTCTCTTCCTGATCTCAGGCAAGCCAGGAGGCAAATTGGAAGGTTATCACACACGGGCACGTCCCACAGCCTTCAGGGTTTGGAGCTGGGGTGTGAGCCAGGAGGGGCTCACGAGGGGCTACATCCCAGCAGGAGAGGAAAGGACACCGATGTTTTTATTTCAGGGGAGAGAGCTTTATTTTTAATATAAAAACAATTCATAACTCTTGTAAAAGTCCAGAAAAACACAAAGAACGTAAACATTACATGGAATTCCCCTACCGAGTCAAGACTCCTGTTAGCTCCGGGGCGGACATGCTTCCGGAAATCTCTTTTTTTGCACAAATACCCAGAGATAACTGAATTCTCTTTTGGATAAGTAGCCTTGTACTGTTTGTGCAGTTTGACATCTGCTTTTTCTCTCTTAAATTTTATGTGAACATTTTCCCATGTCATTTCATGGGGATCTGCCCGTCCTTTTAGATGGCTGCATGGTGGTCCCGCATCCCGTTCTGAGGCCGAAAACTGTATGTCCCAACCTGGGTGGATTTGATGAGGAGTTTTCTAGCAATGGTTCAAGCGGG